>NW_024962299.1:494560-616484 GCF_019238085.1 Lagopus leucura
ATGGATGCAACATTCCTGCAGTTCCAGCAGAACCTCTGGTTTGATTAAATAAATACTTCTCTGGTGTTACGGTAACATTTTTCATGTTGTGTTTGCATCCATTTGTGATTATTATTTAATTTTTCTATTTTGAGCAGCTTTTCCTTCCTAACCCAACCTTGGCAAAAAATATAGGTGGATGCTGGGAAGGGGGGAATCTCAATTTCAGGAGGTGAACCAGCAAAGAATCTCTGTCCAGGATTCAGGAATATGTTTTCTTCATCCTCCTCTAAGAGACTGTTTGTTGTTTTTTTTTACTGGCAGAAATGCAGCTGAATTAAATCATCTCTTGAAAATCTAAGGAAGCTTTTCAAATGTTTTTTTCTTTTTTGTTTTTTGTTTTTTTCCCCTCTCTTTTAAATAGTAACCCAAATAATTAACTTCCCGGTATGTTTCATAGCACTGAACAAGGAATGCAGTTGCGGTCAGTTTTTCCATTTGAGAGAACCTTAATGTAGATGTATTTTATAGTGAAGGTAATAAGCTGCATGTTTGTTGGTATTTCACTGAAATGTATCAAGCTTTCTGTATTTCTTAGCGTGGCGGCTGTCGCTGGGATTTTGACACAACCCTTTCGTGGGGTGGGGGGGGAAACAGCGCACGAACGGTTCCTAGAAATTGCGGGAGGCTGTGCTGGGTGCTACTGGAAGCGTCGTATGTTTTGGAGGTATTCCCAGTGCTCGGGTTGAGGTTCAGTGTGTACCACAGTTGTCTGAATATTATAAATGCAGCACTGAGTGTGTACGGTTGAATTGTGCATGCTGTGGGTTCTTTGCTTTGTGAAAAGGATGGACCCAGCACAGTGCTGGCTCCAATCTGGCAGCCGCTGCTCCAGATGTTTGCCTGGTTCTGTGGGGCAGGAACTTCTTCAAAAAAAAAAAAAAAAAAAAAAATCAACACAAAAATACCCAAAGCAAGAAGCCCTCCAGCAGGCAGAATTGTTCAGGGCTGCTCGGTGCATATGGAGGTGCATGTAATGTCTAACTGCTGTTCTGAGTGTGAGATGAAGGTGTTCTGGCAATCCATCCCAGCGTTCGGTGCAACGCGCAGGGAGGCTGAGGGCAGTGGGGACTGGGTGCTGCCTGATATGGTTCTGTGGAGTAAAGAAAAAGTAAACAAGCGGGGAAGGTAGCGTGGGGACCTGTAAGTGATGCTGTGGGAGCAGGCACCTGAGCCCAAGCACGCAGATGCAGTCTGGTAGTCTTGTGCATTTTCTTTGCATTTGTGTTGTGCGTTCCAGTTCTGTGTTGCCGTCCTTTAATTTCCCATGACAACATATGGATTCCATAAAGGCAAACATGCCGAAGTGCATCTGTCTGGGTCGCTAACACAAACCAAACCTCCCTCCCCTCGCAGCGCTGCTCCGGCCGCGCGCCGTGCCCTCCCGTGACAGCCGCTCCTGCATTCCTGTCCTTTTATGCTCCCACGGCGATCCCGAGCGCCCCAAAGGGAGGAGGGCAGCGGTCGCGGGGTCAGCGCCGGGAGCGGAAGGGTTAAGCGGGAGCGGGGGCAGCCCGTGGCTGCGGCCCCCAGGAGCAGCCCGGCTGGGGTCAAGGCCGAGGGCACTGCTGTCCCTTGGCGCGGGCAGAGCCGGCAGCGGCTGGGAGGGGAGCACGGGCTGAGAGCGGGGCAAAGCTTTGCCCTCGTTCTGAGCACAGAGAAAGGCAGGGATCCCGTTTTCCCATTTCTGCCAGGGTGGCAGAAACAGCAAGGTGTGCGTGTGTCCAGGTGTGCAAAGAAGGGTGCGAGCAAGGAATGCCCAGAGAGGCAAGCAGCCCCATGCAGCACCAAAACACATCCACGGAATCAAGAAGCAATTTGTACAGTAATGGTTGGGTGCAGCCTTCAAACACATGTGTGTGCACGTTTCTCCTCTAGCAAATTTACTTCCATTAGGACTTCTTTGTGCTGGCTGAAAAGACAACCCAGTTCCAAAAATACAGGGAGAGCCCACCCTGCGCTGAGTGGAAACCCTGACAGCCCTGCCTGCTGCGGACGCGCCTTGGTTCTGTCTGTGTGGCTCCATAGATTGGATTTCTGGTTCAAATATCTCTCACTGAGCTCAGTAAAGAGAACCTCTCGGTATCAGAGCAGCAGGAAAAACAAGATTTTTCCCATAAGAAACTTTTTAAAGGCACCTGAATTATGAGATGAACCCCCTCTTTTGTCTTGCAGCACGCCTAATGTATTTGCGCACAGAATCGTATTGTTCATTTATATGTTATTTTGAACAAATGGAACTAAATACCTGTGCCATAAAAGAAAAATTGTTTGTTAAAATATGTGAGGAATAAGAGGAACAATGTCAATGCAGTGCACGTGGCTTTCTGGACATTACTTTTCACAAAGATGCCTGGTGTTTTTGAGATGCACCATAGGGGTGAGCCGCTGCCCCGGCCCCACGAGGAGCTGTGCAGCGATCCTGCAGCAGTGCTGCTCAGCTCGAGGCTCATCCCGAGGCACGAGTGGGCAGACCTGTACGGGTGGCAGTGATTTCTGGGGAGCCTTGGCTGTGCCGCATTGTTCCTGGGGTAGCGTGTGGGGCTGGGATGGAGCCTGTGGGGCACGGGAGGCTGCAGGCTGCCCTGTGTGGTGCTGGGGAGAGCACGTGGCAGTCGGGAGGAGAAGGTTCCAGGCTGGCTTTTAAAATTCAGGCTTTAAAAATTATTGTGGGGAAGAAAATCTCCATAATATCATCCACTTACACAGCCTTGTGCTTCTTGGAAATACGTCTGAAGCATTAGAACAAAGCGCAGAGGGCTGGAGTCCTTGAAGGAGCTCCAAATGATAAAGTCTGCCATTCATTTTAAACACAGCGTGCATTGTGAAAACACAGGTCAATTTGAAGGCATTTGTCAGATTTCCAGTTCCCTCTCCTCCTTTGCAATGGAAATTTGCAATCAAATCCCTGCACTGGAGTTGGGATGTCTGCTCCATCGGTTACTACCTTAATGCTCGAAGCACTGCCCAGGTATGCTGCCTTTTTATTCAGGAAGTTTGTTTGCGTGAAGTTGCACGCCAGAAGGGAGGAAGGCTGACATGAATTGGGCTGGAGCAGAAGCATTTATTTAGGAGTGGGGAAAGGGGGGAAAGTGCAGCTGATGAGAAGCGACTGATTGCAAAGGGCTGTGTGAGCCGCAGAAGCGATCTGATACCATTTAAAGACGCCCAGCAAGAGGCATGGATGGGGATATTCCAGCAGCAGCACGTTCATTGTTGGGATGCAGAAATGCATCAGGGCTTAGAACGGGGCTGGAGAGACGCACCGCTGAGCAATCCTGGCAGAGACGTGTGTTCCTTCTGGCAGCACGTCTGTATTGTTGTGGGCACGGGAGAGAGATGGGGGGAACGCACGTATTTAGAACAAATGTGTGCAGGAGGATCTGCGAGAGATTTGGAATGGGGGGGAATGTTCAGGGCAATTCAGAGCACCATTTCCTCTCTTCTTTTGTCTTCAGTGGTTTTGTACTCAAATATTAAAATAAACTCGCACATCCACTTTGTAGCCAGGGGGCTCAGTGCAGCCCTGGGGGCAGTGGGGCGCAGTGGGCGCTTTGCACCTCCGCTGTGGCTGCGGTCAGGC
Source organism: Lagopus leucura (assembly GCF_019238085.1). Classification (NCBI taxonomy): domain Eukaryota; kingdom Metazoa; phylum Chordata; class Aves; order Galliformes; family Phasianidae; genus Lagopus; species Lagopus leucura. The sequence continues at coordinate 498,183 of NW_024962299.1, forward strand.
TCAGCAATAGCCCCCGAGTCACCGAGCACATCTTCAATGGGACCGTGCTTTTTTGGCAGGCCCTATCACAAGATGGGCAGACGTGTCTGCGATAGAAATAAACACTTGGCATACATCTGTATGTTTTCTTGCTTTTTTTGGAAGAAACGAAGAAAAAAGTCTTGACATTTAATTAGGACACACTAACCTGATAAATATTGAACGTCATTTCTTTGTGAGCTGCTCTGTATGCTCAGTGTACTCTGTGGATGTATTCCACAATTGCACTTGTTTAATGCCTATATCACCTCATGCCTATTGTATTTATGTTGTCATCAATGTCAGATTTTAATTAAACAATTAAATCACTGTCACAGTAATTTCCCTAGAAAACTATTTTAAATGAAAAATCCCACAATAAATGTTTGGGAACCATCTCAAAAGGAAAGAGAGGAAAATAAGTTACAAAATAAAATTACAATTTGCACTAAGCTAGAAAGAAAAAAAAAAAAAGGGGTTTCAGCACCGAGAAGGATCCTGTTTTACAGGGCCGTGTCTGCAGAACCCAGAGCGCAGCAATGGGGCACCGAACCAACGCGCTGCCCTGCGCTGCTGGGGGTGCTCCCTGCAGGGCTGGGCAGGGACCCCATTGCCCCGGGGTCCGGGCTCCCCTCAGGGAACATCCCCATTGCCTCTCCTCTTCAAATTATTTTAGATTTAAAATGGAGATTTGCAGCAAGGCCTGCATCAAATTGTTCGATACGTTAAGCACCAATACCAGCTGCACTTATTGTATAGTAACTGTGTACTCAGAGTCTATGCTGTAAGCAGTGGGAAATCTGATCCGATATAGCATCTTTGCTGCACTTAATCAAATAGTTCATCTTTGCCTCTTATACACGCATGTTTTTGTTCCTCTAAAAACTGAGCTTATACAAAAGGTGAAAACGAGAAGGGAGTGTGTACTTCGTATAAAATAAATCACAAATACGAGATGCAAAATTCATCAGACAAGGTATCTGAAATAATCATGCTCTCAAACGTACACTCAGAATATTACCTGTATTTAACATAAGCACATCTGACATTTGCAGCACAGCCTCAGACGTGAGGCGTACTTATTGAAATTCGGATGCCGGCATGTGATTTCAGGCAGCAATGTACCCTGCAGCTAACCCTGACCCTCCCCTATTAGCCCATGTGGCTGCTTTGATTCATGCCCTCTGAGGGCTGGAGCTGGGAGCCAAGCACCAGGGAGCGGCGGCGGTGGAGGCTGCAAGGGCCCGAGCCTGGCCTTACAGAGCAGCAAGGAGGGACGGGGCTGCCTCCCTGCCCCCAGAGCCGGACAGGAATCCCAGGCAGCATTTCTTTTATGTCTGTACTGCATTTTTATTGGAATGCAGCTTTGCAGATCGGTTCAGCCTGGGATGCGTGTGGTTTCTATCAGCCCTGAAGTGTTTTACAGCTGGAGATGATTTGGGGGGCACATCGAGCCTGTCCGTCTGCAGCCAGGTCTGACATTTGTCTGCTGCTGTCTCTCTAATTCTTTTCTATGTTGCCTCCATCAAGAGGTGAGATTAACTGTATTGCACCGGGGGGGCAGGGGGATGGACGGGCGCGATGACACCAGGCCCATCCCTCCCTCCTCTTCATTTTAGCTTGCTTCTTGCAAAAGCAATCCACTAGCAGAGCCTCCTCCTTCTTGCAGCCAGAACGCATCAAGAGCTGCAGAGCAGGGGCAGAGAGGGGCAACTGCAGAGCACTGCCTGCGGGAGTCCCCACCACAGCCCTTGTGCTGCCGTTACGAGGCTGGGGCGCACAACCGGCCCCGTATGCAGCCAGCAAGTGCTGGGCTGGTGGTGGCAGGGAACTCCACCTATGGGGCACGAGCTGCACCAGAGCCTCCCTGAGCACTCGGAGCAGCTCCTGCTAGGAGCCAGCCAGCAGCATCCTGCTTTTGTCACGTACGGGGCTGCCATCACAAGTAACTTCACTGAACACAAGCACACAAATACGTATTTTTGTACACTGTAAAGGAAAGGGGAAAACAGATGGGGTTGCACAGAACCTCCTCCAGGCAGGAGTGGCTGTGCTGGAGGAAAGCATTGCTCATAATGACACTTAAGCCCAGACACTTGAATGCTAAAGGTTAAACTTACATTCTTCAAGAAAGGGCTCCTTGCCAGCTTGAACTGTGCTGTGTGTTCACTATTGCCTCCTCCTCCTCTTCATCCACTCTCAATCCACTTTTGGTATTTGTTGAAATAACTGAGGTTATTTTTGTGTTTTTTTTTCCCCTACGACATGTTCTCTACACCAGTCCTCAGCCTTGTGTCTGTCACAGGGTTAAAAAAAAAAAAGGATCGGTCTAATGCCAGTGAGAAAGCTATGCATGCTTTCTGAGCTGAAAGTTACTGCAGCTTCAACCCAGAGCAGGGTAGCACGAGTATGATTCTCTCCTCCACTGACAGTCCATAGAATTTCATCCTCTAATTCCTGTGCCGAGCTTAATAAGCAGAACATATATTCCAAAAGGCCAAAAAGTTTATATGGATTTAAAATACAAACTGAAAGGCCCATATAAATACAATAAACAAGAGAGTGGAGAAAGAACTTTCGGAGACAACAGTGACTGTGGCTGGAGATGAAACTACTGGCGATGAATGACTCCAAATGCTCGAGTAAGAAAAGGACAGGCAGGGAAATGCCCACAGAGTAACATCACTGTAAGACAGATTACAGCGTAATATGAAGAAGCACAGATGCTGTGTGGATGCTGCATTTAGATTCTAATGATCAGAGAGCACCCTCCCCATATACTTTCATGCTTTTCCCCAGGGATGTTTCCCATTAAAAAAAAAAAAAAAAAAAAAAAAGAATGGCAGAAGCATTATGGCTGCCTTTGGAAGCAGCCCCTTCCTCGGCACCACGTCAGTGCTGGAGGAGAACTGCTGGGCTGTGAATGGGGCTCCCCACGTCCTGTGGGCAGCTGGGGTGGCAGGTGGGGGTTTTGGGTGGGATGGGCTGCGGCCCTGAGGAGCGTGGAAAGGAACCACTGTGTGCTTGAGTACTTGAGTGCAATTTTATTCGGGTTCAGACCTGATAAAGGCAGTGACACTCATTTTCCTACTTCCTGCAGCAGGGAACGGGGTGCACAGAACTCAGCATCCCTCTTAAACAGCCGCTTGCTGCAGTGTATTTCTTGGCACAGCCCTGACTGTATCTTTTGGTCCCAGTGGAAGTTCACACTTTTTAATATCTCTTATTGCTTTGCAACTGCTGCCACCAGTCAGCAATCACAAACAGGAAGCGGTGACTCAGCAGAGCCACAACCGCGCATGGACAGCGGCCGGAGAGACGTCCAAACCCTGCCCAGCCCAGCGGGGGCTGAGGGCCAGGCGGCTGTGGGCTGCGATCCCCGGCCCGTAGCCTGGCTGCAGGGGCAACGGGACCAAGATCCTAATGTTGTGTGCCCACTGACAGCCAGCATGGGGAGAAGGAAGGGAAGGGAAGGGAAGGGAAGGGAAGGGAAGGGAAGGGAAGGGAAGGGAAGGGAAGGGAAGGGAAGGGAAGGGAAGGGAAGGGAAGGGAAGGGAAGGGAAGGGAAGGGAAGGATCCCGGTGTCACTCAGGGCCTGGAGCAGTGGCTGGGACCAGCCCCGGGAACCACGAGCTCTGGTTTGTGCCCACCCTGGGGAAACAGGACGCTGGTGGCACTGCCTGTGGTCCTCTAAGGACCGAGGCAGTGGCTGGGGGAAGCTCCACAGCGGCAGTGGTCTGTTTGCAGCCTGCTCCATCCGTGCTCTAACTGCACTTAGCAGCGAGTTTACTCCAGACTGAGTCTGCGTGAGTGTGTATGAGAGGGCTGAGGATTGGCTGCGGCAGGCGGAGGGCTCGCTGAAAGGCTCGTTAAGGAAGCACTACTGACCACGCAATCCAATTACATAATGCTTCAAAAAATAACTGTGCTGGGAGCCTTGCCTGGGCAGCGTGTTTCGGCAACAGAAAGAGGTATCAGATATCCACCTCCCAACCCAAGGCCGATAGGATATTTGTGCCACAATCTGACACTGTGCTTCAGCTGCAAACTGCTCGAAAGAGGAAACTTACTTCCAGGGGAAATGTCTGCTGTTCCCTTTCAAGGCAGTGCTGCACCCTGCAGACCGACGTTATTTGAGTCCTTGTAAAATTACCACTAATCTCTGCACTCGGAATGCCGTGCATTTTATGGGTCCTTGCTATGACGGCAGCTTTGTTTTGTGGGGTAAAGGAAAGTGCTGAGCTGGCACCTGGCTGTCAGCAGTAGCTGTGACCGCTCTCCCAGCTCAACTCTTGCAGCGTCTCCCTGCTGCTCCAGAAAGGGCACACATAGGGAGGATTAATGGGACCATCCTGTCACACCTGGAAAATGCCTGAAGAAGCACTCCATCCAGCCTGGAAGCACACAGCCCCGTCCTGGACAGCAGCGAGAGCGCTGTGCTGCCACTGGAGCTGCAGGAGCAGTGCTCCAGGCCCTTCCCGTGGCTCAGCTCATGCACTGTGCTTGGTGAGCAGCGACGGACAGAACCCTGTCTCCAAGCAGCGCTGTAGTTCTTACTGCAGTTACTAATTTTTACTGTTACTAATTCTATTTTTATTCTTACTGATTTTTATTTTTACTAATTCATTTGCAGTTACTAACTGCCAGGCTGCTCTGAGAGGCAACAGAGTAAAGGCACATTTCTAGTGAATGAGGAAAGAGGCAACTAAGAATATTCCTGCACTTACAGAGCTTCTATACCTGAACTTTGGTTGTTCAATTGCATGATGTAAGTGAGCCTCTATGCACACCATAAGCCCCCAGAATAACCTGTTCCCAGCTCAGAGCACAGCGAGGCTCTGTGCACCCCACTCAGTGCCCCATGCTTTCACAGGTCCACAGCCTCCTCCAGGCCCTGAAAGAAGCAGGGACACAGCCGTCTGGGGGAACAACTGCCTGCAGGCCAGCAGCCTCTGCCTGCGCTGTCAGTGCCATCTTGACAGCTAAACTGCACTTTACAACAGAGCTCAGCATGATCTCTGCCCCTGCATTTGGCACTTCTGCCCCTCACACCCTCACAGCCAGCTCCAAGCTGGGAGAGCTGCCCATGAGAACAACCATGGCAAGGAAAGGGTGGAGGCCACGCTCCAGCTCAGCGGCGCTCCATCAGCTGCCTTCCTCCCAGCTATTTCTAGACTGTTTACCTGGCAGGCGCACATGACCGGCCCTGAAGGAAGCGCTGACATCACCCCGTGCTGTGCCCACACTGCCTGCAGCTCAACCCCTCCTGCACAGCCCGGGGCTGCGCCCTCTGTGCAGGCCAGGGTCAGCTGGGCACTGCTCCCCATGGGCATGCTGTGCCCGGCCTGGCAACACCACTTGGCACTGCCAGGTCCTTCACTTGGGCAGGACTTGGACCACCCTGAACCCACACTGACAGCCGGCTAAAATGCTGCGATGGCGGGCAGAGAACGCAGCTTTCAAACACCAACACACCATTCGTCTGCTGCAATGGCCTTAAAAGCATCACTGCTTTTCCTTTCAGCTCCAGCAGCTCTACAAACCCCTTCCCACACTGACGCCAGGCCTGCACACCAGCAGCCCCGTGCAGCCATGCCATGCTCGCCATCACCTCCCCACACAGCACGGCCACATCGCCGCGTTGCGGAGCACAGCCACACTGCCTGCCGCAGGTGCTGGGCCCTGCCAGGGCTGCTGGTCGTGGCAGCCGGGCTCTGGCCTCAAGCTGCTCTGTGGAAGCTTTCTCAGTGCATTTGGGCACGTGGCCAAAGTATGCAGCTTGAAGGAAATGTTTAATAAAGACGCAGGAGCCTCAAACTGTTTATTTTTCCTTGCAGAAAGGTGGAGGGATGATGTCCCTGGAAACCAACTCCTGAGGCAGGCAGAGGCCAGAGCGGCTGTGGAGCCTGTGGGACCAGGCAGCCTCGGCCTCTCCCTCCCCTCACAGCTCCGGCCTGTGGGGTCATAAACAGTGGGGGAAAAGGCAGCCTGTTAGGAACTCTATTAAGTCTCCATTAGTTAGGTGTGAACTCATTATCCTAATACACTCAGAGGCAGGATTCCACTGGCAGGACATTAGCAGTCTAATAAGCACGTTTGGTGCTGGGAGGGACGCACCTCGATGTCTGCAGCACATGTGCAGCCCTCACAGCACTCCAGCACTCCTCTGCATGCACTGTCTGACCACGCGCAGCACAGCCCCGACCCCACACACTCCTCAGTCCCTTCCTTCCTGCAAACCAACAGCATGCTGTCCCTCACATCTGCTCAGCTTAAAGACTGTGCGCAGAGAGGTAAGGGCACACCAGGTGGCCACGATGTGGGATGGGAGGAACAGAAAATGGCTGTGGGCGACCGCAGGGACTGGGGACAGAAGATGTATAGCCATCGCTGTTAGGAATTTGAGGTGTTTAACCAAAAAGAAAGAGATAACCGTGGCACGAGCGTGCCATGGCCTGCCTGCTCATCTGCCTTCTCCTAGGAGTGATCTTTCACTTGTGTCTGCGTGGGCATTTTCTGCTCTCTGTGACGGGAACTGCCTTCCATTGCCTGCACATTGTGAGGAAGTTACAGCCATCGAAATAACGAGCTTATAGGAAATCGATTAATTAATAATAGATAGGATGCAGGAGCAGGGCTTGAACTGATTGCTGAGTTAGCATAGTAAAAACCTGACCATATGTAGGAAATGGGCGTACTTCTGCAGGGCGCTGTGAGCTCTCTGGGAAGGGCTGAGCTCTGCAGCTGCATGATGCAGGCTGGCTGCCAGCACTTCTGGAAGCCTCTCATCTGTTAGCATCGTTTTCATCAACATACTCGTAAGCCGGTGTACAGCAATGGTCTCATTGTATTTCAATCTGCAAGGTTTTGTACCTGAAGATACAAAAGCACAGCATTTTGCCTGCTGGAGATTCCAAAAGAGGAATCTGAAGCTCATGGCCATTACAGGAAGCCTTCCACCGCTCTCTCTCTCGGTACCCAATGGCCGCATCCTTCTGCCAAAGCCCTGCTCAGAGCCCACAGAAGACAGAGCCTGCACTATCCTCACTGTATACTTAATCACACCTCAAGGCTGCACAAAAGCGCGGTCCCCATGCAACTCTTCCCAAATCTAATTTTGAAGCCCATTTGTTCCTAAATAGGGCCAAACTTATACTATTCCCTGAAAAAAACTGTCCAAGATCACAGAAGTATAATTTTAAAAATTATTTCAGGAGGAAGCATGATCTTGTTTCACAGAACTTTGCCCAAAAAAAGTATGAAATTAATGGTATTAGATGCCTAAAAATACTCTTGAGGCTCTGGGACTTGGAAGAAAGGCCTGGCTGCTATTCCTAGCTGCGCCACAGACTCTCTGTCTGCTCTGAAGGACCGGCACAGCAGTAACATGGGGCATGCTAAAAGTGCCCTGAGACAAAGACATAATGAGGATGGTCTCTCCTCCACTTTTTGTCCCATTTGCCCAGCCTGCAGAATGGGAATCATACCGATTTGACTTGAGGAAGCAGAGCATGTATGATGCTTGAGTAAATTCTCCTCATGCACACATAACACCCACATGGAGTACCATGAAACCATAGAGATTCACAGTGCTCTCTGATCATTCTCACTTGCTCTTCTCTCCCTTTCCTACTTCCATGGAATTAACTCAAAAGAATCTACTGCTCAGTACCTACTGCTGAGCGGCAACTACAGTTAGTAGGAAGGATTTCAAAGTCCAGCGTCCTGCAACATTCAGGATTAGAAGTGTACCTTCAGCCCATGGGGCAGGACAGCAGTGCATCCCCCAATGGGATGCTACAGTTGCTTTTAACTCTGGAAAATTTTGACGTATCCATATTTTTTTCCATTATGTTTTATCCAAGAAAACCATTTCGTCATTTCAAGACGGTTTTATGAGTATCTCCTCTCACACTGTTTTACTGTTCTCCTGTAAACCAGGGTACCTGTTTCTATGTGAAATGCAATGCAAAAACAGATTAAAAAAAACATCTGTGAAAGTTTCAACAACTTACAGTTGTAGGACACGCAATGATACAGCAGGAGTTCATTATCAAACATCTGAGCTGAACTTACTGCTGGCTTTTGTGCTTACAAAAAAGGGACATCCCAAAGCTTATTTGACAGGATCTCATATCCCTGTAATCCCCTATGTGTTTCAGCCCTGAAATAACTTTTGGCATAGTCATTTAAATTGCAAAATAGAAGATTCGAAATAGCACACTTCAGTGACAAATGGTAAAGTTCATGCCCCAGAGTCGCTCCTTCAGACTGATGGGTTTGTAATCTCACCCTGTCTCTCGAAAGTCTTTAGATCAAAGGCTAATGGCTACTTTGGTACGGGGAGGGGGAAGATGAGGAAGAAAGATGGCAGGGGCAATGGTGGGGCAAAATACGGCGGAAGTTCTGAAAAGATCCCAGATCCTGCAAGTCTTTTTCCATCAGTAACAGCGCTCCAAGATAAATAAAAAGGCAACAAAAATCTCCGCTCATTCTGCAGAAGGAAGACATTGATGTTTCTATGTGGGACTCTGTCTGATGAAATGAAGTATTTAAATGACTTCTATTTACATAGTATTTTGAGAAATAATGCTAATTTGCAGAATTGGCATCTGGGGTACAAGTATACGTACCCTGGGAGAGCACTTACGGAGCCTTTGTGAAGCTAAGTAATAAACACTTTGTCTTCACCACACTATTTATGGGTTGCTTGGGGGCATCCTGCTCTCTCTCTTTCTGCCCCTACCTGGGCATAAAATTATTGTAGAACTAGGCTTTAATAAGGCCAACAGTAAATCTGAATGACCACACATGCACAGCTATTCCCACTTCCCTGATCTCCAGCATTAATTATAAAGTGGAACTGTTTATACAAGTACATACCGCTTTCCTGACTTCTTTCTTGTTTATGTCTAAACCTTTATGGACATAAAACTTTGGAATTTGCTTTTGGAATAAAAGTGCAATTGAAACTGCAGTAACTGTGCTAGAAAACAACTTTGCTATTGCTGCCTCGATTCTGTGGTTTGCTTCTCCCCTGGAATCTCTCCTGCTCAGCAGTGTTGTTTCAGGTCACCTCCTCGCTGTCCTGTCTGGACGGCTCATTAGAAACTTGAGCTCTGGATGGCTCAAAGCAAATGCTCCAGTTTTTCCTCCTGTCTCCTCTGCTTTTCTCTTTACTCTGCACCACTTCTCGGCCCGCTATGAGCTTCCTTGTAGGCTGGCCAGGGGGTGATTTGCAGCGCTCCCTCATGCCTCTGCTGTAAAGCTGTGGTTAAATTCGTCACTCCTTCTACAATGTATTAAAATGGCAGTCTCTTTGTTCCTCTAGATTAGAACACTTGTCTGCGCCCTCAGACACTCTCTCTCTCACTCAGAACTTTCCTAAGAGAAACATTTTTCTTCTACACTAACTTATTACACAAACAAGAGACTTCCATCTGATGGCATACACATGTGTGGATACCAAACTGAAGTAACTCATGCTCCATAAGCGCTGAATTATTCCTTGTCACCCTGGCCTGACCGCTTGTTTAGCTGGGCTGTCAGATTATAAATTAATATGTTTGCTGTTTGGGGCTGAGAACTCTTTTTTTTTCCTATTTGTTCACCAGAACAGATTCCTTATACCCAGGGCGCCATACAAAAATAATAAATAATTATAGTACATAGGTAAGGTATTACTCTTGTCTTTCTTTCCCTTTGTTTTATCCCCTCCATCCTTTGCCCTTCCTCTGATCAATTCATCTTCCATTTATTTTCTATTTCTGTCTGCAGGTTTTACTCTATTATGTATTACTCTGATATTCCAGCCATGCCACGTGCTTCAAAAGTAAAAGTACAGAGGATTTACTAAGTGAAGGCAGGGAATCAGCAAAAAACTCCAGGGGATAAGAAGAAACAATTTCTGTAAAGAAATTAAGAAAGGAATTGAGGTCCTACCTGATGTCGCCTCGTATGCTGAGCTGGATGCCTCGTAACTTCTGTCACATTTCTGTCACTCTTCACATACAACATAGAAGCACGGAGACTTCATAGCCAGCACAACCACACAGACCTCTTCACGTAGGCAAGTCCTGGTGAATCAGGGTTTGACCCGGTCTCTCTGACAGGTTAGAACAGCTTTTAATTCTGGTGGGCCATGTCGCGATTGGCATGAATCAACTCTCTCTTCATTTCAGTGTCCAGCCAGTGGGAGCTGCACAGGCTCTGCGTTAAGTACGTTCAAATTCCTTTCCTCCTCGGCGAGGTATTCCTACCTAGAAAAAGAAGAATTAAAAATAAGACTGTGTTTGGCCTCTTACGGCCTCAAAATCTCCCAGGGTGTTTGTGCATTCCACTTTTGGGGGCACACTTCTGACCCCAGGTTTAACATCTAACCCCCCAGAAGCGCCTTTATAATAATGATGAATAATTAATCAAGGTAATACTTTGTGTTTTAAAAGTCACAGTATCTTAGCTAATAAAAAAAATGAAACACCTATTTACTTTTCTCCTTCTTAAAAAAACAAGCAAATAAGTATTTATGGAAAAGCAAAACATCACAGCCTCACACCACTACAGGAAGGGAGCTGTACCACAGGCCGTCCCCCGCGTGCCCCCGCCGGCAGAACGCCTTGCTGACCCAGCGCCCCTCCACAGCTCTGCCCTGCCTGTGTCTGCTGCAGCTCCAGACCAGCTCTAGTAAAGCTCCTCGAATTCTGGCACATGCACTGCTCAGGTGCAGGCTGGGCTCTCATCTTTCTTCCTTTTCCCCTCACGGCAAACACTACGATGTAACCAAAACACAACTGGATACAACTCTAATTAGAATTTGCAAACATTAATCAGACGTTTTGCCAAGAAAGCTGGTCCCAAGGATTCAGGAGAAAACAAGCCATGTATTCTTTTTGTGGATTTCCTCGCACCCCTGAGCTCTGTGCAACAAAAGGGCCGTTCGGAGCTCAGGGATCAGCTTGGTTGTCACAGACAGGACTCAGAGCCACGGGGCCGAGCGCCCAGCCCTGCCAGTGCTGGAGCACTGCCACCCCAGGCAGCTCCCAGGGGGCTCAGGGCAGCGGCAGTGGGACATGTCCTGCTCCCAGCACCCTGCCCCTGACCTTCCTATTCCACATGGCTGTACGTTAGTGATGGGCAGTGCTAGCAGATGGCGAAGTTTGAGCCGGGCTAATTAAACATACTGAGCTAATAACCTTCCATTTTGGGACTGGTATAATTCATAATTCAATGTATTGCTGCTGAGACATTAACCTTTCAACAGCTGGCACGGTGCCCACCGCAGCCTTAGTGCTGACCATCTTTCAGGAAAATGAGTATTATTGTTAAAACAGGTCTAAATCATTCACAGCTTCAGCTTCTGTGTCAAACTGTACATGAAAATAAGTAGTAGGCTGGGTAATTTATTTACCTTTTGATGGTTATTCTTATGATTTCATATCATATTCTGTGATTAATAAACATTGGCCAAGTGCCATTTTGTTGTCACTTTACCTTTCCATACTGCAGTGGTTATTCTGACTTTCATCTTTAACAGGTTCAAGACTGATGCAGGATTGTTTGGCACAGGCACAAACACTCATTTCAAGGAGGAAGAACTTACTGTAACCTAACTCCACAGCATTCAGCACAATTACTGTGACTACCAACCTGCCACAGTTCTGCATTTTGCTGTAACAAGTGCATCTCTGTGTAAATACTCAGATTAAAACACTTAATAAAAACAATGCACATAGTATATGCAGCTATATGAACAGGTTCTGGCTCAAAATACTGGATAGAAATACTGGATACTGGAAGGAAAGGTAGAAAGTTGAAATCTCAGCAGCCCCTTGTTGGGAACACGACAGACTGAGGGCACCCTTAGCTCTGACTGCTGGGGCCTGGCTGACTGACCATGTCACGTGAAAACAAAACAGAACACTCAGCCTAACCGTCTACATTATAGCTGGCAGTAACATCTACATGGCCTTAGGAAAATCTAGCAATATAAACCTGGCCTTTCTCCAGGCTCCACTCAGCAGGTGACACGGCAGCCCAGCCCTCACTTTCCCCAGGAGCTGACCAACAAAAGCTGGGGTTTTTATCCGTAGGGTGAAACGTCAACACCTGTTTGCCAAGTCTGTCTGCTGTTTATGCAGAGCCAGAAGAGGACAGGGCTCTACAGCTGGAATTTCATCTCATTTTTAGCAAGACTTTGATTGCTCATAGGAATGTAACAGTTTGCCACCTCTTATTCCAACATCCACTCTGAATTAGAACAGCAGCTCAGTCTGTGGATTTCCTATGCTTTTGCTATGCTGTGCTCTGAGCTCTGCGTAGATACAGAAGCAGAAGCTGGGCTGCTCACACGCACTGGGATCTGAGAACAGAGTTGTGCTACTCAACTCACAGTCTGTGCTGGAGCAACAAGCACAGCTCTTTGTGAACCCACAGCTGGAGGTTTCCCATTTTATTCTATTGTGATTCAGAGATTCCAGACTGAGTAAAAAGTATTAACACAACCCGTGTTGTTGTTGATGATGCAGATAGATATGTAACCTTGATTACATGAATGGTGCATAACCTGATGTCTGCTGGAGTCTGGGCAGGCCTTGGAGGAGTCACGACTAGAGTGTTCTACCTCTCAGTCCAGGTCCCACAGGGTCTCTGACCACCACAGCTGGCAACAGAACCCACCCCTCACAGCCCCTTACAGAACTATGTGAAAAGTGAACGTTCTTCTGCATGCCTCCTTTATACTGTACGCAGTATAAAGACGCATGCATCAGTCATAAAAAATATCTATTTATAAGGAGACAGCAGACAGCCTCTCACTCCTGTGAGTGCTAACCTGTCCCTGTTGCTCCATACCCACAACACTGGCAGCCCTGCCCTGAGCCACTGCACCCACGCTTTGTGTTTTGAGAAGCGTGGCTGAACCACAGCAACTGGACCAAAACCCCTTCAGCTCCTCGCTCCACTGGCAGCATAACGTCCCTGCATTTCACTCCCTCTACTGGCTCCATTTTATACACTGATGATTTGCAAGACCTTAAATGTGTGTAAGCCTGGGACACCTCTGTGTCCAGCTCAGCCGTGGCAGCCTGCTCAGTGCTCCTCCGCATCAGTGCTGTGGCCACAGGGATGGAGCACGCCCTGCTTCCACTGAGTGCTGGGACATGGGGCACCGCCTGCTCCCAAGCTGAGCTGAGCTCTGGGCCGGCTCTGCTGTCCCAAAAGGGAGCGGGGTTTCACCTCAACAGCTCCGTAATGACTGGCTGCAGAAACACTTGGGTACATACATGTAGAGTCATGACCTGTCATGTGAATGCTGCCCAGGTCTGTTCGCTTTGTCTATCTTCCAGAGAAAAACACGGTATATTAAAATATATGCCCTGGGCGCCACGCTGCTGGAGTGTCCCACCTGCACTGTCACCGGCACTGCCCACAGCACGGCACAGCCAGTGGAGGGCCATGCTTCTCGGCGGAGCAGTTACACAGGAATCCCACTCAATCCTTACGGCAGCATCGCTCCTGCTTCTCTTTATTATCACTCAGTACTATTTTTACTTCTGCAGCGATGACTGCACAGCAGAAGGATTCTCATTTTGAGCTGCTCAGGAGAGCACTGTGGGACACGTGCACTGTGCCGCGGAGCACAGGCCCTGCCGCTGCCTGCACCGGCTCCCACACGGCCTGGGCCGCGCTTCCGCCATGAGCTGGGAACCTCCTGAGGCTGCCGAGGCTTCAGAACGGGCAAACAATCCTTGAGGGCACGCAGTTTTTTTCTCCCTGGCTCCCTGCATGGGAATAGCATTTGCTTTCCTGCTGTAGTTCCTGTTGAAAAGGAAATTCATGGCAGCTCTCTTCTGTACCTATATTCTGTGAAGGGAAATGGCTTTCATAGGTAGTATTTGAAACAGAAAAGAAGAAGGAAAGAAACAAATCAACTTTAACTCTGTAACGCCTTCTAGAAATACACTTACGTTTCAAAGAATACCAATGCAGAGGCCTGCAGAGCTGGGTGCTTTGCCAGGCAGTCAGAAATATCAGCCTTCTTAGGCAATAATCCCTGGCGCATCTAAGCCAGAGCTGTATTCTTGAGCAAGTTCTTGCCTTCCAGTAGCCATGTGATTTTCTGTGGCAAGAATTACTTAATGTAGCTCCTCTCTGAAACGTCCTATCCCAAACATTCAAAACAAGCTTCAAACTGAGCATCTCCACCTTCTGCCAATACTACTTAGGCCAATATTATTGACACTTTACAAGTGGGAGAAATGAGGTCTTTTTTTTTAGGGGAGGCAAAAGCTGCCAGTACGCTGGCACCTCACATCTTCAGGGACTGCCCACCACCAGAGAGAGCACCAAACAAACCAACGTCAAAGCAAAAGCTACCTTCTGCACCATGGTTCTATGCAACTTGAGAGTTCAGGTTTCTAATTGCTCTCTTGAGGCCTTATTACTTGTTGATGAGGTCCTTTTGGGAACAGCATCAAACCTATAATAATAAACACTCATTTCACTGGAAAGTTTGTAACAGCCATGCAGCTCTGCGTCTGCAAACCGGTGCTGTGATGGCATCCCAGAGCAGCCTGCTGCTGTTCCGCTGATGCGTCTGCTCTGCAGCCTGATTAAGGGTTGCGTGTTTCACCTTTGGCAAGGCCCTCGCTTTTCTGCATGTTCCGCTCTGCTTTCCAAGCCCACACAAAAAGGGACTCCCGTCCAGGGTTTGTCTCATGGAGCAGAAGTTGCGTGTGCACCATGTGTGCAGGCAGAGCTGTGGTTGGGCCCACGCACTGCAGCCACCTGACGGCTCTCCAGCTTCAGGGTGGGCTCCTCTCCCCAATGGCTGGTGGAGACCCAGCGAACATTTTTTGAGGCAAAAAACAGCCTCACTGTAGATGGATCACTTCATAGTCGACATTTACATTTGCTGAGCAGAACGTGTCAGCACCGCTGCCTCTCCCAGGCTGCAGCTCTCTGCTGAGGCTCCTACAGAATGTTTGCTGGTTCCTGAACCATGGCCAGCCTGAGGCCAGAGGCTGTGGTGTCCCCCCGGGGCCGCTCCCTGCCCATGGCATCCTGTTCCCATTGCCAATCAGCACTTGCCTCCTTAATTTTCAGAAACACAAGGTTCTCCTAACTAATTAGTCTGAAGTGTAATTTTGTGTATAGGTATTTTGAAAGCATTTGGAAATAAATGCAGCCCACCATTTTATGGGCTGAGTTTCAGAAGAAGCGGGGAGATGCCGAGGTCCGGCAGTTTCAGGTGGCAGACGCTGTCAGGTCTCTGATCTTGGCCAGCCTTTGCAGCAGGGCGCCAGGTCTCCTTGAAGGCTTCCGTAATGAATCGGAGCGAAGCCGGTGTTTATCTCGGCCCTGCCGCGGGGGATGGCTACCTGTTGGAAGGGCTGCGGTCGATGCGGACGAGGGCAGCCGTGCATGAGCTGTTACACAGGGCTCGGTATCGATCAGAGCTAACGGCTGCCGATAGGAACGTGGGGCGGGCTGACAGCCGAAGAGAGGGAAGGAGGAAACGGCCTCCGCTGGTGGCAGCCGTACAGAGGAAGGCTGATAAAAAGTCAATTCCACTTAACAGAATGGCTGCTAACTAAATATTTTGGGGCTGGAGCTCAGCTTCCCAGACAGTGTCTGTGTGCCAGAACTGAGACATCAGGTGAGCGCAGTGCAGGATAAAGGATGCGGTGACAGCACGGCCTGCCAGCGCAACAGGGAACGCCGCCTCCTGGGGAGAAGACTGGGGGTATCTCAGCTCCCTGCAACCAAGGAGGCATGGAGCTCCCAGCCCCTTCCAGCTGAGACACATCTTGCAACAGCCTGATTCCACCAGAGCCCATTTCCATGCCAGGAGCAGATTAAGGAGCCCGCCACAGCCACCTTCTGCCTTCCTCAGCCTCAGCGCTGCTTTGGGCTCCGCTACATTGTATGGCCATATCTTGTAAGACAGCACAAAGCAATGGAGAGCTGTTTTTCCTGGGCCCGACATTCAACATTTAGACAGTGTTTCAGGCCAACTTTTAGGCTGGCTCAGTGCTCAAGGCACCTAATATCAAGCAATTCTCCAACAGTTTGATTAATAGTGTCACAGTCATAGCTTCAGTTCAGGTTCAACCTTTTCAATGTTTCATTATTTTACAAAGTAATAAATCAGGACAGCAGGAAAAGACAGATGTAGGAATGTCCCTGCCTATCCATCTCCTCACGAAGACAATGGGTCAGAGGATAATTGTTTCCAGGGTTGGGGTAGCTGATATTAGAAAGCCCGCAAAGAAGGAGTTTGTAACAGAGCTGGCTATAAAGGAGGGAAAAAGGAAGCTGGAAGGTGTCGGCGTGTCCTGCAGGGCTGGGCTGCGGGTATGGGAAGGAGCCGGTGGGGGCTCCCAGGAGCTGAGCAGGACAAGAAGTCCCATGGCAGAATGCAGGAAGGGCGGCTGCGCCAACGCTGCCCACGTCCCGGAGCAGAGCGGGATGCCATGCACCTCTTCCACAGATCCCACCCAACCAGAGCCAGAGCAGCCGAGCCAGGATCACCACATAGCTCCCTGCTGAGCTCAGTACTGTGATGATGGAATTAAGGAACAACGCATCCTAAAGGAAAAAAAAGCCAAGTTGTGCACATTTGTGCAGATTCTGAAGAGTGGAAAGCAGAACTCACAGTTGAGACTGTGGAAAGTAATGTGGATGATGCAGAATGGAATAAAATATTGACATGTTTTTGTGAGACTAAAAAGTTACAGAGTGAATCACAGAAGGGCTTGGGTTGGAGAGGACCTCAAGGATCATCAGGCTCCAGCCTCTGCCACAGGCAGGGTTAAAAATATAGGAGAAATCCGATTTGTGATGAAGGAGACGGGAAGAGCACAGGAATATGCAGTGAAACAGGAAGGATAAGACTGAAAGTGGTGAATGTCAAGCTTGCTTTGTTAGAGGGAGGAATGGAGAAAGAATAAGAGAGCTGAATGATACGGTGGAAAAATAAAAGGCTACAAAGTTCGTTACGGCACTGTGCTTTATAGGGGATGAAATGTGTGACAACAAAAAGAAGCGGCTGCAGGAATGTGAGTAAGAGGAGATGGCATCTTGGAAAGGATTTTTGAGTTTAAACAGAGAATAATCATTCAAAAATGGTGAACAGTGAGGAATCTGTAGGGAGGGTGGCATTCTGGTTTGGTCGTATTACATTGAAAGCTTCACAGAAAAGTAACAAAAATCCAATGAATGCACTTTGCTTTTCTTATCAACTGATTCGTTAAGTGCAGTGCAAATTCTGGGATGGCGCACACAGATGAAAAGAAATTCATGTGCAGCACTGTGAGAACAAGCCAGACAGATGTTTGGAATTTTGGCCCCACTTTGCTTCTTACATCACAGAGCAAAGCAACTGTTATATAGAACAAACATTTTGCCACTTTGCAATTTACTTCAATTTAAATTTGCTTTTAAATTCCAGTTAGTTCAGTGAAGGGACCTGACAGCCCCAATGCAGAGGCATCTACAAATTATCTGCTATTATAACTTAACCACTGTTAAAAGAGGTGTTAAGTCCTGATTATCAAAACGGTCCTTAGAACGCACGTACCGCGCTCTGGACAAACAGACACTTCATACAGTGAAGAAATCAGTTCTGTATTTCCATATGTTTTCCTGCAAAATATATGCAGTTCAAAACTGGACTGAAATCCACACATTAGAGCTAAAGCCTACTTTATTCTGCTTGCTTATCAAGACGCATCTCTATAGGATGTTATATTGTTATGTTTTACAGCTGGCACAGTACAGGAAAAACTAATGAAATCTATTAGACTTACAGTACAAAAGAGGAGAGATTTCTAAGAAATACTGCACAAAAAGCACAGATTAAAAAAATGGAAGCAGCAGAGAACAGCAACTATGTGCCACAAAAGACAAATACAAAAAGCTCTGCTCTCTCTTACAAGACACCCACAGTCCTCCATCTGTCATCTCAGCCCTTCCTCTCCCAACTGTTCTTAAATTAAATGAATGCTTCTAATGGGAGATTTTCTCATGAAAGCTTATGAGAATTCATCCAAAGACAAATTAAAACAATGCTGAAGCAAGCATGCAATCCACCTCTCTAACAAGTTACCTGGCTTCCATGTTTGCATTTAGAGCAGGGGAAAAAAGCAACAATACACACCCAAATAAGGAAAAAAACATGCAAAGAGCAAATCTTCCACAGGCTACTCCCTGTCACCCTGCTTACAGTTGTGCAGCTGACACTGAAGGTTATACTGCATACGAGCCCACTGTACATCTGATGGGACGACTTCACTCTTTGCAGGCCTTGCAGTTTGAACATTTATAAAGGGATAACTGGCATTAAAACAACGTATTATTTTCTCTTCGTGTAAATAAAACTAGTTCATGCCACTGAGTCCAAAGTGCTTTCAAATCTACTTCCCTACTCTTCAGTGATCATTTCAGTTGCTTTTAGCATCTTATCTAAGTTGAATAATAAGCTGAGACTAACATTTTCACTTTTGTTTCTTGTTAGCTTAATTTTGGTGTTGCTGTGCAGTATTACAATGTTCTGTGTTGGGCTGAATGCATTTAATACCCACCGGCTGCATTCCAGATAGCCACAGTAGCAAAACTGTAATGAAATATTTCTATCAAAACCAGGTATAAAGGAGCACAGTTGCAAAGGAAATGTATCTTAAATTTGGACATAATCATCTGACAGCACCTCTTTAGTAACAGGTCTTCGTTTCCTCTACATTTCACCATTTTGCTGTCTGAATTCCCAGCAGGTAGGTTCATACCACACGGGTTATTTTCCTAGCTAATAGTCACTCTAAATTTAGGTCTAGCAGCACAAAGGAACTCAGAAGACAGACTGTCTCTGCCCCCGCAGCCCTCAGCTCAGCCAAAGCCGAGGCTGGCAGCTGCTGGCTGATGGACACGCGGCCGGGGCTCCGCAGCGGGCGGCCATCGGGCCCACGGCAGCACGGTGAGCGGCTCTCAGGCCAGCACAGCACTCTGCAGTGACCTCGCCGCCAGCCGGCCCTAAGTGGCCGCTGCAGTCACCTCCGCTCCAGCCCTCTGTTTCACTACCTTTATTTTGCTTTTCCTGCTCCCTCTCAGCACCTGATCGCAATGCTCAGCTGAATTAAGAGTCTCCTTGGACTTCCTTCACTGTTCAGTTTAATCTCTTCTACTCCTTTCTTGTTCTTTCACTCTTTGCATGATTTCTGCACTCACCATCTTCATTACCAAAGTCACTCGGACCTTAAGAGTTCATCCTGAAAGGTAACAAAGATCCTCCCCAGGCTCTCCTGCCTCTGTTCCTTTCTGCATGTGCTCTTTAGCAGTTCCTTCTCCTGCAGTTCCTCGCTGTTGTACTTAACCACCATGAGTGACAGAAATCCAATGCTGACCACTTCATTATCCGCCGACCTTGTCCCCCGGCCTCCTGCCCCTCCATCTCTCCTGGGCAGCCCGCCCTACGTCACAAGGCCTTGTTAAAGGTCAGGACCCCAAACCATCAGAATCGGTCGTGTTGTTTTACTGTATCACCAGAGAAATCAGGCCTGTCGGATCTCATTAAGCCCTATTTGTGGGTGGAACACCACTCCTGGAGCGGGATGAGCTGCTACCTTTGAAACGCAATCTTCACCAGATCAGATCAGTACAGCACAGGGATTATATTCCACCAGTCAATCTCTCATAATCACTCCCACTCTTATTGGCACGGCTACCGCTGTCCCTGCATGAGAAAGGAAATCCTCTTAAACAAATACTCTCCGCAGGAATAAGGCTTCCCCTCACATCAGGGCCGGGGCTCTCGCAGGACAGGTGCCTGCAGGGGCTGCGTGAAGGCTGACGGCGGGCTGGGCGCCACGCGCTGCGACTCCCTGCAGCCAAGCACGGAGCTGTGTCACACAGCACAGCACAGCACTGATGATGGAAACGTGTTAAGCGGACCTCTCAACGCTCCTGTGAAATAAAGCAGGAACCATCACCGCCGCTCCGCAGCAGGGAAGTGACGCGACTTCCTGAGTGTGACTGAGCAAACGAACGCCCGCGCTGACATGGTGATCGTTCCCAGCCTTAGAAGGACCCTGTAAATCACAACTATTAGTGTCTTCTCTGACACAAATGTAACAGGGAGAGAACTGTCCTCTCCAGGCTTATCCACAGTGTTAAGGCAGGAATGATGGTAACGTAGGCGGTGCCCTAAGGAATCTCCTGGGAACGCTGTTAGGTGCAGAGATGCTAAGTTAGTTGGTAAATAACACTGCACTTCCTACATCAACTGCGTGTTCCAGAGTGGCTACATGTTGCAGAAGGCAAAAAATGATACAAACTTACACGGATTCTGAAGACGCTCAGAAATCTGTGTCCTATATGAGAGTAAATCAGAAAATAAACGGAGAAAAGAAACCAGCAAAACCCTTAAGAGCAGCATTTAGAACCAGGTCATGTCTGGTCAGGGCAAAGCAACCTCTGCACAATAGAACAGGATGAGGAAAGGCAGCATATTCAGTTCCTGAACTGTACATGCTTCAATTATTTAAGTGACTTTTAATGGCTGCCTCCTCTACCATGTTGTGGGACCACATCTACATCCTACAATGCATCTGTAAAATTACAGCTTTCTTAGCCTGAAAACTACCTTGTGAGCTGCTGGTTCTCCTGCTCAGGAAGGGTTAGCCACGGCCAGCTGACACCAGTGCTGCTAAAACCAACGGAATACAGATGGGAAAGGAACAATGATTTGAGGAAGGAGAGGCTAGACTTCTGTGGTCTGGGGAACTATACGGGAGCCAAGCCTCAAGATGAGATCTGGATGAGTTTTTATGTCATCTTACTTAGTTTTTGGTATTCAATATAATGTCCAGAAAGATGAACTTAGATGTTGCCCAGTGAGTGAATTACTTTTGTACAGACATTGTCCACATGTGGGGCACGGCAAATTCTAAAAAATTCTTAAAACAAAAAAATCATTAAGAATGAAGAAATACTAAGAAATCCTCCTAGAGAGAAAAATGAGAAAGATCTTGGCAGGTTTAACAGAGAGACCTCAACCCACAGCATGCAGCTTCAGTATAGTTTATTCAGAGTCCCGTGAGAAGTAGTAACTGCACAGGAACAGCACAGAGGTCAACAAGGAGATACACTGCGACCTCGAAAACCTGAGGGTAGGGCCCAAACCACAATGAAACACTACACCGACTTTGTGTAGTTCTCAGCCAGGCAGGTGCAGTTGCCTTTGTAAGGGACACAGTATGTACGAGAGGTGCAACAGCAAACAGCCTTCACGAAAACCAGCATACATTTTACTCCAGATTCTCAGGCAGGCTCTGGGAACAGACAAAAAAAGCCTGAAGTTCTGTTTTTTACATAGGCCACTAATTCTGATATTTTTGCATCAGTTTGGGTCACCTGGGTCATAAGATAGGAGCTTTCAATTTTGCAAAGTTTCTTCCAAGTCATTCTCCTAAGAGCTCCTTTAATCTGTTCTTAACCAGAAACAGTGGGGCTATCTCAGCTGGCTGCCTTTTAAATTCTCGTGCCCATTTACAGACACTTACCAGAAAGAGGTACGGTTTTCAATAGGAAAAGAAAAGCTGAATTAAGCTAAAGCATGTTTTAATTTAATTTAATTTTTCCTAATACTAAGAATAAACATATATTATATCTGTCATTGCTTAAGATTTCAATATTTGCTTAATTAGCAATGCCAATGAGAATAGGTTGTACCTAATGATGGTGAGCATGTTCCTTTGGAAGGTTACAGAAGAGGCATCTTTCTACCCCAGAAGAAAAGCAGCACGGGATGCTCACTGAGGCGCCTTTCTCTGTGAAGCTGCAGTGAATTTGCTGCTTGACTGCAGCACTGAAACTATCTGTCAAGTCTAAAACAGAAAGAGAGTTTGAAAGGCAAACGCAATCTGTGATCAATACCCTAACAAATCCAAAGGAAGCCCCAGCTCCCGAAGGGTTAATCCAGAGAAGAAAAGGCATCCGAATGTTTAGCGAGCTAATGTGTTTATTGACAGGCAGGCCTTTAAGTCCTCAACAGGGAAAAGCGCGGACAAGTGAATGAAGTGAGAGTCAGACAAGCAGGTTTGCTGGAACGCGGTTGGCTTTGTGGCTCTGCTGCGTTTCGGGTTCCCCCTGTGCCTTCACCACGGTGCCAGGCCAGTTCAGAGCCCACCGAGAGCAGCCCAGCACCTCACAGACAGACCCAGTGGCTCTGGGCACACCTCTGCAGGCCATTCTGTGTGAACACGGCACCCTCGGCATGCGCTGGGTGCATCCAGCATCTCGTCTCGAAGACAGCATCCAAACTGCTGATCCAAATTCTGCACTCAGAACCAGGACCCCAGCGCTTTGGTTGTATGGGGACGGCTGATCACGGAGCACCGCTGCTCTGGCCAGAGCCTCAGCATGACAGCCGTGTGCTGCACTGCAGCTTGGTGCTGGCGGAGCGGCTGCAGACCACCTTAACTCCCCTACACCCAACCATGGGCCGCGGGTCAATGCCAGGGTCAGGGGTCGGTGTCCCGCCTGCTAATGGAGTGTAAGCTAACATTGTCCTCAAATTGCTGGAGTAAAAAGACAATGCCCACCTCCCGCTGATGGCCTTACCCTGGGGGGGGGGAGTATCGGCTTTATTGGAAAACTGCCAGGCTCAGAGGTGATAGAAGTGGCTGATAGCAGCTAAAGACTGTTTGATTGTTGCTGGAGAACTGGGCGGAAGCCGTCTGCAAGGCAGTTCATTGACTGATCCCACAGAGCTGTTTATTGACACCGGGTTTTCCTCACTCAATGGATCTCTTAGGCCCTGCGTGCATCACAGCCTCGCTCTACAGGACAGCAGCTCTGGCCCAGCAATGCACCGCCAGCCCTGGGCTGAGCCTCCCACCATGGCACACTCCCAGCATGGGCTCACAGGGCCAAACAGCGGCATTCACCCCAACCGCATGGCCCCATGCCAAGGAACTACGGGATGAAATGGCACCTTCTGCAGAGGCACCACCTGAAACTGCACTGAAAAAACAAGAGAAATTGCAAAAGGAGGAGGGGAAAGACACTACCAGAATTGGGGATAACAGTACTATCAGAATTTTGGTCTGTCCTAGGCTACAGCGCGCATTCAGTTCAACACAAGGCTGAAGGGAAGACTTGTCCTCTGGATGACAAACACCTGGCTGCCGGTACCACAGCTGCTATCATAAAGACACGATGACAGTATACTCCTTACGGATTTCCAAGCCCTACCACGTTGTTCTGCAACTGAACTAGACGTATCAATTAAGAGATGGTAAGAAGAAAAAACAAATTCATGCCCCATCCAGGTGACATCCTATCCACAACACTGACTAGCAACAGAGCCCCATCAGCAAGAGAATGACTCAGCGAGCAGTGCTTCCCCAAAGCCTCAACAGCCTGTGATTAAAGGACTTTAATGATCTTTATGCTTTTTTTCTCTACTTCTTTCCTAATGATCCCTGACAATGTTTGATCATTTGATTACTGCTAAGCACTGAAATGATGCTAGAGAAAACCACTCACTGTAGCCCCAAGATCTCTCACCTGAGTGGTGACAGCTAGCTCCACGCTGTATGATGGCTTCTCCTGCCTTGCCATTTTTTAATAGACAATTCCAAATTTTGCATCTGCTATAGAACATATCTTAGCTAATTTTCACATTTTAGTTTCACTGCAGAAATACTGCGTTGTACCGCATTTCAGAAGCTCTCGTAGTTCTGTTCTTGTGTACAGAGATTATCAAGAGATGCCTGTGTCCCAAGTGCCTATTCAGGAAACAAATAAATACACTGGAAAATTGTTCCCTATAGGCTTGGCAATCTGGTTTAGAATAGACGTGGAGAGGCATGTGAGGAGGAACACCACAGTGGAGAGAAGAATGGGCAAATTGTATATTGGCACCTCTACAGATAAAAGGCGTAATTTGGAAATATCTGCATTTGAGAACTATTTTCTCAAACACCAATGCCACATCAGTGTGAAGCTGTTTCAGACAGTTTTTCCACAAATCACAGCTGAACTGAGAGGCAGGTGGGCTGCAGCAGAGCTCAGCCACAGGCAGAACAGTGCCGCGCTGCCCTGGGGCGAGAGGGAGCTGCTTCTGGTGCAAGGAGCTCTGGGCACCACGGCCTCCAGTGAGCATGGATCTCGGCAGCAAGGAAGTTTCTAACACAGCTGTTTCTGCTGCAATTTCCCAATGGCCACACTGGAAGCAAGAGGACTGTTTTGCAATGGCCTTCATCAGTCTGAGATCATCTGCAAGAGCTGGGGACAGCCTGTGCTTCAGACTGCACAGTGCTGAGCCCAGAAGAGCACTTCCCTTCTGCAAAACCCAGAGTCAGGGAGAGGCAGGGTGTGGGCAGAAGCAATGGAATCACAGAGCCATCGGGGTTAGAAGGGACTTCTGAAGCTCCCCCAGTCCAACCCCACTCCTCCCCCCTCTCCCTCAAAGCAGATCCGTACAGCAGCTTGCAATGTATCCAGTTGAGTTCCCAACATCTCCAAAGAAAGAGACTCCCCCGCCTCTCTGGGCAGCTCTGCCAGTGTTCTGCCACCTTCATAGCAAAGTTCTATCTCATGCCCATATGGAACTCCTTGGGCTCCAGTCTGTGCCAGTGCCCCTTGTCCTGCTGCTGGGCACCACCAAACAAAGCCTGGCCCCATCCCCCTGACCCCTGCTCTTCAAATACTGATCGGCACTGACAGGATCCCTCTCAGCCTGTCCCTGTCTGGAGACACCCCAGGCCCCCACCATCTCTGCAGCCCCCACTGGGCTCTCTCCAGCAGCTCCCTGTCTGCCTGGAATCCAGGAGCCCAGAACTGGACACGGAAGTCTGAGGGCCATGCTGGGGGCCAGCAGTGAGCTCAGCGATGGGACTCGGCAGCTCCAGCAGTGCAGCTCCATCCGTCCAAGGGTGGCACTGAGGCCCGGCTGTCAGAGATGGTGACAGTTGTGGGGTTTTTTTAGCTTTATCAAGGGGGATTATTTTTAACCCAAATTATTTTGCATTGTAAATGTTTAAATCCACATCAAATCCAGATTAATGCATAAAATAGTCCAAGAGGGTATTTACTGGAAAAAAATATCAATAAGTCACATTATTATGGTTAGCTCCCATACGAGTGTTTTAAAAATGGGAAAGTCTGAGATTTTGGCTAACACGTCACTTTAGGGAGAAGATTCAAATAAACCTCTCTCCAAAAGAGCCAAAGTTTAAACACAAACTGGAACCCTCAGTACTTTTTCACAACATGCCTGGAATTAATAATGCAGATAAATCCTAAATAAATCAGGATTAGTGTTCACTGCATCTTGAGGTTTAATGCTCCATCTGAGGGTGGCAGGGCCGTGCTGGAGCTCATCGTGGGGCACAACGGGGCACTGGGGACGCTGCAGGGCCGTCAGTGGCACACAGCCATGGGATGGGGCTGGGGGCTCTGCAGCCTGGTGGTTTGGATCCGTGTTCAGAGGTCAGTGGGACTGCAGTATTTCACTGTCTTATCAGCAAAAAGATTACATTTCTCCTCACGGTTAAAGAGCTCAGCCCCACTCTGAAGGAAAACACAACCATGGCCGCCAGCACACGGGCCAGGAGGAGCCACAGCTACAGGCGCAGAGCTGTGCTGGGCAGCCGCCCCACTCTGTCACGGCCCCACGGTGTCACGGTCTGCTCAGAGCCACACAGCCTGGCCCACACCAAGTGGGTTCCGCTGCCTTGCCATGCCCATGGCCACCCCTTACCTGGGCCCATCTGTCCCTGCTGCGCACAGTGCCCCACACTCAGGTGCTGGACCAGCCGGGAGCCTCACAGTGCTGCAGGCTTCCAAGAAATCTTCTCTCCCATCTGTTTCCTGTTCCTTTTTTCAACACTTCCTCGACTCATACCAGCCCTGCGCTCCTTGGAGACAGAAGGCAGAGCATTGCCTTCAGCCCCAGCAAATGGCTCACACCTGCACACAGCAGCCCATAGGCAGTGGGTGCTGCACACAGACAGATGCAGGCAGCGCACAGATCAATGCCCACTGGGCTGGGCCGGCAGCCATGGACCTGCACCCAGGGTGACTGCTTTAAAAGAAACTTGGAAATGTGACCTTTGGGTGTAATATCTGCCTCCCATGTCATCCTTTGCATGCGATGTGGGAGGTCATTAAGACATGAACGTAGAGCACAAAATGGCACAGCAACACGGTGTCAGAGCCCAGCAGGCAAAACCAAGAGAACAAAACGCCTCAGCGGCCGACACGCTAACAGCCAAGCCTGGCTGTACTTCCGAGAGAAGTACTGCTCACGTGTCTTTAAAAGGAGCAACTTCCAACACTGAAGACACTTGTGTGCAGCATGGATAGGAGCAAACCGTGTAACCTGAAAGCTCTCAGTAGTTCAGAGTGGTTCGCATTTCAGAGCAGCTCACTTGGCACCCCCAGAGCTTCCAATGTTACTCATGTCCTTGCTAAAAGAGGATATGAAAGCGGCTATAAAAAACAGGACTCAAACCATAACAAATTAGAAAGGGAAACATCTGTGACAATTAGTATAAGCCAGAAACTAATCTATATGGCCAACTCATAGGAAAGCCGATGGCATCAAGCCCTATCACTGCTCCACTCACACATCACCGGGAGTTTTGAAGTTTGCCTTTGATTTAAGAAATTCTTGTAATTGATTATTACATACAGTAATTAGCTGTTCCTAAACAGAGGCTGTTAAAATGTCAATAATTGTGGAAAAACAAGTTCCATTCAATAGAACATATCTGGTGCACATTTGTAATCCAGCTTGTTGGCATAAAGAAGGTCACTTAACAGTAGAGATGTAGGCTAAACAGCACCTGTTAAATCTAAAGCTTTTTAAGCTAGCGCTCGTATCCAACAGTTTTAGAGGAACCGTTTGGAAACCCATCAGTGCCTTGCGGGTAGTGCTGAGACGTCTTCAAAACCAGGAGCGCCTCAGGAGACGGGGGCATCCAGGCTGTGTGTTCACAAAATACCCAGCCCTGGCCTGTGCACTGACAGACAGCACTTCACATGGCAGCAGAGAGACGAAGGATGGAAATACGTTTAGGGCTAATTAGCACGACTGTACTGAAAGCACCGTACTATTAATCGCCTCGGCAGCATTCACTGAAAACGCCTACATCTCCCAGTGCAACTTGTGGAAACGCTGTAAGCCTGCACTGAGCCCTGGCTTCCCAGAGTCCCTCCGAGACATGTCAGGACCCCAAACCGTGTGGGGACACCACTGTGGGGCCGGGTGACAGCTGGGGCTGGTGGGACATGGGGCGGCTCCATTGGCACTGCGGGGCTCGGCACCCCGTCCTCACCTGGGACGGCATGAGCCATCAGTGCGGCTGTGTGACTCTGGCAGGACGGGAAGCCACGCAGCCCTGCACAGCTCAAAGCAAAACTTTCGACAGTGACGCAACACATAGGTGACGTACATGAAACACGTCCCCTGCTGTACCCGAGAGGCAGAGCAGTGAGCAGCTCTGCTTTGGGAGCCGCCTCTGCAGTGCACTCCCACAGCGGCCAAAAGCGGCCTTTGCTTTTCTGCCTTTTTCTGAGGTACACATAACTGTAAAGGCCCAACTGTGGATAAGGGAAGCTGGGAAACAAGGATCGTCATTCAGTCAGATTTTTAAACAGGGTAAAAATTAACCTTAATAAGTGAATAACAATTATACTCAATTTCGGCAAAGCAAATAAGGAATGGGAGAAGCGCTGGCCAGAATGGAGTATAATGAAGCAATAAAAGTTTTACAAAGCAAAATGACAATGGACCTATTTCAGCAACCTGATTAATTGTGATTTTCATTGGGTTTTACGTATATACTTAATATCTTTCCTGAAAGGATATGGATTTTTAATGCAAGTATATGTGCTTCAATGAACTGGGGCGTCTGTCTTCCACTGGATAATCATGAAATTAAACACAAAATGAACAGAGAAAGAAGAGGAATCTGATTTGACCAAGGCATGAACACAGCCAGCCTATGGAAACAATACAATTTTAAAATTAAAATTTTACACTGAACACATATAGATTAAATGTTTTAATTTACATAAAGAAAAAAGATAAATAAGGATTTCTGAAAGCTCTTAATGCAAAATTCCCTAATAGATCAGTTAGGCATTAAAATTACATCTGATTTTTATTTGACTTTTCACAAAGAGTTTCTTTTCTTCGGCAGAAAAGAAATATGAATATTAAAAGGAACTACAGTTATGCTTTTATGAGAAAATTGCTTTCTTATTTGAAATTTTGACTTCTCTGGAGAGATGTCTGTACCAAAACCCCAAAACCGAACGCTGCGTTACCTACGGGCTGCAGCTCCCACACACCTTCCAGGCCCTACATGACAAAACCCTATGGAGCGCAGCCATACAGCACGCCAGCAAACCACGAGCCCTGACCCACGTGTGAGGACACACAGCCCGACCGGTGCTCTGAGCCTGGACTCATTGCGTGCGTTTGGAAACAAGCGCTCTTCCTCCCAGTGCTGAGAATGATTCTGCTCAGCAGTTGCTTCTCACTGCGGACCGAACCTGCGCACCTGCTTCTCTCCAGCGCTGCCCCAGGGCCGGTTCCTGCCGCAGCCACCCAGCCCTGCTGGAGGAAGGCAGCTCCCTGCGGGCCTCGGCCCCCTGCGGCCAGAGCACGGTGGCAGGGCAGCAGGCAGAGAGCCCCAGCCCAGCCTTGGCTGCTGGGTGAGCGGCCTCCCCTCAAATACAAGGCCGGAAGGACATCACCGCAAGCCTGCACTGATGGAACCAGTGAGCGCCCAACCTCCCGGCCTGCGGAGCTGCCTCCCTGGTTTCTCTCTTGTGAACGCTCTGCTATGATTGTCTATGAGCTTTCCTAGGTGTCAAACCTCTTATGAAGGAATTTGGCCTTTTTAAGAAAAAAAAACATTTATGAAAAATCTGTATGTCTCTGGAAGTTGCGGTTTCTGCACGGACACCAGACGTGTCCCTGTGTGTAAGTGCCATCCACATCAGATGATCACACTGCGGAAAGCAGAGGAGCTGCCATTCCCTGGGAGCTCTCGGCAGCGCCGGCTGGAGGCCCATCCAGAAGAGGTGCTCGGAGGGGAGATGGTCACTTTTGCTCAGCGTCAAAAAAGAGCTACTTTCAGAAAAACTGAAACGAATTACACTTCAATAACATTTCTGATCTCTGTTTGTCTGTATTGAATTTGTCTTCCTTAGTTGTTCCCTAAGGATTTTACAGCCCAGCACTGCGCAGTCCATGTACAGTGCTACAAAACAACCCTGTTCACACCAATTGGTTTTTGGTGTAATAAACCACAGAAAACAGAGTGAGCTCATTTTCAGCATCTGATATCATTAAAATATTTGCATGTAGAAAATAAGCTGCACTGGAGGTAGCTGCCTAATTTGACCGAACAGAAATTGCTGCATGTTTAAGAAGCAGTGCCCGAGGAGCTGAAGGGGCTGTAAGTCAGAAGGATCCTGTTACGAAGATGTAACTCATAGACTGACCTGAAAATTACAGAAGCAGTTCAAGTAGTAAGTTCCAGATTTGTTGCAATTTTTTTACCATGTAGAAGTTACATTTCATTGGGTTTCCACACAACAAACAGCTACAACAGATGCCTCGTTCACACAGTACAGAGAAGGCATTATATCCTGTGATTTTTTTTTCATTTTTTTGCAGACATTTTCAGCTCTGCCATCTCTTACTTTCTGTTCTCCAGTCAGACTATGCAGCAGATTATGTTCGTGAGTTCAAAAAAAGTATACAGTATATGTATCAGTGTATCAGTGATAACAACGTTACAAAGATCAGTACCATCTTCTGGCTCATCTTTCTCCTTACATCCAAGCCCATCTGAAAGATCAGTGCAAGAAGCGATTTCTTGCAAAGCGCGCTGTTAAAATCAGCATAATAGAGTCTTCCCCACACCTCCTCCTATGGGTCTTTCAGCTCTTAACCAACTAATGATTTCTCTTTCCTCTTTCCTTTTTCTCCTCTGGAAAGAACTGGTTCTTGCGCTTAGGGTCTCCCTCTCGGAATCCGTAATAGAGCAATAGATTTTTATGTCAGAAGAGATAACACAAGATTTAAGTTCAGTAGCTCACGGTGCAAAGGTCCCTGAATGAGGGCTGACAAGCTCCTGATCTGGAGCTGGGAGCCATGCAGGCTCCTACATTGAGCCTCAACCAGCTTGGGGCTGTCCATGTCACCAAGCGCTGCTGTGCTGCCACTCCTGCACACAGCTGTCCTGCACCAGAATGCACAGGACGATGCAGACACATCCCACGGGGGCTGGCTCTGCCACCCTGCAGGCACAAATGCCATTCTGCTCATCTTGCATGCACAACTGGAGCTCTTCAGTTCAGTCCTGCATCATTTCTCACGACAACAGCACTCAATCTTCATTTAAAAATGTTGTGGCATAGATTCCTTTGTCCCCCTACAGAATTTGTCCAGACTTTGGTTTCATCGGGTAAGAAATCAAGGTAAGCTTGTCACTGACAAGTAGACTTCTCAGACCACCACTCCTTGTTGTAACTCTTCTCTAAACTCTGTGCAGTTTGATCTTTGAGGAACAGTCGCCAAAACTAAACTCACTGATGCTAGCCAGAATTCTGACCACAGTGGTGTAACACTGTGTGTTCTGTCCCTCTGGCACACAGCCCACAGCCCCCCTAGCTCTTACAGTCACAGCCCTGCACTCTGCATCCCCCCATCCCACTGACCGCTGCCCTGGGAAGGCAACAACTTGTAGTGGGGGGCAGCAATCAGGAACCGAAATGAGAGAAAGAAGAGCAGCTGGAAATGCAGAGGATTGGGAAAATAAATAAATATTAAATAAATTAATGCATGCATAATAACTGACTCTAGAGGCAGCATTTAGAGGGAAGGAGAGAAGCGCTAAGGAGCATGGAAAGTTAATGTTTTCCTATGGCATTTAAAATGCAGTATTTTGCTTGGGACTATTTTCTGTGCTCATTCCTTGTGAGTATGTCATCTTCATCTTCATCACCTCCTCACCTCCATATTTTTGCTGCTGTCCCTTTTACTACACGGACAGCAGTATTTTCAGAGAAATGCATTTTCTTGCGATCCTACACAGCAGCGCGCTCTCTAAAACCTGAATCCCTATTTAGATGCTGTTGTCATCAAAGCCGTATACATTAACAATTATTATTAATAATAATTAATAATAACAGAATAAAGGCCTTCAACTGAGATCCCATTACCGTTGTAAAACATAATTTACACCAAGTGAATGATAAAGGGCACCACGTAGTTACAGGTAGAACTGAGAGGTGCAGTATTCTTGCTAGGGTTTGACAATGGAACAAGTAATAATGAGGTCAACCCGATGAACGGGTCCAATGATAATTCTGTAATAATCTGTGGTCACCCAACAGGTGTTGTCTCTATGGCATCTACCTAAAAATCGCCTGCACAGGCATATACTATACAGATGCACGTATTTCATAGGGAGTACAAAAAGAAATCCAGGGTGATGCCTGATGTTAATGCTCTTTGAAGGGGCTAAAACAACGCTTAATTAACCTGTGCAGCGTTAATAACAGAGACAACGCTGAACAATAAAATAAACAGGAAAGACTTGTATCCTCCATCCTGGGCCCGGCTCGCGTTATCTGGCTGGATTCTCCATATGGCCAGAAGGAAAAGCCATCTCCCGTTTGCCCACCAAACCACATATTTAATCCATGTGCTTATGTCAAACTTAATTACAGCACATTTGGCGTAAAATAACAATCCACATCCTTGGAGAGGGGAATCTAAGTAGTTAATACACGTGATTGAATGAAATTGCTTTGCTGAATGTTTATGAGAAACCCAAGAGGAGTGAAATGTGGCAGCCATTTAACCCTTTGAATACCAGCTGCCCCTGGGGCACAGGACCCCCTCTCCCTGCAGCATCAGCCTGCTGCACTGTCCTGCCAAAGGGCTCCAACCGACCCGTGCACAGCAAGAGACCGTCCTCTGAGCAGAAGGCCCGGGATGCCCGCTGTCCCCTCCTTGGTGTCCCCAGTTCAGAAGGCACAGAACCAACGCTCGCAGCATGGCCGGCACGTCGGGTGGGGGACCTCGAGGAACAGGGGCTGCGTGGTAATGACATGAAAGGCAGAGCAGACATGATGGGGGCACACAGGGAAAGGACGAGTGGCCACGGACAGGATTTCGAACACAGAAATTTCCGAGCAGACGGCAGGAAATGTATTTCATGGAAGCAGGAGCAATGTGTAACAGGTGTCCAGAGAGGCTGCGGGGATTTTAACGCCTGACTGGAGAAGGCCCTCAGCAACTTGATTTCTGTTGGCCTTGCTTTCAGCAGGGCTTTGGGCAAAGTGACCTCCCGAGGTCCCCTCTAACCTAAATTACACAGCAATAACCAGGAAGGCTAGAGATGTGGAGGTCATGCAGTCAACACCTGAGATCACAGAATGCGGAGTAAAGTTTCTGTATAAGAAATGGTTTCTGTAGATAGTGCAGGGGAAGAATAAAAAGCGTTCAGCAATGACCTTGATAGAAGGAGCAGGAACAAAGAGGAAATAGCTGAATGTGGCAAGAAGGTTATGAGCTCTGGTAATGGTCTGCTCCCGCTCTCATACAATGAGAATGGAAAATCTCCTATTAACTTCAGTGACACTAGACCAAGCTCTAAAAGAGCAGACACTAAAGTGGATGACAGCGTCAGAAAATAGAGGAGGAAAGAAGGAAAAATTTAAGTTTCACTTTCATCATGCTGAGCATGAGTTGACTGCTGAAATTCTACTGTTCAGTATTTAAAAAATGAAAATAAATAGTTTGCAACAAATACTGAGGAGTAACCGCTGCTGAAATTAATTGGCTCTGCATCTTTACAACGATTCCATGATGTTCATGTTGCCAGAGACTAACTCCTGGTGATTTATCAGAGTTA
This sequence comes from Lagopus leucura, assembly GCF_019238085.1. NCBI lineage: Eukaryota > Metazoa > Chordata > Aves > Galliformes > Phasianidae > Lagopus > Lagopus leucura. The sequence goes on from NW_024962299.1 coordinate 531,143, forward strand.
TCCCTCCCCCTGCCCCGGCTGTAAGGAGGATGACAATAGCCTAACAACTGTCAGATGGCGTGAGCAATCCTCAGCAGTGCACACTATGGACCAACCCAACGTAGGAACAAGGCTGGATTTTTCATCCCCATCCTTACACTTCTCACTGTGCTGGTAAGAAACACAATTAGTTTGGGCACTGAGAATGCACACATGTATATGTGAGCGTGTGTGCGTACATCTTAGTGGCAGCAGGTTTATGGAGCACAGATCATTTACAGAGCCTTCGATTTGTAAATACAGACGTTACACAACCACATATTTCCATGTCTTACAACAGCAGTACATGTTTTTTGAAGTTAAGGAGTTTCTAAAAGACAGAGTTTCAGCTCAGGTGGCTGAAACACTGCCTGGCCTAAAGCGCAGATGATATTTTTCGGTATGGGGAAGGTTATAAGAGGAAAATACCAAGATTCATCAAAACCCCTTTGGAGCAAAGTTCTTTCATAGCCTGGGGTTACTGCTAGCTGCTATCACTTGTTGTGTTTGTTGTGGTGTTCTCAGTTATTTATGCCTGGTGAAAAACCAGCAGCCTTTTCCTTTAGATCCACGGGCTGCGCTCCCTTTGCCAGCACGAAGCTGAACGACAAATATTGCGTGTCAACGTGTAACAGCAACTGAGCACTTCAGAACCAACTGAAGCTACGCAACAAAACCAATGATAGCCACCTACAGCTCTGTCCTACGCACTGCTGTCAGCAATACTGCACAGGGCGAGGTACTCGAGCACAGCCCAAAGCAGCACCCGGATTTTGCCCAAGTCACACAGAAGTGCAGACCTGGAGCCAAAGCTCTGGCTCCCAGCTCTCAGATCAGCACTACACCCCGCAGAAGGTGCTCCCAATGCTTGTCATAATTACCCGCTGTCCCCACACCTTACTGACTGCAAACAGAATAGTAACTGCCCTGGCATCTCACAGCCCCTGTGAGTTACATTCTGGTGTCTGCCAAGCCTGATGCCCTCTGTGCTGCAGTGTTGTTCCTCTTCCCATGCCTCTGGGAAGCCCCGTCTGATCTGACAGATCCCAGATTCCAGGCAGAGTTTTCCCATGCCATCGTCCCTCAGAATAGCTGTGCTCTTCGTATTTTTAGCAAGACTCTGCTGGGCCAATATGTTTGATTTTCCACTGATCCTTCTCTAGTTCACGTCTCGCGCCCAGGCAGTTCTCCTGCATTTCTGCTGATATGTTTGGCAGGGGTGGAAGGGAAGAGGGACACAGGGTGGAGTCTTGAAGATGGTAGCTCTGAAAGCAAGAGCTGCTTTGCATATTTGGAGGTCTATAAAGCTGATTCTGAGAGAGAGAAAGACAGAGAAAGAGGTTTCTGTAAGTAGCTGAGACAATGAGAACAAGGCAGGCACTATGCCAAGCACGGGATGGCTGCCAAAACACATATCATTAGCTTGGACCAGCTATAAGCAAGGAAATGAGAAACATATGTTGGAGAGCAAGGTTAGGAGCGAGGGACTATGGGTCAGTGACAGTCGTCCGAAAACTTTTCCCTTGTTCTTCAGCTGTGGCCCGATGGTGTCAAATGTCACTGTGACAGCCCTCATTTCTCATGACGGTCAGGCTTATTTTGGCCTGGTTGGTTTTTGTTGTGTTTTTTTTTCCCCTCCCCTAATGGGAGTTATTGAGAGGAAGAAGAGAACAGACAAGTACGCCTTTGCTGTTTTTTTCCACGGTTATGGGAAAATAACCTTGTTTGCTGTGATGTTCTCTGAAATCCTCACCTCTTTGTAAAATAACGGTGTCTCAGGATTGGAATTCTGTCTGGCCCTTGTGAAAAGAAAAGGGTGGGTAGTGTATTCCTAAGTAGTTCTTGCTGTACTTTCTTAAATATAATTAGATGCACCTCATTACCTCAAACTAAAGGCCTTTTGTAGTTCTTCAGGGCTGTATTTCCTGAAAGCCATGGCATGCCATGGCTTGCAGCATCCAGTCTTATTTTATCACATTAACAGCCTATTTTTAACATTTTTACCCTTTATCCAGGCTGTTTTCAAGTGATTTCATTCTTCTCCAAAGACTACACCCAGATGATGCGTTACTCACTGACATTTAATGAAGTGTCTGAAGTTCCTGCTCCCTTTCCCAGCACCATTATGTCTCTCCTTCCTTTGAAGGAGCTTCCACCAGGCAGTACCAGTTGGGCTCCACGATCTTTGTAGGTCCCCTACAACTGAACCACCCCATATATTCTGCATTAAAGGACGTTGCTGCTTTCCTCCCAACACTTAAATATTCGCAGGTAGGCCAGCATAACAGGACTCTTAGACAGCATCTCCCAAGAGACTTTGTGTGACTGCTGTTCTGAAGCAGACTGCACTTCAACTTGATAGATCCCCCCCAGTTCCCCAGGGCAGCGCTGTGGGATGGGCACACCGTAAAGTCCCAGGTGGCCTCAGGTCCAAAATGCAGAAGAGGTTCATGCTGCTCATGCGCTTGGAGATGTGTGAGTGTGGAAAGAAATGTGATGAAGCAAGGTTAACCAGATATAAAACACGAGCACCATTCTCCCACCAATGGAGACTCAAGATAAACGGTTTGAAACCCATTACTTACATTTAAAGACAATGACTTCAGCATAACTTCTTTTCAAACTCACAATCTAATACCACTTTCTCTGCTGCTTAAAAAGGTCCAAACGTTTCTGCACACCCTCTATTTCTGGAGATGAGAAGGAAGGCTTCGTTTGGCTGCTTCCTATAAACCTCAGCCGACTCACTCGTGGTTTACAGTGTGGCTGCACAAACAGTTGCCTCAGCACAATTGCAAAGAAGGCACACTGCAGCCTGGGAACAGCAGAATGTAAGAACAGGCAGGGAGGCCAACGGCCCTAATGCTGAACGTCAGCCTCAACACCTGGAGACGGCTGGACAGAGAGGGTGATGAGCGGTGCGTGCCTCGTGGCGCTGGGTGCTCAGCCCCGATTCTCGATGGCACACGAGGCTGGGCAGCCTGCTGGTCGTCTGCTGCCACTTAGGGACACTGTGGGATGCTGCCCTCCCTCGCCATGTGGAGATTCCCTGCTCTGTGAGCAGCATCTTGCCGGCTTGTCACCCACAGTGCCCAGCACAACAGCAGGGGCAAGAGAATGAACGTTCTCTTGTGTGAGCAGGGGGCAAAAATGAACAGAAAAGAGGGATGAGAGCCATGAAATCCAAAGAAGCCTTATTTTCCTCTCATCGTATAAATAATTGCTGTGAGATTCTGAGTGATCAAAAATACATTCTCCAGTTAGAAAACACCTAAGTAAAATTAAGTGTGGACTAAGAACGCTGAGGGAAACAATACCGGGTTAGCTCCACTCTGGAATGCATATTTAAGTTTTGCTACATTCCGAATAACAGTTGCAAAGAATTTCAATGTGCAGATGGATGCAGAAGGATTTCCACATTCACTTGGACTTATTTAAAAGATAAACTGGATGTCCCTGTTCACAGAGTGTGAACCATTCACCTCAAACATCACTTCTATGACACAGAGCTGGGGCCTTTGGCACTCCGTGAAGCTGCTGTGCATGGCTGAACGTCATATTCAGGCTCTTCCTTGAGCGCAGATAACAAACTGTCTCTTACCTGAAAAGAGAAGGGCTGTAGTGACAACCACTCTAATGCCCTAAGAGTGGGAGCTCCATCTCCTCCCCTGCCCCAGGGCACTGGAAGCGATCCCTCTGCTCAGCAGGCAGAGACATCCCCGGGGGGGGGGAACAACAACCACCCCTTCCACACAAACAGCCCCACACCTCCCAAGGTCTGCAGTGTGTGAAACACCCAGCTTAGGTACCGCTGCTGCTCCCGGCCCCGAGCATCCTCAGGTACCCACCTGCAAGAAACCTGCCACGAGACCACCGGTCCCGATCGATTCTCTTGATCTACAGATGCTGCTTTCCAATTTGTCATTAGAAATAATACAACTGAGTCAGGCACTTTGAAAACACCACAGCTTGCACAATTCAACAATGCCATGCATAGTTAAACCAATCCATTTAGATTTTTGTTTTTGATATTGCCATAGAAGTCAGACTCATAACTACAGAAGATGGACGTGGACTGTAAATCAATACTTGAAAATCATTACATCAAACTACGAAGCCAGGAAGATGAAGGCATGACAGCTGAGTAGCGAAACAGTCCTGAGCCTACTCCCATACACAGCAGGCCCAAAAACAGAACCTATGAACAATTTTTAATTATAATGTATCAAAAATAGGTGTACTCTGTTAACCCCAGGGTCACCTCTGTCACCAGTTTAAATACAAACCCCTGAACCAGGAGCGCAGGCTGATGAAGGCAACATTGCAGGCTAAGGACAGTCGTTCCTTAGGTACCAATTTTAGCAGGGCATGGTGGCCCACGTCTTGGAGCCAGAAGCACAGCTCAAGAAAGGCTACCCACCATTTTGATTATTGCAGGGCAATTTAGAGTATTTGGAGCATATTTACAGACTTACAGTGATCTCAGGAGCTGCTCTCAAGGGCACACAAGAATCAGCTACATACATTCACTCCAGGACAGGAGCAAGTGGGCACAGTCTGTCATGTTGACCCCTGCACAACCCAGGTATTCCCTAACCGAACTGCAGCCACCCAGCAGCTGGCTGCAGTCGATCTGTGTAGAAGCAGCCTGGCAAGGCCAAGAGCATATCCCAAATGTGCAGGACTTGCTTGGAAAAAATGGAGAAGATGGGCTTCACTCTGCGAGAAGCTCATTGCTTTGGGTAATGGTTTTCAGGCAAGAAATACAGATGGCACCGGTAGCATGTGAAAGCCAGAAAAACCCAGCAGTTAAAAGGAGGAAAGAAGAGACTGTCAAAAGGACTTAAATCAGTATTATTTCAGCATTCATGCAAATGGAATTGCTTGTGAATTGCATTGGACAACTATTCGGAAGATAAATAGGGTTCAGGGCACTTCAAGTCTGTTTTACCACTTTCTACTTTGCTGGGAAATTTCTCTTCTAGAAACCTCTGAATCTATCACTCAACAAAGAAGCCACTCGAAAGTTAGCAGTTGAGCCTTTCCAGGTAAAATAAAAGGTTTGAGGAACATAAACTGGCGGAGCAGGACACGGACATATCACCAGCCCTTCGTACAGGAGGGAAGCCATCAAGGCTGGAATCTCACCGCTGCTCCGGGCTGACGCCACCGCTGCTGTAGCTGTTGGCTGAGCAGATGTCACTGAGCACCATGTCACAGACTGAAGTGCTGCCACGTCGGCCCCTGAGAACACGGCCAGGGCACCGCGCGTGCCGCACAGCTCTCCTGAGCGCGGCAGCGGATACGGGAAAATGAAATGCAGAAACCTGATGATGATTACAATTAAACCCTATTTTAGACTTTAAAAATGAAATAATGACTAGGTTTACAAACAGTTCACAACACAGTTATAAGCAGTGGTGGCTTAATTCTTTATTCCATTCAGTACATTCGTAGAAAGTTATATAGAGCAATATTGGGTCCCACGGGAAAAATCACCTTGGTAATTTAATTGTTATTGTGGGCAAGCTATAGGAGAAGTGATTGTTGCAAAAAATAACCACTACTGTCTGGAAAAACTGGTAGTTTTGAGATTGCGACAACAGGGTTTTTTCAATAGAACTGTGTCTTGATGTTTATAGGAAAGAGCTATCAAAAAGAAGGGGGATGAAGGAAGAACACCCTGTACAATTCCAATACCAGGCACAGGGAGAACACACAGCTGTTAAAGGTGTGCTGCTCAAACTGAAGTGGGCTGGATCCTGGCTACTCCGGGAACAGCGCTGCGATGTCCGCACAGCAGCGGCGGAGGGGCTGGGCACCAACCTGAGCTGCTGCCACACCTCCTACCCACAGACACAAATGGAAAAGGTCTGAAGTTTGAAATAAATCTGTCTTTCACTGTGCACAGCACGGTCACGTGGAGCAATCATGTTTCATATGCAGCTCCTCCTCCCCCTCTGCAGTGCCATGTTTTGCGTTAGTGATTCTGCACCACCAGAGGAAGCACAGCGAGCACCAGGACGGCAACAGCGAAAGAAGGAACACGATCGGGTTCCTTTTGCTGGGATTTGGCAGATAAATGGGAAAGCTGAGTCTGAGAAACTGAAGAAACTGCCAGTAGCCCAGAGAACATAATTTGATGACGTTTTATTCTTAATCAGGTTATAAAAAAAAATTGAATTAAGTTGATTTATTTTGCCTTTCCTTCAGGCTGTCCCACTACAAAGCTACATAGGAAGGTGGATTAAAATAAAAAAAAAAAAAAAAGAAAAAAAAAAGACTTTTACAGAAGCTCAGTGTCTCACCAGTGCTGATGTGCAACCTGAGAGCTGGGGGCTCCCCGCAGCCCCTGCAAGCTGACAGGAGCCGGTCCTCCCTCGGAGGTGAAGGGCAGGTGGGCCGCGAAGGAAAGGCGCCCCGTAGGGCTGCTCCTCCTCCACTGACTCCATCATTCACTCACTGATTTAAAACACAAACGGCCTCCAAGGCTTTGAAAGCTATAATGCCCTCCATAAGCCAAACAACTGTGTTCTGGGAAATCGTAATGGAAATCTTAGCAAAAAGAGCACTTCAATAAAATACATTTCTCATACAGAAAGAGCATCTTTTGGGCAGAGGTGATGAAGTGGATGAGACTCCAAGCCCGGTCTGAACAATACATTGAGTAAGTTTTCTCTACTCTCAAATTCACAGCAAAGGCACGGAAACATTAAAAAAATCATTATTAACACAGCCGTGATTGATAAAGTAGGTATAGAAACTTCAAAAATACTTTCATCTAAATGCTTTGTTTCCATCCTGTCAGACAAACCCTGAGAGCTCAGACTGAGTTGGTAACTCCAGGGAAAGCACCGATACTTCGGGGAGTGGGAACCGCTTCCACGCTCACAAATGGTCCTGTGGGCGTGAATGCCTCTGCAGCTGCCAGGCCAGGCAAGATGACCTTTCCAGAACTTGTAAAATCAGATCAAATAAAAATAGATTCAGACTTTCTTAAAATGAAACCGCTTGAAAAAGGAGCCCAACAACTGAAACGCTGGAGGAAAACAGAACGTGCCTTAGCAAATATACTTCAAAATGAAATCTTAAACTTGGAGTAATGACAGTAGTTACGTCTCCATCTCTCTTCTCTCTCGCTCCCTGCCATTTCCAGATCACTCTTATCAGAGCTCTGTCAGCCCCTAAACTGACATTTTCCCATCCTGATCATTCCTAGGATAGAGAAGAAGGATTTTTTTTTCGCTTGGCTGATGCAAACAGCAGATCATCCTACAGAGAAACGTCAAGGACAGTTCGGAGTCCTAATCCCTGACCTGGCGGCCCTTTCCTAACTAGCTATTGACATTGAACTTAAAAAGCTGCAAAGCTGAGATGAGATAATGAATTCTGTTTGCTTTTAGCGTGCAGGAGGAGGAGGGTGAGAGAGGAGGAGGAAGGGCTCCGCATGTGAAGGTTCTGCTATGCTGCAGAGTGACTTTCATCTCTTAATATCTGAAATTTATTTAAGGAAAATAACTTGAGAAATAAAAGCTTTTTCCCCCTGGAGTGCAGGTGAGTGGAAAGGACGATACTGGCTAACAGCATTCCTTCTGTTTTCAGAGGCTCTAACAAAGCTACCAGGGAATGAAGTCTGGCCAGCTCACGAGATGAAGAGCTTGCTAAATGTGCGCAGAATTCCTTGTGCTAACTCCACCTTTTGTTGTTGGTTTTCTTTCATTTTCCTTGCTCTGCTTCCTGTTGTTATCCAACTACGTAAGATCCCATGAGCCAAAGGGTCTGCCTACCCCGTAACCGCCGTGCCGCTGCCAGAGCCGCGCAGCCACCCACAGCCCACAGCCACCCTTCTTCACTTCCACACCTCAGTGCCCACCGGCTCACAGCCAGGACTCTGGGCTCCTCTGTTCCAACGCCTCCTAGCACCAAGTGCTCTGTCCTGCGGCTCTGAGTTCTGTTCTTTACCCCTTTGGATTTGCAAACAATTATGTGTTGGTTTGGGAAGATTTAAGACAGGGCACTTATTGTATTTAAATTCAGAGAGTTGCTCACCTTCTGCTCCAGCATCACCTACCCCCAAAACACTCCGCTTTACTCTAAGGTGGGAAACAACTCTGTTTTGCTACCATGATCCCAGGAACATCCAACTCTGAATGTCTGCCACCCACATTTTCAGAAAACTGACTCAGAACAGCTGAACGTCACGATGTACATTCCAAGAATTCGTATCTGAAAACAGTGTTTGCTGCTTGTTTTTGATACTTTGTTGCACCTTGATATTTTTACAATTTTCTATTACGGGCTCATTAATCACACCCCAGCGATAATGATTCCTGTATCTGGAGTATTTCCCAATATGATATGTTTAGAGCTATGTATTCACAATTAATGTAATAATCCTAAGTTGCTGAGTGAAAGCAACACAATTACTGTTATCGGAAATAGCAACGAAACCATACCTCTAAATCAGCCCAAATTCTGAGAATGCCATGAAAATGCATCTCCTGTAGGTACAGCCAGAAGTGAGCACAGAGCAAAACGAAGCCAGTTCTGGGATGACTCATTAAGGAAAGTGAACGGCTGCACTGAATTACATGGTGTCGTGTGAATATACTGACTTTCTTCTAAGGCACACAGGATATGCATAGAAAAAAATATTAAACTCCTTTACTTCTTCTGCATCCTTAAGTCATTTTGAAAAGGAGGTATTACTTGGAGAAATCAAATGACTTTTGGTTGCATTCGTCAAAGGATTAATTTACCAGTTTGTAAAAGTTATTCACCGCTGTGAACTACTAACAAAAATTTTAGCTATTTTCTCCCCAAGTGCTACCACAGAACAATGAGGCTTGGTCTCATCTTGGTCTGAAATGCCATAATAGAAAGTCAGAAACCGTGCACGAAATGCTGGCTCTTGCAAAGTCAATAGGACTTGACTACAAGTTAAAATTCATCTTAAAAGTTTAAATTCTTGCCTTCCGCTGACTATACCTACACAGGAATACTAATCAGGCAAGCATTAACCTCTATGCAACAGAGGGATTAGCTATAAAGGATTATCTACTAGCCCACAAATGCATAAATCAGATCAAAACTTGACAAATTTTGAGATGTAGCATTTTATCAGTCCCGCAACTGACCCTCCTCAAGGAGGAAAGCACAAACTCAAGCTGACAAGTGGGTCTGAAGTAGTTAGTCAGTGTTCTTCACTTGTTGGATATGCCCACCCATTCTTTGGCAAACAGAAAAACAAAACAAACAAAAAAAACAGTTGCTGAAACAGAGCTTTTCTATCATCTCTTCTCAGACATGCTAATCAACATAATTCATGGTAAGAAGGGAGGAAAATGAACATCCTCGCATGGATATTTCATCGAGATTCTGGTGAGCCTCATAAAGCAGCCTCTTTTAAAAACCATAAAATGAAACAAGACATATTTCTGGGGTTGTCAGCAGGTAGATCCACTGGTTTTGTGGTAAGTAATCTCTTTGGGAGAAAGTCTTTGCTCTGATGTCTGTGTTGAACGTTCCGCGGCTCCCCCAGCCGCACCAGCGCAGGGCGCTCGCTGGCGGAGGAGGCGGTGATGATATTGCTTCTAACAACCAGACTGAAGTATAGCCCGAGGCGATCTTCCAAAGCCCCCTCCAAACAGCCTCTAATTAATTTTAATCCTGCCACTCCAATGAGTCCCAAGAGTGCAGCAACCAAAACAAAAAAAACCTTCATCAAGTCATTCAGAAAAGCTTTGACGGCGATGCTTCAAGATTTCAGAGCTCCAAGCAGAAAGTGCTACAGAAGCTTTTAAATCCGTTTTCCCTTCAGTTTCCTTATTTGCCGTCCTGCACACTGCGGGTAGCAGCACATCCCCACATGCTCCCCCAGATTTGGTCCCACCGCTGCGCTCTGCAGGTCTGCACCCCACGTCCTTCTGCAGCCCCCAGGCAGAGGGGCTGTCGCAGCAGTGGAAGCAGAACCAAAACGCAGCAGACCAGCAGCAGTCTGACAGCAGACACCCAGCACTACGGCCTGAACGCTCCGTGCAGCTCCTAGCTTTAACCCAGGTGAACTATCTGCACGGGGCAGGAAGAAATGCTCTGAGCTTGTAAGCAGCCCCATTTCTTTTGTCATTCTTTTGTAAGAAAACACAAACCCTCGTTCTACTGTTGCCTAGCAAGGTTGTTCAGATCATTGCTCACACAATCAGGTGAATATGAAATTTTGGGAATACTCCTGAAACTCAGCAATAAAAATACCTTGCACCACTTTTCCTCCAAGAAGAAATATAGAAAATAAATTACAAAATTGCTACAGAAGATCTCCAAAACTTTGAGTTTTGGGTTTACAGATGCATGAGAATACTGGTAACAGAAAACGTTTGTAAACAGAACTGAAGTTCATGGAAAGGGAAGCTCAGGTAGGCAGCACAAGCAATTACACTGTGACTGGGATATGTAGAGAATACCTCCTTTTGAGTCACTTTCCCAAAACATGTATTCCACTGTTGGTTTATTAGATCTGGATGCTTCATGGAAGAATTAAGCTATAAAGGTTTCTTGGCAGAAGGACGTGGGTTGGCTGGAGACGTGGGTGTGAGGAGACAGAGGCGTGCACAGTGGCCTGATAAAGACTTAATGGTGAAAGGAATGTGAAGAGGACTGGATCCGAAGCGCAGACCCGCATCCCACCATACAGGTTACAAATATACACTAAGGTCATTTGGTTTTTTTTTTTCCCCACGATTTCCAGTTGTTGCTTCCTGCACAGAGCAGATGCACACATTTCTTCCCCCACTGCCCAACGCACAGACTCCTGTATTCACTTCATGCACTGAACACCACATGTATGTGTGTGCAGCCAAGTTCCAGGCAGGCTTCCCTTCCAGCCCCAATGCCAGGCACTGCCGTTACTCTGCTGGGACCCGCAGCATGGAAGAAGAGCCTTTTGCCCACGACGGCAATCAGCAGAGGCCTATTGCGTGATTGCTCAGAACGCTGCCCGTGTCCAAAGGGCTCAGAGCAGTTGCGAGTACAAATTCAGCCCCCTGCATCTCAAGCGAACCATGAAGAGAACGAAGAATGCCCAATTAGTAACAGTCTGTGAAGTCAGGCTGCAGCGAATTAACCAGTGTCACAAAGGGAAAAAGTGGTGAAGGAATGGAAAGCGATCGCTTTTCCAAGGCGGCGCTCAACCATCCCGGCCATCCCGCACCTTCCCTCCTCCTGCCCCACCACCCCCGGGCCGGCACAGGGGTCCCGCGGCCCGGCCCGGCCTTCCCCGTCCTCTGCCGGGCCCCAGCAGGGGTCACTCGGCGCCCAGGAACGAGGAGGGCCCAACGGCCGGGGCCGGGCCCATCCCGCCGGGCCGCGCCGCCGCCCCGGTGCCGGCGCTGCGCCCGCAGCTCGGCGGTTCGGCCCCGCACGGAGCTCCTCAGCGCCGCGAGCCGCCGGCGGCGCCCCGCACGCGGAACGGCTCCCGCCCGAGCACCGCGGCTGGGGGTCCCGGTCGGCTGCGCGGAGGAAACTCCTCGCCCGGAGGCGGTGAGCTCCGGCTCCGCCCGGAGCGGTGGGCGCCCATCCCTGGAGGTGCCCGAGGCCCTGGGCAGCCCGAACTTGGGGGCGCTCGGCCCGCAGCAGGGTGGGCTGGGGGCCCTTCCGACCCCACCGCGCCGCACTTCTGTCGTCGGCCCTCTGCAGAAATTGCTGGCCTGCCGCCGTGAGTCCAGGCGACATGGAAGCAGAAGGGCCGGTGCCTGACAACGTCAGCGCGGGAAGCTTACTGAGGAAGAAACACGAGTTTACTCCAGTGCTTCCAATGTGGGGTGAAGACGCCACGGAGAACACCGAGGTGATGGACGCTGCCACAAACACAGGCACTACCAGGACAAATGCCACATGCGAATGTGGCACTGCTGATGATGGAGCCGTGGGGGCACATAGGAAAAAACCAAATCTGATGCCATGGGAGAACTTCAGAGTATTTAGGCTTTCTAAAGCCTACAATTTGAGTCAACGTGCACAGAAACTGTGAAAGGTACACACCTACAAAGGCCACGCAATGCTAATCTTAAAGTTTCAAATTTGGACTGGAGATTTTTGGAAAAAAACTTTGATGGAATTCCTCAATGAAAAGAAGTATTCCTAACTGAGTTCTCAGAAATGAATCAATTGCTTTGCCTGGGAAAAAGAAATAAATACGAAGGTCTGTGGCAGACACAAGGACTTCTCAGTCCAAATGGTTCCTGTCCAACGAGGGCAGCAGCAGCTGAGAACAGGTTCATGGTGGGAAGTGCGGAGGACTGTGCTGCTCCGCAGGGTGGGGGCAGAGGCTGAGCCCCCCAGCACAGCGGGGCAGGAGGAACTCACAGCACAAAGGGCCAAACGCTGCCTCAGGAATGGCTCTGCAGTTCTTCCAAGGAACAGAAATACGGGATATTCTGTATTTACACCAATGTGATCCTCATGTACAGCAATGTCTTCTGCTTCCAAGGTCGACATATTCTATCCCATTGAATTCCTGGAGACCTTTTCAGTATTTACACGCTACCTCACTGCAAACAAATCTGTAGTATCTGGAACATTACAAAGTGTCCCTGCCAAATACAGTGATTCATTGCACTGCCTTAATAATGGGCAAGAAAAGAGGCTTTTGAGTTCCGTAACCCATAACAACTTTGAATAGAACAAAGGGCTCTCTCCAAAGTCAGTGAAGTTAATAGAGCTCTTTTCACCACAGCCCAACCTGAGTTTGTTGAACAACTAAATATAAGCTCCCTGCCTTCTCATTCGAGACACTCTCTAGCTGTGGCGATAGTAGCTGTTCATTTTCTGCATACTGCCATAATGAAACAAAATCATAGGAGGTTAAACAAAGACGCTGACGGTCTATAGAGGTGATTGGAACCAATGAAACGGAACCGGTATCGCCTAACCGCCCGTTCCTCCAAATGCAGCCAGCATTACCCCGGATATTCCTGAAGGATTTTTCAATCCTGTATCTGCTTAAAGAGCAACCATTAATCTATATCAAACAGTTCACTCAAGCACATTAAGGAAGCCATTTTCTCTCCCCCTTTTCCAAGGGCTGCCCAGCACAGCACCCTGCCTCTCTCAGCAGCATGGAGAGCAGCACAGGCAAAATCACCAAGAGAAAAGCAGCCACAGACCATTCTTTGAACCCAGCTTTCAGGTCCTTCAGGACCCAACAGCAGTTCGCTGTTTTTTATAACTTTTTATTTTTCTCCTTACAGACAGATATATGGAGAGGTCAATTTGCCCTAAGCGGTCGAAGTGAGGGACCCTCCCTTAACACCTGAATGCAAGCCGTTCCACTTATAACAAGAGTGATTTAATTTATTGGTATTTGTGTTGAAATAAAGCATTTTAATTATCTTAAATATCCACGTGGAAAAACCTCATCAACACTAGGAGCTCACTCTGAAGATTCACTGTTCATGAATCTTTCAGCACACAGCTTGTGACAACTTGCTGCAGCTCAACATTCCTCTCCTTCTAGAATCACTTGCTCTCCCTGAGCAGAGGAAACAGGGTCCCTAGGAAACGTGACTGCACGTTGGTTCCCACCTCACCCCCAGTTTCCATAATTTCAACAAAAATTGAAAGAACAGTAGAAGTTTCAGAGACATTCTGTGTTCCTACAGATGCTGAGAACTGCTTGTTGCCATAGGCAGCCTGGCAGCCGATCAGCCACCCACCTCTGCCAGCCGAGCCCAGCTCTGCAGGGCCAAAGGGAGGAACGAGCTGCTGTTACTGCTGTGGGAGAGACCTGGGGGGCAGAGTGCAGCCTACATGAATGCTGAGCGCTGTGGATATGTCTGCCCACAGACAAATCGGGGTTCTTGTTCAATAACATATTTCAGAAATGCACAGTAGATTAAGAAGGAGCTTCTGACACTAACAACTGAAGATCAAATTCAGACATCTCATAAAACCTTCAGTCTGCTTCTCTCCACATTTTGTGAAAGCATTATGAAGGACTGGGTTTCCCTGGCACAAGGAGATGTGTTCTGCTGGTTTCTCCTCTTGCCAATAGGAGATAACCCACTCAGCATGGGCAGTGCGAGGTTACTGGGGCTGCCAAGCAGGCTTAAGCAGCACTGGATGAGGTTGACTGCAGTCCATAGCATACAAAGGCAGAAAAACTACACCTCCTTCTTCATTAGAAGGGTAAATGAGCGCCTAAATCTCCACAGCAGAATGCTCTGCACTCTGATGGGTGGGGGGAGAGACTCAGAATTGAGGAGGAAGCGCATCCGGAACCTCTATACTGCTCTTTTGTATTTCAATTTTCTTTGGCCAGTGGGGATGATTTTATAGCATCACAGCAGAACATTATCTTTTATACTTTGACAAAATGAAACCGAGTCCTTGGGATTTTTTCACCCATTGCTCTCTTGGCTACTTCACTGCAGTACTATTTCATTACTTATTGATTTTTCAGCATGCTGTCTGCATCGCTGTAATTTACACAAGTTCTGATAGCCCTCAGCGATTCTTAACACCTCAGGGTGAGATCATGGAGTTCACTCGAGATACCAAACGTAGGCAACAAGTTCTTCAGAGAAGATGACAAATTGACAAACTTTACAGTCAAAGAGGAAATTTGAGCAGCTGAAGGTATATCACGCACTACATTATCACGATATTTTTGTCTAGCTTCATTGAATTACTGCAAATTTGCACCCTAGAAATACTCTCTTGCATATAACTAATAAAAGATTGCAAAGTCTATGGCTAAAACCCAAGAAATTAATAATGCATGTCCTTTATATGGCAGTGAAACTAACGCTATTTCTGTAGTAACTAGAGATAACCCCTGGTCTACAGATATGTTTGTTACCACAGAAAGACATCAAGGACAAGGACAGTGAACAACAAAGCGCTTCTCTTACACTGAGGTAAGTGAGTGTTTCTTCCTTGAGCACTTCTCCACACTTCTGCCCCTATCAGTAACTCTGAGGCACTCACATATGGCAAGAGAGGGGCTCTCTCTGAACAAAAAGGACAGCCCACCTTCATGTCCACCTCACAAAGCCATGCTGCAAGGATGTGTGTGCCCATCCCATGTTGCTCTGAACAGGGCTTCTTTTGCAGGAAAACTGGGTACTGCTTAATGACATGAGCTCGGATCTCATCAGGGGGTCTGATCCTACCATTGGGCACTGGCAGCCCTTCAAATCACCTTAGGAGGTCTGACTTGGTATTGACTCACCTTCATCACTCCTTCTGAGTAAGCAACAAAATGCCTGAGACATTTCAGAAAGGTCCATTCCTGTGCAGTTGGAATAACACCACCAAGAGCGATTTTGACTTTTTACCTTGGCTTCCCTCTCACTGAAATACAACTTAAGGGAAAGAATGTTTTATATGGAAGTCTGAGATGGCTTTTGGGTAAGGTCTGAAGGTCTCACAAACCTTATGCTATGGAGCGATGTTCCTACAGATGCAACAAGTATTTTATTCTGTAGTAAAATAGGAGACTGAATACAGTGATGGTGAAGTACATCCAACATCTACTAGGCCACCGATGCTCTCAACACACCAAAATCCCAAGAAAAGTGAGTTTAATTGCAAAAAAAAACCAAACATAAGACTTCATGTAATGAAAAACGAGAAGATTTTGATGGAATCTTTATGGGCGGCCATTTAGTATACTCTGCCTCCAGCTGCACAGTAAAGGAATGACAAAAGCAATACAAATACCAGCACAGGGACCTTCCATAGCTTAACTAATGGGCTGGACAATTCAATCTCTTTCTTACGGCACCATACGGAAATACGGCCAAAGCCCTCTATGGTACAAAGCAGGAAGATCAGAAATTCCAAGGACAATCTGTCCCCAAGGTGACCAGCGAGGGAGCGCCTTCCAGGCACGGTGCAGCTGGGCACGGCTCTGTGGATGGGCCGAGACGCCCCACCTGCATGGAGGGGCAGTGCCCTGTGGGACAGCTGGGAACGCTTGCAGGCTGCTGCTTCCAGAGGTCTGCCAGGGCTGTCTGTAATGGGAGAGACTGCCCTAAGGAGGCCTTAGAAAAGACCTTGGATATAAAGCAGCACCTGTGAAATTCAGTTCAGAGGCTGCACAGAACCACCTGCCTCTTTGGTTGGGAAGCTCCATGCGGCTCTCCCTTCTCAACAGTACTTCGTTCACTCTAAAATGCTAAGCTGGAATTTAGCGGTTTGTTATTTACATCATTCCAGTGCTTTGGGCACTCCTGCAGGCTGCCACCAGCGCTGGGCCCTGTGATCCCAACCCGCATGCCATGCAGCTCCTCCTGCAGCCCCTGGGCTTCCCTGCAGCACAGCAGGGCCAGCAGGGCAGCCTGTGTGTGAAGGCTGCCTGGGTTCGAGGAAACCGCCGTGATTAGGACACGAAAAGCATTCCGGAATGCTAGAAACCAGACTTAGAAACCGTGCTTCAGCCTCATTTGGACTGTTCTGAATACTGGAATTCTGCATGAATCCCCACAATTCTAAAACTATATTCATTATACGTACGCAGAGTGATTTACTGAATAACTCAGAAAATCGAATAACACATCATAGCTTTCATTCCAGGAACATCAGTGTTTCATAAAACCCAGCTCAAATCTTCAGAAGAAATTTAATTTTGATGTAAATATTTTAAGTGATAAATAATCTATTTTTCTTGATAATTTGTCCCAGTGCTTTACCAGCCAACCCGTAACACCTCCACACCGCATCTCTCAAATTGATCTACAAACTTTCACTGCCTGGTTAAAACCTCTCTGATACAAATCTACACCTTCATTTTTTAAAATCTCTCATTACAAGGAGATTACAAGCATTCTTGCATTTAACCTCAGAAACTTCTCTGGTTCCTAAACGTCCTTTTGAAAGCACGGATGGCTCTTAACACAGGGATCCCTCTGCCAGTGGAGGCTGTCCCCACATGCAGAAGGGATGACCATGATGGCTTCTCAAAATGAGAGCACTAAAAACACACAGATCAGGGGCAGGGAGTGCCAAGAATGGCTGCAGGTAACAGGCAGCAGGGCACGGCGGGACTGGGCACACTGACAGCCATCAGCACGAAGCATAAGGAGCTGATCTCTGTTTCGATGTTTTTGACGTCAGGGAGAATGAACCAAATCAAACAGCCTTCTTTTTCTTTAATTGCAATTACTGTGGGGGTATAATCCCCAAATATGAGATACTTGCCTTTCCAGGATGGAAACAGACAGCAGCCTGCTCCCCGGCACTCCTGCAGGGGGAGGATGGCAGTGGGTGCTCCAGCACCTGGAGACCTTTTCTGAAGCTTCAAATGTTTCTTGCAAACCCTCTGTAGGTGTCTGTTAAGTGCAGAGTCCTTAAGGGTTTGAGTATGATCAAAATAAAGAGCAGCAATCTGATCCCAGGGTGAATAAACAGGAGCTGTTCTTTCATTCTACTTTTCTTTGGGAAACCTGAGCATAACATTAAAGATGGAAAAAACCTTTCCGACAGAATGTCGAAGTTGTGGAGTTAAATAAAAAGTTTTGAAACTCTAAAACCAGGCAGCTCTGTAGTTCCTGGAAGGGCCAGACTGGCCTTGTTTTGCATGTGTCTTTCTGGTCTCACTTAGATTTTATTGTTTTTAATCAAACAAATACTTTAAGCTACTGCTCTTAATAGTGTCCAGAATTTACATAGCACCGTAGCTGCACGAGGCCAAGTGAATGATATTAGTATTTACTGACTCACAGTACGTTTTATTCCTTTACTTTAAAGTAGAACACAAATGAACTTTATAACTGCATCACTTCCTGACTTTGCTTTCATTATGATTCCAAAACTGTATTACATGCTCTCTGTGCTTTGCAGACGTGCACTTGTGCACTTGCATGTGCGTGCACACCCATACTTATTTACAATTTTGATTGCCTGAAACTGCTTATCAACGTTGTGCGAATAATGCCAGGAAAAGATACTCTCCAGAAATCAATATGTTGAAAGTGCTGTTTTAGGGTTGCAGTAGTTGTTGGTTGTGTTTCTGAGTTATTCCTATTGACCTGAGTTCAAAAACAAGGTATTGATTTATAAAGTACCTTCAGTAAATAAATGCACATTCTTTCTGCTAACCCTAATAACCTGTAGCATACAGAGCAGGGTTTCAGCTCAGCTTAGAAAGGCGCTGCACAGTGTGGCAAGATTTCTCCAAAAGCTGGCAGACTTTTTTGACAAAAGGGATAATGGAGACAGTGCTAAGAAAGCAACGCAACTGACCGGGCTGTGAGCAGAAATTAAAAGAAGGAAAAAGAGGAAACTGATACGGTTATGACTGGCTTAAAAGGAAATCCTGTAAATTATTAATTTAGATTTGTTGTGCATTTGCAAATCACACATAGGAACAAAAGCACCCGGTGGTATAATCCGACAGCACACAATGATTTGCACTCACTTATGACCAGCTAGGAAGCGTTTTTAAACTTTCATGTTAAATGTAGAAATTAACTTCCCTGTCTGAAAGATAAAGCCTATAATAATTTGTAGAAATAGGCTGTAACTAAAACTCAAACACCCAGCAGGTTTTAGAACAATACTGTTACATCTAAATCGCCAGCACTTTGTATGTGAGGGAGAGAACCATGCAATGCAAACTGAGCACCACGGCACAGACCTGCACCGACTGCACTGCCAGCACTGACCCTGGGAGCACCAGCATGGAGCTGCTCCAGAAGAGCAGGAGCAGACATCCCAGCACCACACCCCCGAACCACAGCACCCCCATCAGACTCACAAACTGCTTCAGCTGCTCTCCGGTTTGGGACTGTCATAACAGACGTGTTTGTCACCAGCACTGTGCTCCTCTACCACACAGCGTGTTTTCAAGAGAAACATTTCCCATGATTTCTCTTCACCTTATGATGTCACGTGAAGCCAGTTACAGGAAATGAGGCAAATGGGAAGGATAACACAATACTCATGTCAACTTACCTTGCCTTTTTTGATAATCCATTCTTTAAGTCTTCCCTGATATTTACTGTCCCTGGAGTCAACATAAAGCTCTCCCAACATGAGAACATGGCTACTCACTGGGATTATAAATTCCTATTATGGTTGCACTCTTGCCATGAATTGCCACTGCTCTCAGAAGCTGTCGGTTTGGCTGCAAATCTCATGCCAGCACTTCATGGTGCCAGGAGCCCAAGCACAGCCAGCCCAGAGAATCCGAGCTACCAGGCAGGGTGACCTGCATCCAACGCATGCAGCCTGATTCACACAGCACTACTTCTGGCATCGCTTTCCAAACTGAGCCCTTACTGGGAGGTTCTTTCCTTCAAGACCAAGTTTGCATTGCCAGGAAACTGACAACGTGACAACAATAAGGAAGATCGTTATTAAAGTAAGAGAAACAGAATTATCAACAAAGCTCCACTCTCACTGTGTTTCAAAGGATAGTTTCTATTTAGCTCTTCCATAGCATCTTTCATGTTATTTCCCGCTGCAGACTTAAAGGAATTAGACAGTTCAAGAAGGCAAGTTGTAAAAACAAAGCAGAGTGCTTTGCTCTGGAGCTCTTGCTTTGCTGCTGCTTAGAAATCAAATTGTTTAGAAGGCACCAATGCTCATTTGAATTTCCATATATTCAGAAAGATTATGCTGTCTATATACTGTCCTCATTTTTATTGCTATGGAATGATCTTGTCAAAAATCAATCGTTGTTTTACTACCGATCTTTATCTCCCATTACCATGAGGCAAACCCGTACCTGGTGCACAGCTCCAACCTACAAGCTTCTCAGCATGCTGCTTTCCCATGAGATCTGTGGGGCACAGTCTGCCATGCAGGGAGGTGTTCCTTCAGTGCTGGGGGGTTCTGGCAGCCCCTGCACACCTTGTGCCGCCTGCACTCCTTGCACCCAGCCCAGCCCCGGCCCGCTGTGCTCAGTCACTGGCACACAACAGATATGGCTGTTAGCAGGTGTGGGCCTGGCAGAACAGAGCACTAACAGAACCCTGCACAAACACAAAGCATTTCAGAATGCTGCTCATTAGAGTCTTCTGATGCAGCTCATTATGAAGAGAAAGAAAAATGCATCCAGAATTAATGGAATATTTCAGTCAACAGACTTTTAGAACTGCATGTTCATTTTAACAGCATATGAATGTGAAATGACCCACCTACTCCCATTCCTTTCTTACTCCCCAGCCCTTGTATTACAAAATTTATGATCCTGCTACAAAGGACACATACAAACAAGTGTAAGTCCTCCAAGATCTGTTCTTCAGTGGTTTAATTGATGCCGTGGAAGCAGCAGTGTTTGTAACTCCTGGGAACCAGGACACTTCACAGACTGGCAAACTTTCCAGGGCATAAAATAAATATTCTTATATTCTTTTTTCACTGTGTATACAATCAGCACATAGTTACAGCAACACCACACTTACAAGAGTAAGGCCTTACTACCCCTTCTTAAAAGGCACAGACAAACCAACACAACGCCCAGTTCACCTCCCTGGTCTCAAGCTGTACTTAGCATAGGATCCAAACTGCAGCTGAGGACCCAAAGCAACACCTAAAGAGGAGGGCAGGACCCTACATCCCATATGGGGCAGCCATGACCCACTCCCACACCACGCATGGGAGTCCTCATACAGAGAGACCCATGTGTGTGCGACAGGAGTGTGAGTTCTGCATGTGATAAAATGAAGGGACTGCACTTCCTTTCCAACAGGACTACAGGAAGGTGAAGAAGTTCTGAGTTCTTCACAACAAGGCTCCTTAAAGTCATGCTTGGGACTGCAGCATGAGGACATCCCGGATAGCTCACGACACCTCTGGAGGATTCCTGAGAAGGGACTGATTCCCCCCCCCCCCCAGCAGAAAAGATTTGGCTGCACAGAGGACTGTTAACTCGAGTGATGGAATGCTTCCTGCGTGAGGAGGCAATTTAGAGCCTCACCAGAAGCACCAAATTAAAAAGTTCAGTTGATGCTACAGTTTCAGAACAGGAAACTAATTACACATGCCTCATAAAGCGTTACAGATGCAACCATAATCACAACAGGGCTGACGACAGCGCATACATGACAGGAGGAAGGCCAGCAGCCCGCCAGAAGCCTCCTGCACGCCTTCCCCTCCTGGCTGCCCCCACGCTGCCCTTGCAGCAGGACTGACTGCGTTCAGAGCTGCAGCGCATGTGAGTCACACTCAGCTCAGGGTAGCGCGTGTCCCCACGGCCCCAGGGCGACTCCTCATGCTGGAGCTGCTGGGGATGGGCAGAGGCTGAGGCGCACCGAGGAGCTCCAGCTGCAGCATGGGCTGTCCTTGGCTGCTGGGGGACAGCGTGGTGGGCAGCACGTGGCTGCGCCTGTCCACGGCCCACACCTGCAGCCTGCCTGTGGCCCACAGGCCTCCGTGAGACCTTCATACTGCTCGGGGCACAGAGGCACTCCACAAAAGCAGCCCATCTCCCCATTTTCTATGGGTCACACTGATAATAATGTTAGGGCTTCCCTTGCGCTGAGAGCGGCTGGCAGTCGGCTGAGAAGCCTGCAGCTCCTGGACGGATCGATCCTATCGATCCCAGAGGCTCCATGTCATTTCCAGGGGATTTGCTAAAGAAGCTACTTACATCCCTTTTTCATTTTCACCAACTCATTACCAGCTGCGGCTGCTCCGTGCATCCAGCAGCACCTGCAGGAATGACGCCGCCCGCTCCTCTCCATTCTCGTTTCCATACCTTTTCTACAGCAGAACGCGACTGCTCAGTCCAACTGGGCCAGGTCACGCCGAGCCCATCTCCCCCTTCCCATCCCTGCAGACACACACACACACCGTTTTTTCTTTTTTAAAGGGCAGCCCAGCACCAGACTAAGCAACTGATCCCCCGGCTTAACTTTTAAATTAAGACCATTGTAAATTTGGGAACTTGAGAAGAGATAGAGAGGACACCCATAATCCTTTGCAAATGTCAAGTGGCTCTCAATATTGGTTACTTTTCAAAGGTAGCTAGGCTACAACGTGCGACGGTAATGAAAAAGCCGTGTCAGGCCCACTCCATAGGGCTTCAGTCAATATACATAATATTATTGAGCTTTGAAGGGATTACGGATTGTTTCTCTTGCTTCCTGCTATACGGCATCTCCCTGCTCCCAGCCCCGGCGGGTCCTGCTGCCCGCACGGATGGCAGAGCCCTGGACCAGACCCTGATCCCCAACATGGGCACCTCACAGCCTCACTGAGCCCAGCACGCGCTGAGCTTCTGTGAAAACAAAAGGTGAACACTCTTAGAGCCTCCTGTCATTACCGAGACACAAGGGCAGACTGAAAAATGTTTATATAGTTGAAAAAAGACCATACTTCTCAACATACTGCTCCACAGAGTTAATCGATGTGCGTTCGGGCAAGAATTCTGTTACACAAATACCCATTAAATATGAGAAATCATGCTAATCAGTGCTCACCTGGATCTCCTGGGGCTGCTCCCCAGGGCCCTGGCAGCTCTGGCCGCGGGCAGCGCAGTGCCGGACCCCATAGCAAGGCAGCTGCTCCCTGCGCCTGCTGCTCAGGGTCTGCTCTTGCAGGACCAGCCCTCCACAGGGAACACCACAGTCCAGCTTGGCAGCTGAGGCAGGGGACCAAAGTGCTTAACAACTGCCGACACGGCGTCTTCCCACATTTGGATTTTCTCGTTCCGATATTAAAGACAGATTATTTTATTAAATATTGTCTATTTTCTTCTTCAGTACCTTCTGTTCTATACGCATGACTTTGCGGGGTACCTCCTGACTCTCCTTTTTAACAAATTCAAATGTAAGAATTGTTGTCAAAGCTCTGCTCTGAGAAATGAAGAATCTGGGACTCCCACAAAGCACAGAACAGGATCTGGCAACCCAGGTACCGCCAGTGCCTGTGCTCTTGTCAAGGTCTCCATCGCTGCACGGCAGACAGGGCTCTGCAAGGCCGCCCAGGGACGTGTGATCAGGTGTGCTACGATCCTTCACCACTGAATTTTTATAAAGTCATTTAACTGTAACTACTTTTCGGAGCAAGGTGGTCGAACATGTCACTATTGTTCTCCTGCTATTCTTTGGATACTACAGACTTCAACAAATGAGACGGATACCACGATCTGCAGACTCAGATTCCAGATTTCCAGACTGACTGTGTAACAGATTAAAGTTTGAACACCCAGCTGTTGTATGTGTACCACTTTGGGGATTGTTTTCATTTTAATGGTAATTTTCATTTGAATGTTCAGGCCAAGCTGAACGTTCTTTAGAAATGATCTGTGTCACTCTCCTAACAGTTTCCATAAATAACTGACGGATCTTCACAATCTGACCTCTGAGTTGAAAGATCTGTAAAAAAACCCCATCTCAATGAAAGGGAATGCAGCTTAAGCTTTTCAAGCCAGTGATAAAAAAAGCAGCAAGTCCCTGTCAGTTAAGACCAGTTAACAGATTGCTGGTAGTGCCCCTGCCCCAATACAGACACCTCTTCCTCGTAAGTAAAGATGGAGCTTTCGGTTCTGGAGAAGCACAGGATGGGGATGAGGAGGGAGAGGTGTGTGC
Source organism: Lagopus leucura (assembly GCF_019238085.1). Taxonomy (NCBI): domain Eukaryota; kingdom Metazoa; phylum Chordata; class Aves; order Galliformes; family Phasianidae; genus Lagopus; species Lagopus leucura. The sequence continues at coordinate 554,695 of NW_024962299.1, forward strand.
AGACCTTCACCGACAGAGCTTCAACTGCATCAGGCCGTGGGATGCAGCAGAATGGTGAAGTCATTCATCACATGTATTTAAAGTTGAATTTGCCGATATTTTATGGTATTGGATTTTATTTCTATTAACATTTTATGCTGAAATTACAGAATGATTCGTGAGTACTGAATTTTTGATTGCTTTTACACTTGCTGGGACACTATTAACGTTGATTTACGTTAATAGCACTGTAAGAAGATATTAACAATGGAATTTCCAAAAGCACTTAGCATCCCATAATTGGAGTTAAATGACAAAAAAAATGAGGTGATAGTAAAGCAGAAAGAGAGACAGAATTTTTGACAATACTCCCTCTAAACTGCAATTTTCAGGAACAATTCACACAGGACAATCTTACGAAAGGGTAAAGTCACCTACCAAGGAAGAGAGCACTTCCCTTACTGACTAAGCAACGCGACAGCAAACGGAGATGTGGGTCAGGTCCCACCTCACGCGGGCACTGGAGACGAACTGCAGAGAACGACACCAACGTTACGTCTTCACACCAGATGGGTGCCACCGCACCACGTCTGCAGAGCACTTTTCTGGGCTGAAATGTAGGAAACAGCAGTGGGCGGCTGACAGAGGAACAGCACTAAGCAGAGCATCAATCAGCCACGCTCCATCATCAAGGCCGAGAGCATGACGGCTCTCAAAAGCAGCTGGGGGGAAACAGAGAGAGGTGGGGCAGCGAGCGGCAGAAGGAAGGTCTGCTCAACCTTGATGCTACATTGATCTCAGAACCCTGAGAGAACGCATCCGGAGAACCGAGGGAGGCCCCCAACACAGCGGCTTCTCGCTGCCACTGCTGCGCACAGCCCTGCGCTCGGCCGGCGGCGGCGGTGGCAGCGGAGCCCTTTGGGCGCAGGGAGAGGCGGCCGAAGGACAGACGGCTCTCGCTCCGCACTCTGGATTTTCTTTCATCTCAAACAATGCTACAACACCCTATTTTTTTATTTTGTCATAAACAGAATTTCCAAAGATTCCACTTTGATATCATTCGTGTATTGTTTTAAAATCTTCTCCTTCCATTAAAAAAGCATCAAAGTGTCTTTTGTTAAAAAGTGCTGCAATGCACTTCTCTACTTCCAACACCTGCAGTTAAACTGTTCGTTTAGTCAAAGCACATGTAGGGCAATGTGACAAACTACATGAAAACTTGCAACAAAAGTAAACTTGAAACAAAAATATTAAAATAGACGAGAGGAACAAAACAAACACTTGATCTGTTTTGAGCAAATCTGGAAAAATGCAGAAAGTCTTTTGTTTAAGTGACAATGTTGTGAGGGGGTGAAGATAGCAACACATTTTCAGCCAGTTTTAATCAAGAAAATACCTACAAAAATGTTATGCTGGACGGAGATCACTGTGCAGATTTACTCCAACCAGGAAGAAGACTTTGTCAGAGTTTTGCTAAAAAGAAATCAGACCAGCAACGTTTTACGGTCCGCTAAAACGTGGAGAACAGTCACATCAGGAGCCAAACCGCACAGCAGCGTAATGCAAAGTGCTGACTGACCTTAGGAAGCAAGCATGGAGCGACAGCAGCTGATCAAAGCGATGATGCATTGGGAATGTCATTCAGAAATGACAAAAGTCAAGGAAATCTAAAACAGGATCAAACTCAGCTCCACTTCAGAACTACGGACTTACTGGTTTTATGCTCAGAGGGAATGCAGGGACCTTGCAGCCTAATGACCTCATTCCAAAATTTATGCCTGAAGCTTCTATTACTTCCCCCCCCCCCCAAGAACAAATAATGCATAAAGAAAAACATTACTCTTCAAGTAAAGACCTCAGCTGACTGCTGGTGGGGGTGTAAGCTGGCTAACTACCCCCTCCTGAATGGGAACAACCCGTACCCACCTGCATCTGCACAGCGCCAGGTTCCAGCCGTCGGTATGAGGAACCAGCTGAGTAACAAGGGCTTTGGTCTGACAACAGACAATACCTGTACTGGTCAGGGAATGCAGGATTTACTGTCATACTAAAGCAAAAGATGCTTCTGTTTTGAAAAATTAGAAAGGATGTCCCTTTACTAGAAAAATAACTATTTCATTCATAGAGCTCAATTTGGGCTATATCTATCCTCACCCACTTAAAAACAAAATAAGACAAACGAACCAACTAACCAACCCCACACAGCTCTACCAGCAGGAGCCATCTTTGATGATCTGTCAGCTAACCAAGGAAACAGACCAAAAGGAGCTGACGCGCTATTAAGTTTAATGCACATCCTCCTTTCTCTAAAATCCCAACTACTCATGCAATTACAAGGTAGTTTTGTGGACTTCATACTCAACCCTATTTCAGTAAGAGAGAAAAGCATAAACGCACAGAAACAGCAAACTTTGGTGGCACCAGCTGATGCCTGTGCTCAGAATGGAGCAGTGGGCAGGCGGCTCAGCTGAGCTGTGCACTGGTGTGTGGCTGGAACAAGAGAGCAGGTCTGGTATGGTGCAGTGTCACTGTCAGAAGGCTGTGACAGACACACGGCCAAAGCAGCAGCGGAGCAGACTATAAACGGACGTTGAGTAATACGTAAGTAGCTGATACACAAATGGACAGCCAGGTGACAGTGTCAGGGAAACAAACAGAGGGGTGCCAAAGCTTAGAGCCACACAGAACCACACAACCAGACAACGGCAGGTAAACATGAATGCACCAAGTGCTCCCACTCCCTTTGTTCTCCTAGGTGCTCTCCTCCTGCTGCTCCCACCCCCTGCAGTTGAATGGCACTGCAGCTGGAGGGAACCCACCCACAAGGATGGGAGAACAGCTTTTAGAAAGTGGTATTTTTGAAGCAGAAGTACCAAAAAAGGTGGAGCAGGTGCTAGTGAGGTACAGCGAGCACGAACGTTCCCTGTGCGCACACACCCCCCTTTGCAGGCTAACACAATACCTGTGCTGCTGTCTACGGCCTGCAACATCTCACCTGGCAAAGCAGAGCCTATTACAGCCCTCCTTGCTTTGCTCAGTCTCTGCTCTGCAGCACACAAGGGAGACATCATGACCGGTTTCTCATGATGGACATGGTGCAGGGTTTGCAGCATGCCCCGGCCAGCCCACCTGCCTCACTCAGACTTGGGGTGCACAGAGCTGTGGCCCTCAGTGGAGCTGAGCTGCAGGGTCTGCTCTCAACTCCTGCATCTGTGTGTACCGTCCTCTGCAAACCCGCTTCAGAGGCCCAGAGCCGTAATTAATCCACGTCACAGCAAAGATGTAGTGTCGGTAGAATTTATGACTGGCTCTGAGCCGCCGTGATGAGCAGGGGTACCTCAGCCCCTTGTGATATAAATGCCTCTGCTAATTGGACTGCAGGAGCTAATCAGAAGCGGGAGGGAGAACAAGCGCCATCGGCCTCCCGGCGGCTGCTGCGGGCTGATAACAGCAGCGGCGCTGCAGGGAAGGACGGCAGGGCTCGGCCGCCATGGCTATGGCAGGGGTCAGCAATGGGCGGCCCCACAATGGTGGCACAGGGCTGTTCGGATGCTCTGCTCTACTGGCAGCAGCCTGAGGGACTGAGCAGCACCCTTTGCACCGCCAGCCTCCCTGGGGCCCACGCTGTCAGCCCCCAGCCTGATAGAGGGGGCCAAGTCCTACGTGGTCCCACAGCTGTGTCCTCCACCACCTCCAGCACACGCCCTTCCCTGTAATCGCAGGAAAGCCGAGGAGGGAGGGACGATGCTGGGCGAGCTGCCACTGCCCGCTGGCGGGGCAGGGCTCTGTGGCCATGCAGGCCAGCCCGAAGGCAGCAGAGGGGCCATGCTGCTGCTGGGCCCCGGCTGCAGTCCCAGGCCCCAACCTTTGCCACCTCAGCCTCGCCTCACGTGCAGAGTGGGGCCCCAGTTGGAGGGCTTCAGCCCTGCTCCGTACCCGTATGGAACAGCACCTGCAAGAGAACACACCGCACAGCCTAGCGCTTTTCCACATTTAAGCATTTTCAGCCTTCTCCACGTCCTTCTCATCGCCCCTTATTTTCCTTTCGACCTTTCTTTCTTTCAAACGTGTTAATTTGAAAGCAAATCCCAGAAACGATGACCAGAGACAGCGATCCCTCCTCATGTAAACACTTTTCCATCTTTTTAAATCTTTCAGGAGACGCAACAGAAAATAACCCTTGTATTTATGCAAATTCTGAAGTGGCGTGCGATGATGGAAACAAAACAGAGCTGGACCGCAGCCAAGGCATGGCACTGGCGGGGCCTCTCAGCTGCTCGCCTCCCGATTCTTCGGAGGAAGCAGCTGTAGAGAAATGAAAATACAGAAGCCCCCGCGCCCGCCCGCCCGCGCATGCATTCCAGCACCCGTCACCTCGGAGGCGGCAGGACGCGGGCTCTGGACCCGGCTCTGCAGCAGCCGCTGCCCGGAACACCCTGTCGTCCCCCACAAGCCTCCCTTGTCCCGCGCTCCCGATTCCCCTTTCAGGAATTTACAAACATTTTCCGCAGATCAATATCTGTATTGATTATTCATTGTGTGCGAGTCGTGTGTCTTTGGTGATCCAACCTGGCAGAGTGAGCAGCCAAAGGCTGCTGCAGTTGCACACAAAAAAAATCCACAGAAGGCGAGAGGGACCCAGACCTCGCCGGGCTTACCGCTGCCAGCCACGGAGACGGATGGAGAGGAAGGAAGAAAGAAAATGGGGAAGGCGGAAGGAGGAATGAGGGAACGAGGGAGCTGGGGAGAGGAAGCAAGAGCAGGAAAACAAAGTCACCGGTGGAGAACTGATGCCGGGGCATGCTGGCAGCCTGGAGAAATTTCCAGCCTTGTGCTCGCTGTTCTGCACGCAGATGTGGTGGACTTATTGCTCTGGGAGCGAAAAGTGACTCACAGTTTTGGTATCTGCTACGTAAGAGCATTGGGGGGATTCCTTGGCTGGCTGACAGAAAAGGAAGAAAGCAGCAGCAGAGGTAAAAAACGATTTCTTCCTCCTGTCTTCCTGGGAACGCGGCTCATCCGGGCTGACTGGAGCAGCTCCCTGCTCTCTTATGATATGCAAAAGGAGAATAATTAAAAGCACCAGCATCACTTGCAAAGTGAGTAAACACAAAGCCTTTCAAAACATGCTCTTCAGCTAATGAGAAGCTGTAATTTCTTATACTTAAAGGCAAAAAAGACACTGATGAGACTCAGTGGAGTGTGTGTGCATGCGCGTCTGCCTGTGTGTGCATGTGTTTGCAGATATGAGAGAATCGGTTAATTGTTGATGATGTTTAGAAAGGGGATTATGAGAAAAGACACTGAAATGATGACAGGAAACATCCTGGATCAGAGCCAAAGAAATAAAATAATCAAGGACAATCATGCCTGCAGCTCCGGAAAGCGCCGACTGCTCTGCCAGGGACTTGGAAGGAATTTCCCCGTGCTGCTGAGCTGCAGCTGGAATACGCGCTTGGCACCAGGAGGGAGAACTGCAAAAAGCAGTTTGCTTAGAGCATGAAACAACAGAAGACACAACTATGGAGCTGTGCTATAATTCAGAGGTTAAACAGCTTTGTCTGCTTCTGTATCGGACGGAGACTCATTTTTACCCACATCTGACCTGGTCTCTGAAAATGCAACTTCCAAAGCCCTCCGAAAGGAAGCAGAAGCTAATGATTCTCCATCCATATGCCTTTCCAGAACTGCTGTGACATTACAAAAACAAAGAAAAGGCAGCTTGAGGAATTAAGTTCTCTTGTGGCTGCAGGATCTGTGGGACCTTACCATGTGAACTGACTCTGCAAACAATTCCTTCCTTAATTCTGGAAATTGGAAACCACTTGCGCCAGGTAGGGGATTGCAACTCCCTGCCTCCAGGATCACAGGAAAAGCAACAATCATCTGCAATAACAGGAGCAAGCTTTACTTCCCACCTGGGCAACTGATTGCTGCCCTAAACGAATGGATTGTAATGTTTTCTTTCTCTTGGGCTGAGGTTGGGTGGGGAGAGAGGACAGAGGGAATTTTAAGCCTTCTGGTGACTGTTACGTTGTATGTGAGCTACAAAAATGCCATCCCTTTGCTTTGGATGTTAAACTTCGTCTTGCTTTGTTATTACTGAATTCTGGCGAATTACATTCTGGGCTTCTCCAGCAGCAGAAACACATGATCTATTAAAGTGGGAATCTTTGGGGACAAGGAGGCAGAGAAATGAGCCAATCATACATGACTTTTCCACATTTCCTATTTTTCAGCATCTGCGGGAAGCTTTTTGGATGGTATGTATGCGTGTGCACCAGGGAGGGCAGGAGGGGAGGAGAGGGAAGAGGACGTGCAAGAGGGAGAAAGCGCATGGCAGCAGAGCCACTGGGTTTGGGCGTGTGTGCGATCGCTGCAGCGCGGACGGGGCTCCATGCAGCCACCCCTTCCCGGCGCCGCGCTCTGCGCAGACCTGATCTGAATGTTAAATGCGAGAGGCTGGATTAGCATACTAACCAAGCCATGTCAACCCCAGGCAATCAGCAAATGGCCATCTCACTGCCACCGGTGCGGTGGAGCCTGCCAGAGCTGTAACTGTGTCCTTTGTCAGATCGCCTGCTATGCCTGCATTTGCCTTTTGTTTTCCAATCAGACTGCAGACGTTCATGAACAAGAATGAAAGGCAGAGACACAAAACCTATAATGAAAACAAATGATACATTTAAACGGTGTTCAGGCTGAAAGGTGAGGTCTTGAGGCACTGGGGCCAGAAGAGATGAAAATCCTTGCAGGCTGCAGAACGCCCGGAAACACGCAGTGTCCCTCCAGTGCCAGGCTCACGTGAGAGCGCTCTGTGCCAGCGGTCTGTGACAGGATGCTGAGCGTTGGCTGTGTGGAGATTCAAAGAGATGCCAGTAATTGGCCAGAAGAGAAGCCTTAATTGTTCCTGCTCTGGCTGCTGCTAATGTTATAATTACTACTATCACTACTAATGAACTTTAATTAGAAAAAAGCGTCAGCGCCTGTAAGCATAAACTTCTAAAATCCTTTGAGTCCCCTTCTGGCGTCCCTCACCCTTGTGAGCAGGGCTGGCCGTGCTGTGGGGCCGTGGTGTGGATGGGGCAGTGGGTGCTCACACGGCTTCCCCTGGCACGGCGCTGGTTACACCAACAGCAGCACAGATGCTGAGCCATCACGCAGCTCTGGAGAATAAAGCAATTTAACCCAAACACGGCCTTTTCATCAGCATCTATCGAACAAGGGAAGTTTTGAAATAACCTCTACTGCATGATATGTCTGTTTGGGTTTTTTTTAGGGTATCTGTGGGTGCGATACACGCCACAAAGGCATATGTCAGCAGGATTTTTATGCGAATATGAATGCAGAAAGGAGGAGCCTGTGATCAAGCCCAGATCTCCCCGGGTAGCCTGAGCACACATCAGCCTGAGCCTGACTGATCTCTGCTCTGGAATTCAGGAACTGGGGCCCAGAGACACTCTCCCTGTTGCTCACCTCTAACTGTAGGAACCCAATCCCAGAACCACAGAAAAAGTGCTGCAGCCACAGGAATTTCCTGAGCACTGGAAACCTGTGCAATACATACTACTGGAAAGCAGGAACGTTAACAGAGAGAAACGAAAATGTATTTCAGACTCCTTTGTCATTTTTCCCATATTCATAGTGTAGGCTGAATGATACAGGCAAAGCCTCTTAGGCTGTGTGGCTAACAAGCTATCTCCACTAATTTCAGTGGAGTCATGCTGGTTTACACCAGTCAAGAGCCCACAGCCTGAATATTTTGAAGACACACAACTTAAAGATGTTACCTGTTGAAGAATTTGAAAGAAAACCTCTCATTACCTGCCACATGCCTGTTATCTCCCAGTAAGGGAAACAATAAGAGAATCAGCTAGTGTTTAAGGAAACCTCTCTAATTTATGCATGGTAGGGACATCAGTGTAGTTTCATCTGCGTTGACAAGTAGAAAAACACATCAAAATCATTAAGTATCTTCAAAATTTATCCTCATCCACAGCAAATCCTTACAATTAAACTTTTAACTGTAAACACTGCAAACAGTGATGCAATGCTTGCTGCTTACCATGGGCCCTACTGCTGGACTACTTATGCTGTGGGACCAGAGAGTTCTGGAGCCACTGGAATAAAATCCAACTTTCACTATAGTTTCTCAAAGAGCCTCTGTGCCAGTTAAAAGAGTATTCTGGGAGATCCCACGAGAACTGCCTGTCATATGCCAGCACATCACCCAGATGATGAGCTGCAAGTATGTTCCCACTCTATTTTCAGTACTGAAATAAAATACAGGGAAGCTACCATAAAAAACACATTACAGTCTTATGCCAGAAGATCAAGACATACTTAAATTGAAGAACAATCCTCCGAAAATATTAGTAAATAGAAAGGATACGGCTTTGGGGAGCAGGATCTTATACGTGACGTTCCTTAAGGATGCTTCTTGCACACCCCATGACAGAGCCAACTGTAGGCCAAACATGCCAAGCCCAGAAACAAACAAGGGTTTTCCAACCCCTTTCTTGCCATCAGTAAAACCCACAATGTGCTTCACTGCCTGATTACAAAACAGAACTGCCTCACTTGAAGACAAAGCTGCAGCACAGACGTTTTTTGCCCTCTCCTATGGAAGCATGAATTTCTCTGGATGCAGCGGTTGCCATGGCCACGAACCAAACCAGCCCAGCCGCGGTGAAGCACCGCCGGGCAGCACCTGTCCTCTCTCTGGGCGGGGGCTGCTGCTCGTGCTCTGCCTTTCCCAGGATGCCCAACAAGAAGAGCTCTGAGCACACCGGGAGCGATGCCCAGCAGCAACGCCGCGTGCTCAGAGCGGGCCCTGACAGGACTGCCCTGGGCTGCGTGGTGCCCTGGGAGGCAGAAGGATTCCTGCTGAGCCCTGCTCTGAGGCCAGGCTCCCTGTTGCCCCTTGGGATGCGGGAGGTGATGCCGGAGGGCGCGAACCACAAGTTCTGTGTCCCCTGAAATGCAGCAATGCTCCTCGCTCCTCCCTCCTCCGTTTCTTAGCACTCACTGAAGAACAGGTGGTCAATAAACAGATAAATGCAATAGCAATAATAAAGTCTATGACAAATAGAGCAGCAGTATAAACAACAGCAGTCTTCCCACCACTGTACACTGAAATCAAAGCCTTCAGTACCAAGACCAAGGCTCTTTGAGATCCAAAGAGAAAAATAACAACACGCAGAAGTGAAGGTCACAGATGCTTACTCAACTCAGATACAGCCTTGTCTTCGCAGAACCAACACTGCTGGTTTTCCTGAAGCTGGTCAGGGATTTGGGCCTTTTCTTGAGGCAAGCAAGCCTTCAAATCTCTCAGCATTTGCCCACATAAAGCTGCACCTGCCTGTGCCAACCAGTTCTACAATTTTAAAGCGTTACAATTCATCTAAACAAAAGCCAGTTCTTGCCTGGATGTTTAGAAATACTTTTTGTCTCTTTCCCAAACTCCAGCCCGAGCATTAAGTGTTACTGGAGCTCAGAAATATCTCCTACTAACAGAAACTACTACATTGGTATCATCCTTAATGCAGCATCGTTTTGCTTAAACCGAAAACACATCTAAGAAGGGCAGTCACATTTTGAGAATGAAAGTTTCTAAAAATTAAAGCTAAAAAACAGCAGATGTGATGGAAATGGATACATGCCCTGGTTTCCAGCAACTGTATCACTTCTACATGTTTGCCTTTGGATACAATATTCTGATCACCAGTAACACCCCAGGCACAGCTACCTGCTCACCATTTGTGCATACCCACACGCCATAAATCAAACAGGCTTCTGCCTCATTCCCCCTCGCAGTGAGGAACTGCCCATCTAATCCCTCACAGCTTGTTTCTCGCCATTTCTATTTACAGATGCTTGAACCAAACACCCACAAAGTGTCCCAGCCTGGCCACTGGCTGCCCTCAGTCTGCTCCACTCACACACTGCCCTCCTGTCTCGCCCTCTCACAACCCAACCTTCCCGTGTCCAGGGCTGTGGGTCCCTCCGCACCTTCCTGCTTCCTCTGCTGCAGTCATCAATGAAAACTGTAATAGGTGCGTCCCAAAATTTATTCCATTTGTAGATGTTTTTAAAGAATACAATTTAGAATACAACAACATTAGTATGATAGCATATAAATGGCACAAAAAGTCACGCAGCGTAATCTCCCTGAAATGTTTGAAACATTCTGCATTTCAGCCTCTTTTATCTTTCCCTTCCATCTCCCACCTTCAGCCTGCTTGTCTGTACCTTCTCTGTTTCATCAATCTTTCCTTCTCATTCTCAGATCAAAGTCGAGAACATTCGTTCAAGCTCAAGGAAGGTGGGTTTGCAGTGTTAATATTCCTCACTCAAATCTCTGGATTCAGTTTACAAAGTCTGAAGACCATCATACACCACACACAAAAGATACAAACGTTTGAAAAGGTTCCTGACTAAACGGGAAAAAGCAGATGCTTTACTTGGGATCTTCTGAGTAAGGACACAAGGCGAATGCTCGTCTTTGCCCATCGCAGAATTTCCCAGGGCTTCAATTTAATTTGTAAAGCTGATGATTCTCAAGAAATTGAAGCATGCACTTATGTTGTAAACAAAATACTTCAGTTAAAAACATATGAAGAAAGCAAGAGAGGAAGCTTCCATAAGGGATAAAAAAATAAATCAAGAAAAGAATCCAAACCCAAACCTGCACCTTTCATTTCTCAATCTAGACAGGTGTTGTGTGAATCCTACCATTAATCTTCCTACTGCTATCAATACTACACAAACACAGCTGTGGTATTATACAGTATCCCAGCTTTTATGAATGACTCTACAATTATTCAAGATGCACAGATAAATTAAGATCAGGTGATTCACAGACCCATTTGGACAACGGGTACATTTTCAGTGCCAAATCTAATGGGGAAAGTAGAGAGAGACTTCCAGACTAGCCAGAAGAGAAGGCTGATTTTTAACTCTGTTTCTTCTGCCAGCACATCATTTACTGTAAGTGTTGGAACCCGAATACTTAAGATCTGAAACAGATCATCGGAATATGATTTACTTTCAGCAATCCACATCCAATATGAAACAAGCCAGAAATCTTATTTTCTCATCTTTCCTTATGCCTGTTTGATTAGAGCAGAAATTAGGGACAACTTTCTTGCTAAGATTAAGCCAAGGACACTGATCATTTGGCCTGTCCTCTAATGACAGAAACTAAGAATTAGGGCTGAGACAAATAATTAAGCAATGGAGTCCCTAAGGTAACTCACTCGCCCACACAGAGCTATAACCTGACAAGGCATTGGCTTGAAGACACCCAGAAAAAAAATAGCACATTATGAATGGTTTTATTCAAAAAACACCTCTTCATTCATTTCACTGCGTGGAACAGGAGAGGAGCTAAGACTACCACCCAGCAAACCATGTGCTAGGAAATACCTCACGCAGATGGCATTTATCAAAAAACAGTCATTTAAGAAATGACTGCCGTTTGAGAAATACAGCCATGTAAGAAAGAGCAAGCAAATATTGCTGCTCCCCAGAATGGCAGAGGATGAAGGACGCAAAGAACTCTAAAATCTGTTTGAGACAGCAGCATGGTTGCATTACATGTAATCGCATCTCTTTTAATCCACGTTATTTGTATTACACTTTCCAGGAGGGCTACCAACACAAAACCTGCTTCTTCAAGGCTTAAGAAAATGAGGTCACAGAAGATCTCCCTACCTCAGGATGGGAACGCGAAGATCATGTACCAAGATCCAGCACCAATGAGTGGGGATGGAGTGATGGTTCTTACTCAGCCTGGGAATATTTGGTACAAATTCTCCAGATCAGCGCCTGCCAACAAAAGAATATGAAGTACATGAGGAATCCAGAAGACTTTGAATATCACACAAAAGAATCAAAAACTCTGATCATTGTTAGAGTAAACAATAATCTTAATCTGTGGTCAGCTCAAATTCAATCAACGTTCCCAAACGTTCCAACTCTTGCAACTGCAAACCGACACGCAGCACATCTATATGACAGGTCTGTTCTGCGCAGAGCTGCACTTCCCAGTGCATTCTCCAGCTGTCTGCCTTCACACAGAAAAGACTGCACCAGTTTCACACAGGGACTTTGCCAATGAACAACCTGCAAGTTTATCAGTGCCACGGCCTCACTCTGACTTGTCTATCCGCAAAGAAGTTCTGCAGTCTCACTTTTCTGCTTAACCACTGCAGCCCAGCACTGCTTCCATGTAATAAGCAGGGGAGTGGATAACAAAAACAAATACAATGGAGAGTTAGAACACAGACGGAAGGAAGATACTGGAAATAAAAGTTACTTTCAGAAAAATGGATGTTTGTTGTTTCCAGACAATGAAAATGGAACAGGACGTAAATCTAGCAAGTGAAATGCAGAACCATGATAAGGCAAGCCAAGGATCCTGAAGAACAATTGCTACAGTTAGAAGAGCTAATAAAAACTTCCCAAACACAAAAGCAGGAAGCCTGTCAGTCACCCAGCACAGCTGATGGACGATCAAGGCGCAAAGGGAGGAATTAAGAAAGATAAGGACACAGTAGCAAAATTAAATTAATTCTTTGCACTGACATTCACTATGGAGGAGGTTGGGAAGGTTGGCACACCGGAGTGACACATCACCAAAAGCAGACAGTCCTCCTGCAAGAGTTCCAAAACAGCTCAAATATGAAACTGCCAAATTTTCTTTCTTTCTTTATGTCAGAGAACTGGAAGGTGACAGATCTTTAAAACGAGTCTTAGGACCAACCACTGGAACTGTAAAACAGAAAAATCAGATTGTCAGAAGGGGCAAATTAGTAGGAAACAGTGGGGCCTGAATTAGCACACGGGTACACGCTGTGTTCTGGCGGAGCCCCTGCGCTGAGGCTCCTGCACACAGATGCATGTCCTCCCAGAGAGCTGCACTCAAACAGGATTTGGTCGGACACCATGGAAGCAGATCTTCTACAAGCTTTTCTAGCACTAAATGTTCTTAAGGAAACTAAACTGTCATGGAGCACGGGATTAATGTTCCTGAAAATTCCTGCTAAAAAGATAGGGAAAAAAGGGAATGAACAAAGCATAGTAAGGGAGAGGAACAGAAGATTCTGCACTGTTCCAGCATACTCATAAATACACCAGAAACAGAAGACAGTGAGGTGGAACACAGATAAAGCAGCTAACACACAGTTTTTCAGAAAAGCCACATTTAAAACTGTCAGAGAGCAGCTCCTAAAAAACTCCCAGAAATCGGTGACTGGGAGATAAGATGCAGGCGTGCTGCCCTGATTAAACAGGAACCTGATTCCCAGTCCAAGGAAAGCTTTCACTTGCTGCAGTAAAGGAGATGGGTCAGAGAACAGCAATACTGGCATCACTGGGGTAAAGGGAGAGGGAAGGTTAAGCCCTACGCCTGCACGTCTGCTTTTCTGCACACAGAACAGCATCCCCAGTCCTTAGGGGACCCTTTGAGGAACAGCAGAGAAAGAGAAAGCTCAGACTTCTCATTTTGGCCATGTAACAGGATTAATTACTGAGACTCTGGCAGGTATGCGGATAGATTCCCTCAGTCACTGCCGCCGTGCTGGAGATGAGAGAACAGCCCCATAGCTGCCTCCAGATTAGTTACAGGAGAATACATTACTGCGTCCTCTGGCAGATCAGATGAAAGAAGCAGCGTTCCTTTCCCTGCAGGCTCTGCCACACATAGGAGAACCCCCCCCCATCTCTGGCTGGCGGCAGGGCGGGCAGCACAGCCCTCCTGCCTATGGGAATCGCTCCCCGGAGCGGGATGCCAGCAGCAGAAACCCCTCAACAGCCCGGGGTGCTCCAAGCAGGCGGGGCTGGGCCAGCGCTGGGCAGCCCTGGGGCCTCCTGCATGCTTGGGGAGACGCAGCAGGGGCACACGGGGAGGCGGCCCTGACCCCATCACCCCCCCCCCCCCACACACACACACACACGTGGGTTTGCAGGAAGGGGCTTCGGTGGGACCGGGGCTGCTCCCCGCACACAGAGCTGCCCACCGCTGCCCTGGGTTCGGGCTGCACACAGGAGCCGGTGCCGAGCCCCGACGTGACACGGGCCAGACTCCAGGCCCAGGCCTCTCGCCACGCGGCACAGAGCAGCGGGCGGACGGCGGTTGCCTGGCCACCTGCCCAAGGCCGGCAGCAATGCGGGCAGCCCCCGCTCCGTGCGGGTACGGCTCCAGCAGCGCCTGCTCACGCTTTGTCCCGCCGCGTGCCCACACACTGGGCTGCTTGTGTTCGGCTGATGGCAATTAGCAGCGCGCTAAGCGCCGCGTGCCCCGCACTAATTCGGGCGGACGGGCATGTCGAACCCTGCCAGGAGTCACAGCCAGCCACGGGCCAGCGAGCCCCGGACGCTCCTAGAGCTGGCAGGCCCCGCGCAGTGCCCAGGGGCAGGCAGACCTGTGGCCTGTCTGTGCGTCGCTACCCCTCCTGGCCTGCGGAGCTCAACCAAAACATTACGGAAAATTCACTAAATGGAGGGTGCTGAAAATGGAGAGGAGCTCAGCATGCTGCAGGAACAGAGCGGGGAGCGGCCCCTGGCTGTGCCCCGGGGCGAGGGCTCCACTGCACTGCACAGCTCTGCCCGCACTGCGACAGACGGCAACTGCTGGAGAAAAGCCACCCACCAGTGCGGCATCTCAACAGGACATCTAATTATTACACCTAATTATGACAAGGCTGAGAGCTGCGGGTGCTCAGTCTGGAGAGAAGCCCTGGGAGGCCTCGCTGCAGCCCACCGGTGCCTGAAGGGGCTGAACCCTAGTGGAAGAAGGCTCAGGGTAAGCATGAGGGCTGTATGGGCTTTAAGGTCCCTCCCAACACAAACCACACTGCAGTTCTCTTATTTCTAATCCCAGTTTGTAGCTCTTACTGTGCCCAGCCAATGGGGCCTGGCCCAAGGGGTGTGCTGGGTGTGCAGCTGACTTCAAGCAGTGGGCATTTGATCTGTAATTGTTTTTCAATGATTGTATCTTTCCCGTGTTATTGCTTTACAAGACTAGGTTTTGTACAATATTGAAAATCAATGAAAATGCATGAAAAAATGTTTTTCCTCCCCTTCAGAACCTCAATAGCCTTGTTTGGATACCAGCACTGCTGCTGTACACCTGCACCCCCCCCCAGCTGCAGGTTACCTGCTCCCACCCAGCCCAGCCCAGCACTTCTTTCTTGTTTCCTTAGGTACATGAAAACCCAGGTAGAATAAAAGTGGAGGAAAAAAACCCAAACCATTACTACTGACTATCAGCTCCAGATTAGGATTGGGATATAGATGCTACATGAGGTAAAGAGCATGATGAGCTGAGACTAGGGTAGCTACTTAAAGAGATTAAGGGATTCACTACAGTGTAATTGAAAGGACCAGCAGCCTCACCGCGGCCACTAATAGCTGAAGGAAAAGGAGCCCAGCACCACGCACTCCCCCAGAGGTGTAGAGCTGACCTCCCATGGAACAGAGGTTAATGGCCATCGGTGCTTCAGGACAGCTGTGTGAATGCCTGCCCAAGCCCAGGTGCACCACTGATGGAAGCCCTGCTCTGCAGGAGCTTTCTGCAGTGCAGCACTAACAGTCAGCACAGCTGTACCACTGTGCATGTTTTGCCAAAGCCTCTTCTGGTATCAACCCACACACATCCTCCAGAGCTAACATAATTTTGTCACTCTGGACCACTGATAGGTCTGGCTACACAGTTCGTAATTCTTCAAGAATTAAAGTCTTATCTAAACATATCATTTAACTTTCCTACGGTAAAATAACAACTTTTAAGTAACTCTGTACCATGTTCTATAATCTCTTCTCAAGTGCGTATTATCTTACTGTCACAGTCCCACTTGCCCTCCAACAGCCCAGTCAAAGCAACAGATACAGAGGTAAACACAACTAGGAAGGATGGAGTGCCAGTGGCCCCTTTTCCAGCTCCACAACTTGTTCTTCCAAGCAGCCAGCTGCTCTGAAGACAGGCCATGCTAATTGTGGGACAGTTTGTGTGTTCTTACATGAAAATATTTTTCAGTCAAAGCAATGCATAAATTATTTATTCATTTGTATTTGCGTTTAAATAGTTGAAAAATGTCCAAATTAACCGCTTTGAAAATTGTTCCAAAATTCCCCCCTAGGCTATGACCTTGTGGCCAAGTTTAATCTCAACGCAAATTGAAAGGAGGGTTTTGAGTTAAAACGTCAAATGGCTCTGAATGTGTTTTGCTTCAGAGAACTGACTTATTCTTCTGCAAACTCAGCTAAGCACGCACCTCGAGGACTCAAGTTTGGTTTGCAAACACGACAGTTTTATCAGAGCCTTAATCTGACGCAGTGAGGTGGGTTCCCTGATGCTGCTGCTTCTGGACTCACCCAATAACGCACGAAGCTCATCCTTCCTTTTACAAAATGCTTCTAATTCTCACAGTTGTGTTGAAAAGAATTACATGTTAAAAACCAGGATCCAAACAAAAGTAGGAACCCCATCAGTTGCACTGATCAGTTCGTGTGTCAGAGCCGACGCCGGGGAGCTCAGCTCACGACCACACGGTGCCTTTCTGCTCCCAGCACCGAGGGCAGAGCTCAGGGCTGATGTCTCAGTGCTGACCCAGCTGCCAACACCACGGGGGAAGCAGTGGGAGTGCTGTGCACTGCGCGACGGCTGCTCCCCTTATGTGCTTCTAAGGGCAGTGATTCTGACACATCCCACAGAGAAAATATCCCAGATCCTCCCCTCCACAAACACGGCAGTTTATATAGAAGAAAACCAAATTTCTAACGCAAAAAAATTAAAATAGAAATCAGAAGAGCACAACAGGCACTGCAGCTACCTGTAGATAAGGAACCTTCAAAAATGGAAGATGCAAAAATACATTCAATGCCAACCGGAAATGCTCCCCAGTGCCAGGACCTGGGCAGGAGCCCCACACAGCCCCAGCCCCTCCCCGGGTGTGTGCTGAGCCCCATGGCCTTGCAGTGCCCAGCCTGGGGGCCGGCACCACCTCCCCATCCCCAGAGCACTGCCCTCCTGCCTCCCTCCCCCGCCAAAGTCCCACAGAGCTCTCATTTCACTATTCCCAAATTCCCAGATGTCTCCCACCCTCCCAGCTCCCCACAGCCACGCACTGGCTCGCACACTATATGCATCATTACACCAACAGCAGCAGCAGGGGTACTGCTGTACAAAAGCAGGCACCAAGAGCAAAGATTATGTCTTCAGTATCTCGCAAGCTCATGCAGTGCATATATATCTTCTGTAAATAACCCGGTGTTTTCACATGGATTATTTAGACTTTCTGATGAAACTGCAGAAATGTCAATGCGGAGTGCGAGCGCCCAATCAGGCAGCAGCTTGCTGACCCCTGCCCTCCTCTTCTGCTGCGTGACTGCTATTATCTTCAAGGGGAAAAACCCTCCTTCTCTCTTGTTATGCCTTTTTTATGATCTAGGATTCTGTTAATAATGACCCCGTGTTACATAAAACAGATACATTAATGTCACCGAGTCCCAAAAGTACTGAATCAAGCTGACTCCTTCAGAAAGGAAGAAAGTGATGGATACGGGCGAGGGAAGCCTTAATAAGAGCACAGATCCGAAAGATGGGAAGGGCTCCACCAGATCACTTTCTCATTCCCACTTGAAATGGGATACTTAAAGGGCCACACAGGTAACAAAGATCAGAGCGACAGCGAAATGTCTGTGAGCGTGCCATCAAAGAGAGTGAATCGCACCCGTGGTTCTGGGCGGTGCTGGAGGGCTGCGGCCCCTCACACCGCTGCTAATGGGGACGGCTGCTGGGGGCCAGGCCCCTGCCTCCATCTCACAGCAGCAGCGCAGCTCAGGCCGTGTCCCCACCATAGCATGGCTGGGGTCAGCCTGGCAGACGAGCGGCCGCCCCCGACCTGGGCACATGGCCGGGGCTGTTCTCATGTAGCTGGAGCAGATGTGACAATTAAAAGTGACACCAGGCATTGTTAGTAGTGGAGAAATCTTAAGAAAGAACAATAATCTCTAATCAGAGGTATGACGATATTTAGTGGCAAAGCTATTAATATCTGAAAGCTTCAGATCTTGAAAAGAAAGTGCAGGACAGCCTGTAGAGGCCATCTGCTACAGAACGCAGTGCGGAACAGTGCTGTGATCAGACAGCGGTGCTCAGATGTGCGGTACACAGCCGAGCATCAAAGAACTGCAAATTATATCCAGGGAACACAGGAATGGATTAACGAATTTGTGAGCACTCTCAAGTAGTTTAAAGGAAAAAAAAACAACGTGGGAAACCACAGACTGGTCGCATCCTTCTGGCCAGGCACCGGAGCTCCTTCTATCAGCTGCCATTCGTATTCCCACCTCACTGAATTGGAGAAATGGTAAAATCTCAAGGCCGAGATGAGGCATGTGAAGAGACAAGGCACCTGACATAGAGTCTTAAAGAGATAAGGCTCAATCTGACCCAGCAGAAATGAAGGAGAAGAAGAGGGTCCTGCAGAGCCACAGCTCATTTTTGGGCTGGTTTTATTGTATATTACATTTAACGTGATCGGACATGGAGCCCTTGGCAGCCTCCCACCTCCTGCTCAGGGTCAGCATGGAGCATGTTTAAAATTAGCAGCATCTCCTCATTAATGTAGGTAGGTCAGAAGGCAGCGGTGCTGCTCACAACTTAGGCAGGCTGGTCACCTACCTGACAGGCTGGAGGAATGCCCGCTGCCCTCCAAAAAGCTGGGGGGTGTCAGGAAATCTGTTCTTAATGGCAGAAGAGGAAGTGGGATCAAGGCAGGGAACTCGCCATGGTACGGTACGGCTTCCAGAACAATGTAGGAGTTACCTCGTGGATGTGTGTAACAAACAGGAAAAGCCTGAAGCAAAGGGAAAGGTCTGACCGAGGGCTGTGTGCCCTTCCCCTGCCCTGGGAGCTGCAGAGCACACCGCAGCACAGCCGGAGCGCGGAGCAGCCCTGCAGCAGCTCGAGTGCCATTCAGTCCCATCTGTACAAACAAACCCAAACCCTGCTCCCCTGACACAGATCCTCCAGAGCATTAGCTCTATTAAAATTTGTATTTTGCAATTACTTCAGTTTGCTTTGCTTCCTTTCTAGGTTTTATGCTAAATTACATGGATGGAGAATCAAGCTGCACTTATGAAATCTGTTCTGCTGGGCCATGCCACTGTTAGAACAAATTTCCAATCGTGCGATACAATCACCACCGCTTTGACTGACGGGTTCACCTCAGCCGAGTCAGCACATGTAACAGAGCAACATCCGACACTACCCACTGAATGAACCAATTCCTCAACTAACACAAAACACTGCGTGCCGGCCGTCCTTCTGAACCCACTGCTGCAGGACACGCAGCAACGGTGAGCTCTCTGCCACACGGAATGCCGTCACCCAGCAGCTATCGCCAACTCCTTCCATCAGTTTGGGCAAAGAAGTGGTGTCTCTGGGCCTCCATTCCTGGTTCACCAACAACATACAAAGCGGACACACCAACAGCGACCCCGGAAGCGGCAGGAGAATTAATCTGTGAACAACTCTCAGCATTACGGACATGCTAAGCACAACTATTTTAAGTACCAAATGTCTCACATGATGGCAGGTAGCAGTAAGACAGCAGCACAACCACACTTCTGCTTTCTCTCATTACTGCGTGGACAATGCCAGCCCTCAAAGTATGCCAGGCCTCTTCCAGATCAGAAGAAAACGTGATCCCTACTCCAAGAGTGCCTAATCTAAGAAGTCAGAGATGAAAAGAGGGAAAGGAACTCAGGATACAAAGGAAACTATGTAGTGACATGCCCCAGCTTGTTATTTTAATTAAAAATATGCTAAGTCCTTCCTTTTGCCTCTTTCAGCCTTCTCGTCCGAGCTCTAAGCCTCAGTCCCAGGGTCTGCCTTGTGTCCTGGGGCTCTGTGCAGGAAGGGGCCCTGCAGCCATGCCGAACACACTGCACATGGCCCAAGCCCTGCGGTGCCTGACAGCAGCAGCGCCTCTCTCACCCACACGCACATTCCTGCACAGCTCCACGAGTACATGGCTGCTCCAAAAGTAATGCCTCCTGTCCTATGGTACTGGCCCACAATACTAGAGATGGATGCTGGTGGTCTGGCAGTGCAGGCTGAATCTCCCTGCCAATACACCGCTACATTTTGGTGCCATGTGATAGATGGCAGCAGAGGGGTGGTCTGACATAATGGCACCTAACGGGAAGTGCATATGAACAAAGATGTGTCACTGAATTCCTCCATGCAAAAACACAGCATCTAATGATATTCACTGACGCTTGTGAACACTAAAGAGACCAAAAAGTGGGTGTCAGCACAGTGAATGTCAGACTGCATGGGCAACACTTTCTTAACAAGTACGCCATCTTAGCAGCTGTGAAATAGAAGTCACCTCCACTGGTACAGATTGTTACAAGCACTGTGCGCAAGCTCTTGTTCATCACTGTAAAAATGTGCAGCTAACAAAGGTGACGATGCCAAAAAACAATGTAGCTGATAATCTGCTCCATCAAACAGCACTACTGTCTCCTCTGTATCTGTCGTAACATCCACATAAAACAACAGGAGGCATTACTTTTGGAGCAACCTACATTTTAACCATGAGAGTGAGCAGCAACTGCCATGCCACTTACACCTTCCACAGCCCCCTTGGCTGAGGATCCCACCCCCCCCAGCTCACACCTCCGCCCGCCCGCCAGCCCTGCATCTGGGAACGCTGCTGCAGAGGTCTGACAAGTGGCACACACAGCCGAGGTTCAGAGAGACACGGATCAATACTGTGCCCGCAGCCCTGCACGGAGGGATTAGCCATCCCAGGGAGAGCGCAGACGGCTGAACGTGGGAATCATGACTCCGAATACCACCAGGGGTTTATGAAGCTGGAAAGCAGCCTCCGACCTCCTGCCTCCAGCTGCCCTGGGGCAGCGTAGATTGTCCTCCTGAGGGGGCCAGGCAGACAGCGAGCAGCACGCCCAGTGCCTGGCAGCGAGGGACAACAACAGCAAGGGCAGGGAAAGGTGCTGGAGTGCAGACAGGAAAGGCGAGAGCTGAGTCCTGCGACACTGAGTGAGAGAGCAGGGGACACAGGGCCAAACGCTGGTGACACCAAAGGAAGAAACAAACCGCGGCAATGGGGGAGACACTGCATCCTGTGCTGCCGCTGACACGAGCCTCTGCCTTATACATCCAAACACCACAGGAAAAAACACTCCTGCAGGCAGATACACAGTCAGGACAAGCCACTGAGCAGCAAGCTCACTGCCCCTGGCTTAGCTGAGCTCCTGCATTGTATCAGCCTTGTCGCTCCCTACTGCCCTCACCATGTGGTTGTAGTTGCTCTGCTGGAACTGCAGACGTGTTCTTATTTCTCATTACACTGTCGTAGATGGGAAATAGGGACTGCAGGAGCAGAAGGGGAAGTAACTTTCCAAGAGCCCTTGAGGTGCAACGAGCCCTACGGAACACATTCACATCATCAGAGAGAGAGACAGAGCTCCTTAACAATCTCCACAGTTTTTGTGCAGCTTATAGCCAATATGGGTTTTGCTTCCTGGACAGCTCAGCAAATGGTGACTCTGTGGCTGGGGCTGAGCAGTGTGTTTGGAGTGTGTCTTCACCCCGTGTTCCAGCCCCGTGCTGGCTGTAAGCCAATCTGTGCATTGATTGTCCATGCAACCAGCAATGTCACTCTGCGAACGCAAATGAATTCCTTACAATCCAAATTTCACCCAAGGTGAAAGAAGAGCAATGAGACAACAGAGGAGCAGGAGAGCAAAGCTCAAACAATGCGCCGAAAAATGCCTCCAGGTAATTCCAGGTCACACACCTCCATCAAGCGCTGCTTCTTTCTATTTCGCAGCCTGGCTTTTCTCAAGTGAGTTAGCACAGGAGGAAAAGAAGGTGTCGATGCTTCTCATCACAGCAGCTGAACACAAAGCACAATAGAAAATTAGTGAAATGCCCTCTTACACTTATCTTCCTTAAGCTCAGTCTCATTTATGACCGGAACACTCGCATTATTTCATTTTCCACAACTACTGATACTCGTCAGTTCTGGTACGGCCAACAGCTAAAGCTAAAGGCGAGGCGGAACCCCGAACCACGGCAGCACATCCACACGTATTGACGCGCTGTGCCCCAGCAGTGCTGCAGCTCAGTTCCACCCAGCACGGGGAGCGCGTTGCTCCCCACGGGGCCATCAATCTGTCCCTACCCGCCCCCACCGCTCCTTCTCAGCATTAACCTAAAATATGGGCCACGCGCCTGCCCCACGCAGCTCCAGGAAGCAGGCCGTCCCCTCCTCCAGCACTGCCATGCAGGCAGTGTGTCACTGCAATTTTATGGCCGGCATTACGGCTCACGCCCCGCGCTGCCCAATCGCGCCGCGCCCAGCAGCACAGCCAGGCTCCCGCCTCCGCCAGCACCGCGACCCCTCCGCCAGCTCCGCCATAAATCTGCCCCACCTGATGGGAGATGGGCTTTTTAGGATCTCTCCGGGTGCTCGGAGGTAGCACTTCTATGAACTCCGTGCCACAATAAATAACGCTGCCCGCAATATGTCTTTGGGAACATGTCAGCGGTGGCTGTCCTGCCATGAATTTTTATTCTTTCGCCGTCTGGAAGATAGATTCCAGATACAGCGTTTCCCCGCACTTAGTGTCAAATCTCTTTACCCCTTTGCCCCGGCAGAATGACAGGGACCACAAATAAAATAAAATAATAAAAAAGAAGCATAGAAAAAATGGCCTGAGAGCAGAGCAAGCACTAACCTCCCCCTGCATCTGAGCAGCTCTGGGATGACGGCTCTGGGTGGCTACAGACAGGCAGTGCGGAGAGCTGGGAGGCAGTCTGGGTGCACGACGGATGAGATTTCTTCACACGGATTCTACGCAAAGAAGCGTGAAGATAAATCTGCCACAAAGAGCACGATGCACACAGGGCAGATGTGGCACACTGGTACCGGTGCCATCCGACCGCTGTGCCACAAATGGGGGAATGCAGAGCTGATCCCAACACAGGACGGGATTTTGCAGTGAAAACAAACCTTACTGTGGACAAAAAATGCCACATGGAAAGTCCAACAAAATGCCTGCAAGATACCTGCAGATTTGGCACCACAGATGTGGTGTTGAGGTTAGATATGAAAGGAAGGATGTGTAACAGTTGCCAGAGGGAATTCAATGCAGAAAGAAATAGCCACTGGCACAAAAAAAGGTTGCACCGTTCATTTCGACTGCTGAAAACTAAAGGCAGTGCACAGCAGGGCTCAGCACTACGGCCAGCAGGGTTTGGTGCCTTCACTGCCACAAAGCACAGAGCCCTGCAGCCCTGCAGGCAGTGCTGGGGACCAAGGGAACACTGCCTCCTGCACTGGGAAGGAGCACTGCGTGGCCCAGCACAGCACAGCGGCTGCCTGCCAGGGAGCAGCTCTGCAGAACTGGGCTACGGGCTCCAGGGTGCATCGAGGCCGTCTGCCAGCTGTCCTCTTCCAACTCAATGCCTTATACCCAAACAATGACTCTCTTCCACTTCAGGTTACTGTCTGGGCTGCCATCTGTGGTACGATACTATCTTAATTTGAAGACACTATTTAACTTCATTCACTGTGACGTAAGTGCATTTCACACCCCTTACATCTAAAGGGCATGAGGACGAATTCTCCGGTACGCTCACATCAACACACGTGGCAGCTATGACACAAGACACCGGAGGCAGCACCATTCCTCCACAGACACAATGCACAGAGCCACATGACGCCCTTTGGAATGTCCCTCCCTGAGTTTCCCAATTCACATCAGAAATGGTGACACCACAGTTGGAACACAAGTACAGGATCTCCTCAGCATCTGTCCTCTTATTTCCACCCTGGGGGCCTCAGGGGCACTTCTGGCACCACCATCACACAGTGCTGGGCAGAGCTTGGAGCCACAGCAGCACCGAACAAAGCACCTGGAGCCCATGTTCCCCCAAGTGCTCAGCGACAGCCGCTGCCACGCAGCAGAGTTACTGGAGGAGATTTACAAGGTCACTGACAAATGCAAGTATTGATTGAGTATTAAAGTGTCTTGTGATTAATACAGCCTTCGAAGTAATTAGTGCAGAAGATCTCTTATATCTCACCATGTTTAAATAATGTATCTGTGCACACGCAGGCCCCCTGTCAATCACTGGCTGAGGCCAAACACCATCTCACCTGATCGCACGTTTGGAAGCTGGGCTTCCTGCCTGCTGAGTATCTTTCAAAAACAGCAGCTCTTCCCTAATTGCCTGGGGTGACCTATATCTAGAGCCTCGCAGCTCACCATAGGGGTAGAAAGGAGAAGGAAGCTGGAATAGAGCTGCAGCATGCTATTCCTGAAAGGGGAATAAAACCTGGGAGAAATCAGCGGTGCTGCACAGAACTGGTGTGGGGACCATGGCAGGAACAAGCAAACAGCACTGCTCAGCCCAGATGCACAATTTTCATGTCTGATATCACCATACCATACCATATCATCTCCTTCATTTTCACCAAGGTAAGGGTTCTTCATACAGCAGTCAATGGTAAAACTGGCAATAGTGAAATTGCAGTACTTTCTGTATTCAAAGAAAAAGCTAAGCCAAAATAGATGCGATTTCTCCTCAGTCTCCTAAGTTTTACCCAAGGGAAAAAGGTATTCGACTGACATCACTCCAGCTATTGCTGCGTGAACTCCCTAACAGATCCCAGAAATCTATAATTAGAATTTCTATTATTAGAATAATAGAAAGCAGGGCTGAAAAGGACCTCAGAAAGTCACTACATTGATCTTGCTACCCGCAGGCAGAATCAATTAAACCTAAGCAATCCCGTATTCTGGCATCTCAGACTGGAAGGAGGGGTTGTGCTTCCCTGACAGCAAACTGGGCATAAGTCTTGGTCAATTTGCACTCCCTTGCACCCTCACTGCTTTTCCCACTCCCTGGTGCTGCAGTCAAAAGCCCCACTGCGCTCTGCTGGAGTGCATTTAGTGGCCACCAGGACCTGGGACGGAAACGACCTCCAGCAAGGGTCGCTTCAGTACAACCTGCAGCTCCACACCTCCCCATTCTTTTTGGTGTACCAGGCACTCATCTCACGTCTTCTAATCTCTTCCTCATCATCTTCCTTACACACCTGCAGTCTCAGGGTTTCTCTGAAGCCCACTTAGAGATTGTTAAACATTTACCAGTTATTGGGTAAATAAGTTTGTCGGAAACAACTTTCCTTCAAACTCACTCCTTTTCGAACGCACGCTGATTCCAGCCCCAACAAAGAGAAGAGCTGCACTGCCAGCACTGCCCTACGCCCAAGGTGCTCCCCTCATCCTCAGATGGGGTGTGTGGAGGCACAGGGCAGGAAGCATAAATTCAGAATTTGGAGAACGTGATCAACAGAACTTCTAAAAAATTGTAGTTAACTGTAGCACAGAGGCACGAGGTAGCTGCAGAGATGCGTTGCAGACAAGAGTACGGATGGCGAAGACGCTTCCTGCAGGCCTCAGCCCCCAGCACAGGACCTGGCAACCCTGACCCTCAGCACCCAGCCCGCCTCCTCCAGCACTGCCCAGCTGTGGGCACCCGGCTCCACCCCTGCCAGCCATGGTACTGCTGTTAACAGGGCTCTTTCCAGAAAGCTGTCACAGAGAATGTGCATGCAGAAGGCTGAGGCAACTGACAAGAATGGCCTGTTCCTTCCTGAAGCACGCATGGCATGGCTCAGGCTGAATACACAGAAATCAGAGAAGTTCAAATTTGGTGTTTGCTGCATAATCATTTTTTTGTCGCCATTTCATTGATGGCTATTTGCTTCAGCAGCTTCAATGCCAAGCTAACTTTAGGATGACAATGCCGCAAAGGGCCCCAGGATACGCAGAACCCTCCTGTTTTGACTGAAATCAGAAGGGCATCAAACCAAAGAGCTTCCTGATCCGAGTTCTGTGTTCAAAACAAAGAGCCTAAAGCACTTACCCCAAAAGCAGGTACCAAGGGTAAAGCCTGGCCACGATTGAAACCCCACTGTAAATCTGGAAGGCAGTCTCACCACCGGCATGGAGCCACCCAAACCCAGCAGCACTCCTGCACAGAGCTCCCAGGTCACAGTGCAGGGCACAAAGCCCCCAGCACCCCCAGCTCACTGCTGCCACGCCGTGACCCCACCCAGGGGGGCTATGAGCAGTGAGCTGGGTGCTGCACTCCCGTTATTATTTATTTTCTGCTAATAATACATCTGAGGTTTGGATAAGTAAGTAAGAGGAAGGAGAGCTCCTTCTTGGCCATCCTGCTGTCGACAATTAAGAAACCTCAAAGTAATTTTTGAAAATGTCAGCGTCTCATTTAGCAAACGGATAAATAATGAATGAAGCATAATCACTGTCCTGTGCTGGTGGTACAGCTTCGCGGTGTCATTAGTAAACTAACGGTATAATATCTTCGTGTCACAGTTTAATTATATCTTGTAATTAGTTTCAGCAATGGATTGCACAGAGTCAGGCCCCCTGAGCTAAACAAAAGGTAATAGAACTTTCAGAGTCCTCGCATAAATCAATTATGAAGTGTCCTGTGCAACCGGAGGCTTGTTTGCTGTGATTTTATGTACAACGCAGAGGTGATCCCCGCAGCCAGTGGAGGCTGACTGCCTCCCTGCATGGCACTGGAGGGGAACCCACGCACACACTGCAGGCACAGGGTGAGCTGGCACTACCATCCCCCCGTCATGAGGGAGCTGTGGGTGATGGAGCCGCACCGAGCAGAGCCCCTCGTGCAGCTCCTACAGCACTGCCTCGTGCAGAGCCCCTCGTGCTGCACAGAAGCGCGTGCATACATACCACAGATACAGATGTCCCTGGGCAGTGGTGCTGTGCCACCCTAGCCTACAACCTGTCACAGTTCCAGGGATAAAGAGCCACCTCACTGGAATTAAATGAACAAAACGGTGTTTCACAGCTCAGCCCTAACAGCTGCCCTCACACTGCTGCTCCCCGCCTGGTGCATACATTCCACACTCCTCCTCTGCTCCGGCTGCGTGGTGCTGGAAGTTGCCCACATTACGTGGGATGGAGGACAAGGCAAAAATAAATTCAAACCACTCCAAAAGCCTAATTTCAGCCCACTGCCACCTGCAAACAGCAGAGGCCCCAGCCGCAGTCACCCCATGCACAGCAAAGCACTGGGGACACACAAAGGCCCCACCAGGTGCCCGGCCCTGACTCAGCCCGTTGCGGTGCTCCTGGCAGTGAGAGCCACACACACACACTGCCCACAGTTGTGCCACAGCACACAGGTCGACGTGCAGAGCTGCTCAATAAGGCAGCCGGAATCCTCCCATTGTGAGCCCTTCAGCAAATTTAACAAAAGGAAAAGCACTGCCTGGAAAAAAGGGAAAAAAGTCCACTCCTCAGAGCGGTGCTGCAATCCGGCTGGTTGCCATGGAGATGTGATGACTTGTTCACATGGCAACATCCCTTCGGTCCAGCACTCGGTGATGGGAGCACAGCGGCGAGCGCAGCTCCACAGCAGCCGGGCAGGGAAGTGGGGCTGAGCAGAGCCACAGGCCGGGGACAACACACTGCATTGGCTGTGGCACAGAGCTGCCTTCCTGAGGCACAGGATGCCTCACTGCTACAGGAATGTGCTGCAGAGAGCACCGAGCTCTGTAAGAAGTGACCTCCAGAAAGCACTGCCAAAAACAGACGTGGGTGAGCGTGGGGGAACCACCAGACATCCCACACAACACCCAATGTGTTAGAAAGAAACCTGAAGAAATCGCTGCTACAGCAGTTACGTGCAATCACGTAATTTGTCACTCTCATTAAAATCCCAAGCCAGTAGCAAGTGGTAAATTGGGCAACATCTATCGAGTCGGAATGAATACCCACGACTGCAAAAACATACCAAGGCTACACCTCCTGCCGTCCTTCCAAGAGATTCAGATGCTGTCTGCTGAGAGCACAGAGTGGTGACACTGCGGGGAGCACGGCGCCTGCTGCCCCACGGTGGGACAGAGGACAGCAAGGACAGGATGGGGCTCTGCCTTAAGGAGCATAAGCATGACACAACTGACAGGAGAAAGTCTCCTGAAATACAGAATTTGAGAAGAAACGTCTTTAATATAAATTCTACTTTAACTTTGCTGCCTGTTTGTATTAGTGGTATCTTCCCCGCTCACCAACTTCAACAGGAATGTTTCGCTTAAAACCATATTTAGATGATGCAGTGACTCAGAGCAGCAGCAGCCACACATGCTTCACAACTCCTGACCATCTCACTCTCAGCAGCCAAACACAAACCCAGAAGGGCAGTTCACCCACACGAGGACCCTCACTTCCCTCAATCCCACTGCAGCCTCAGCCCACGGCCTCCCCCTGCTCACAGCTCCTTCTATCTCCTCCAGACCCACCCCTATGGCTGACAGCCATGCAGCCGCTGCCCCCAACCCCAGCACGGCTGCGCTGCTCCCTGCGAGGTAACGCGGGCATGGCAGGGTTGGCCGCTTTCATCTCTACTGCTGATGAAACAATAGCTTTGTCCTGCTCTCCAAAACATGGAGCAGTGCTTGCCTCCTTGGATGGCACACTGCATGTGGTAGAAAGGAAGAGAAACATTCCAGTCTGTCAAGCTATCCTGACAGCCACACGCCTGTTTCCTCCTGAGGACCAAAATAAACACAAAGGGCATGAAGTCAGTAAGCACATGAAATCCCAGAGCTTGGCATAGTCTAAAGCTCTGCATTTCCCAACCAGAAGGCATCCAAGAGCAATCCTTCAGAGCCATCTTGCCATCCCCCTCTGCCCTGCACACAATGTACCTGCTCCATTCTGAGCACCACTTCCTGCCTGCTCTGCGGGCACAGCCAGGCCCAGGGGAAGTGCTCAGCACACGGCACAGCCACACCAGCATGCTGCCAGCTTGCAGGAGCTTTTCCAGAGCAGTAAACGTGTGCCCGCTGCAGCCAGCTGCAGAACAGAGCTGTAGCTGTATCTGACCAGAAAAAGCCAAAAGCACAGAGCAGGCTTCGTGTTGCCATTTTGCAAAGCCTGCTACACAACTGCAGGAAATACACAAGCAGTGTTTTTTTCTTCAATTTGTATCATGCACAAACTTTCAAAGTGGGCACAGAAAGCCCTTTGTAACATGCTCTCCTCACCTCCTCCTGCTCCACCCCTGCACATTCAGAGCACACCGCCAGTCCCCAGTGGCTCAGCACTCACCCACCTGATCTCTCCTTTAAAATTGTTGCTTTTATAAATTGCAATATTACTATTAAAAAAATATCAATGTCAATGAAGAGCCGAGAAAAGGGAAAGGTTCACCTTTTAAATGGCAACTCTCACTTTATATCAACACCTTACTGGAGGAATTTCAGCCACTTTTAAGAACTCCAATACTGGAAAAGGAGCTCGGAGGCTCAACAGTAACACAACAGGTGTTTAAACAATTCCTTCTACCTACACTCTCATGTCGACTTTATTTTCAAGTTTCACTCAATGATGGAGTTGTTTCTTAGCTCCTTGTGTGCTTAGCCATTTAATTAAAGCAATCCATATTGAATTCATGTCCAGATGCCTTGACCAGCAGAGCCAGATCCTCATTGGCATGCCAGCTGCTCAAAGAAGAGCATGGCCCCGTGCATACTAATCAGAGGAGGCAGTGATTCATCAGCCTGCGATACTGCTTCAGCATCTACAAGCACTTATGACATGTAATTGGTGGTGCATAAGCAAGCCAGGCCACATTAAGAAGCCTACAGATAGTCAGAGATAAAAATTAATGACTTTTGCTTTGTGTAATCCTGCGTGCATCGAGGGGGGAGGGGAGATCGGGATTAATGGACAAATGTAAGTAGGCACAAAGGAACAAAGAGTTTCTCGGCCTTGTTTACATATTGAACAATAATAATAAAAGAAAAGTGACAAGTTATAGAAAAGGCGAGTGTGAATTTTCGGCACGAGTGAGTTGGAAGACTGCTTGCAGTTCATTATGGATGCAGAATTTCCATACTCATTATTCCGAAACAAACCTCCTCAGAAGGCCCTTCTGGGACCAATGGCAGCCGGTTTATTATTCATCTTCTGCTGGTATTAAGGATGTCGTTAGAAGAGCTGCACGGAGCCCTTGCTGCATGGCGCACTGCAAGAGAGGGCTGTAACCACCCTGGGAGGAGCAGCCTATTTTTCATGAGACCACGGCAAGCACAGAGCCGGGGTCACAGTGGGGCACGGCTGTAAAATCGAGAGAGAAGAGGGAGGTAAATCAAGGACAGCAGACAAAGACATTACGTTATGTGCCCGTGACAGCAGCTCCTGTAGATCAAGTTCTCTTCAAAATATTCACTCATCAACATTGGCATTTGAGTCTCCCCCTTCCAGCCATAAATCCCCTTTCCCCCCCAACATCGGGGGCACATCCTCCCTAAAACAGTTTTGAAGAAACATGCAACACCCCTATTTTCATTTTTCCTTAACCGCTGCTTTCTCTTTTGCTTAATAAAGCCTCAGCGAAATGCGTCCATCATGGAGAACAATGCAGCTGGAGTCACTTGAGCCGCCCTTATGCTCAAGGTGACAAAAGTGGGTACAGACAGCAGTGTGGCAGCGAGAGCAGGGACAGCCGCAGGTGCTGCCCAGCCCCACGCACAGGCAGAGCCCAGCAGACCCGTGCTCAGGTGCCACGGCTGAGGGCTTCCCCAGGGACAGCCGGCCCTGGTTGCGTGGCCGTGCTCATTCCCCAGCACGGAGACCAACACCTCCCACTGTGCTCTGCAAAGATACGCTTCTGTGGGATTCCCATTTTGGTTCCGTTCTGCCACCGCACTCACCCAAGAGCAGCAGCTCAGTACCTGTTGAATGGAAGTTTCCACTCTGAAGCAGGGAAAAGATATTTTAGGAACTATTGATTTACCCCAATTGCATCTCTCCTAGTGCTATGAAAAACTGCCATTGCCATGGCAATACTGCAAAAAAATGGAAAACCCACTATTCTTCAGTGAAGCGCGCTGTTGATTTTAATACAGCAGACAGCAAACCTTTCCCACAGAGGTCAGCTCTGACTGCAGCACGATGCAGAAGCAGTGCTGCAGGAGCAAGTCCTGCTTGGGTGCTCAGCCAGGCGCTGCGCGTTCCACCCCAGCGCTGTGTGCTGCTGGCAGTAAGCCTTCCTCTGTGAGCTCTGTGCCTTGGAGGAGACGGGGAAGCCCTGGGGATGCCCACAAACAGGGGCAGCCTGCACCAACTCCCACTCCTCACAGCCGTTCCATGACTACAGACAGTTCCTGTGCAGCTGGAGCACTGGGCCCTCCCAGACCTCCTCGGCCGTAAGAGAGGGCAAAGCACTGCGATGTACAGAAAGTGAGAACCACTGCTCTGGGCAGGCAGCTGAACAGAGCCTCAGAGCTGTCACCGTGTTTAAGGTCTGCGCCATGCACCCCTTGTTCTGCAAACCTTGCTCTTTGTTTATTTGTTATACCAGCTAACTTCATCTGTTGTGCAGAAATGTTTACTGAGGTGGCTGCATCCACAGCCACCAGCGCTCTGTTTACAGCTGGGGCTCTGCGGTGCAGCCAGCTAAGAGAGGATTAAATTACACTCTGTAGATTAAGAGTCTGAACACTATAAAACTCATAAGCCTTTGTATGCTAAGCAAGAACTTTGACTCCCATAGGAGCACGCAGCAGAGATTCTGCATACACACAGAATACTTGAGGTTTTTGATATTTCAGTGTATCCTTCACAAACAGAGATACGATCAAACTGTTTTGAAATCTTTTATCGGTACAAGAAAGTTAAAGTGAACTGTGATGTCCAGCAATTTCCTCCTGGTTCCCTCACACAGCCGTGCAAGCAGCCTCACTGCAGTGCTGCTGCCCCAGATCCAGGGGCAGGGCTGCCAAACTGGGCAAACACACGCACACATACTTTCACTTGAATCTTTTTCTGGATACTTCAATGCTTAAACTTCTGCTTAAACCCAGGGCAAACAGCAAATATTTGGAAATGCAGGAAGTTAAAGAAGTTCAGAACTATAGTTAGAAATGTACGTATGGATCAGGTACAAAACAGAAAAGATTCAGTGTACATTTGTGCGTTTGTGTCTGTGCGTGTGTATTTTCAGCTCAGATCGAAGCAGCTCTGCAAGGTTCCACATTATTCCTTATTCAACCTTACTTCCCATTTTCCCTCCATACCTTCAGGAGAAAAGCACCACATCATGTCGGTGTGTTGTGTACACAGCTGCCTCCTGCAGCCTGACAGACCCAGCTGCTAACCTGTTCCAGGGACCACTGGGACCAGATGCCTTGACAGACCACTAACAGCTGTTCCCGGATTTAAAAATGCAAAATGAAAGCATCCTATGCAAAGCTGTTCAAGAAATGTGCGATTTTCTTTATACACGACAGGTTGGACACTTTATGGAATCACAGATTCATGCAGGTTGGAAAAGACCTTTGAGATCCCCAGCCCACCCATCCCACCGTGCCCACTGACCATGTGCCCACACCCCCATGGCTCTGGGACACCTCTAGGGACAGTGACCCCACCGCCCCTGGGCAGTCCACGCCAGTGCATCACCACTCCTGGGAGAAGAAACTGTTGTTAATATCCCAAGCTGACCCTGCCCTGGAGCACCACGAGGCCATCCCCTCATCCTACTGCTGTTAGCTGGGAGCAGAGGCCGACCCCCACCTCGCCACAACCTCCTGTCAGGGAAGCGCAGGGAGCAACGATCACTGGGTAACTGCCTCAGACAGACAGAAAACGATGGGAAGAGAACCCGAAGTCACTATCTTTAAAGACAACAAGCAGATCTGAGTAATCTAATTTAGGGGAGATAAGAGCCTGCTGGCAGCACCACCCTTAGCTGGACAACCGCCTCCGCTCCAGTGCCAGCCCCACCCCAGCAGGTCAGCACACCGGCCCGCAGCTGACGCGCTTCTGAATTGCCTGAGTGCATTTCCCAACAAACCCAGCCTGCAGAATTGATTTCCAGCCGGCCGCGCTGTCCCTAACGCAATTACCCATCTGCAAGCTGGGGCACAGCAGCCCCCACGCTCAGAGCCGCGCAGCCGGGGGGCACCGCCGCAGCCTCCCCGCACACCTCGCTTTTAATTGTTTAAACAGCACAGGCTTCTTTTTTTTTTTCTTTTTTCCTTTTTTTGGCTCTTTCTCAGCAGAGAATCATTATATCCCTGTTTAAAGAAGTCTAGAGGGACCGCAGAAGAAACTTTCCCTTCAAGCTTTGTGTGCTAATGAAAAAAATCAAGTCACGGCTCTCTAATAGGTGAATTCAATTTATAAGAAGCAAACACGATCATCTCACCACCGTGCTGCAGCACAACACACCTCGCCAGGCCGCACTGCACAAAGGCTCCTGGTGAACACAGCCCAGTACTGAGACCGGGCAGCCCCCCAGAGATACCCCACAAGGCTGCCCAATGCTACACTCCCCTCTGCCCGCACCTCACAGCCACAGCATCACAGCCCACTGCAGCACTGCGCAGCAGCCAACACTGCCTGTGCTCCGCCGGAACTGAGAACTCATTTCAATGCACTCCAACACACGGCCGTGTTCCTCAACGATGCTCACGCAGCTCCATCCCCGCACACAGCTCCCTCCTTGAAGCCGCTGACATGAGCTGTGTGGCATCCGAGGATCACTTGGCACACACGGCCAGACCTGAATTTCTCAATGATAAGGTAACCCCAGACTCATGTACCAACAGAGAATAGCAACACAGACTTCACAATGCTTGCTGCAATTCACGCTTTTTTCTTTCTCAGTGAGGGTTTGGATGAGCTCTGGACACCTGGAGGGAACCCCTGAGGTGTGTAATTCTGGGGCACATACAAAACCATACTGGGCCCATGGAAACGCTCTGATGTGGGGCAGTGCTGATGAGCCAAGGGGACGTTCTCCTGCTTGGTTCTGGGTAAGGCCAACACCCCACGTCCTGCCAGCGCTGCAGCACCCACTGCTGGCACAGCAGCTCCCCCTATCCCTTCCCACCTCCACTAAGGAGCACCAAAGAAATACAAATGCACCTTCAACTTTTCACAAACTCCCTAATTCATCTGTGGTGCTAAAAATGTCTTTGTAAACGAAAGCTCTATGCAGACAAAGCCGCCCGATAGGTTTTGTACTGAAGAACCAGTGCATGTGGGAGCTGCGCTGGGCTGTGCAGCCCAGCTCTGAGCGGCTGGGCATGGATGGGCAGAGCAGCAGCCGAGCACACAGCAGCACAGCACCAGGCAGGCACGGAGCACAGAGCAGCACAGCACCGTGCCGCTGCATGCTGCTGCCACTGCAGCTGTGGGCGGCCATCTGTCAGAGCCACGGCCTCATTTCCCTTTTCCTGTCTTTCCCCAAAGTAGGAGCAAGAGGGGCCAGATTCCAGATGTATTTTTCATCCTCCAATTAGCGGGCTCCAATTCATCACCCTGAGTATCTCCTGGCATCAGTGCCGAGATTCCCTCCTCGCGCTTGGTAAATCGGTCTTCATTTAAAACCCTCTCTCTTAGCCCTAAATGGAAATCAATTCTGCAAGTTTAGCAAATAGTTAATTACTCCACAAAGAGGATTGATTGGCCTTTGATCACCAGAAAGCTCTGTAGTGCTATTAGTCTTTTTCATCTGTGATTAAACCACAGAGAAAAAGAAACAAAAACTAAATTAGGCTTCCCCTGTTATCCTACAAATATTTAATGACGGGATAATCTCCTGAAGGTGCGGCCAGGGGTGGAGGGGGGGATGCTCCACTCTGAGCAGCCCCAGGCCCTGGTGCTCGCACCGCACTGAGTGAGGCAGCAAACTTTGCAGATGGGACTGAGCTCAGAGGGACACTTTGGAGCACACGCTCCTCTTGGCCTTTTCTTCTTTTCTCTTTGTAGCATATGTTTTAATGAAGATAAAGATTTTCCCAGTGGAGACCTGATGTGAATAACAATAATGAAAGCTTTTTTTAAAGTCAGTTAGGGCTCTGCTGTTTCTCCCAACAGAATGAGATGGCGTCCCATTGCTTTGCAGCACTGTGCAGAGCTGTTCCACCCAGCGATAGGATCCTCCCACTCAGACAAATTTCTGACAGCCTCCCAGTACTCGCCTTCTCCCAATCGCAGCCTCAAGCACAGCACACTACTCGGTGGGGTCAGGGCTAGGCACAGGTTTAGCTGCGCTGCTCACCTCCCAGTCCAGAGGATGGGCTGGGAATCTCCCTCATGCTCTACTGGTGCAAACCTCAGCAAGCATGGGCAGCAGTGGGTGCGGAGCGGAGCCTTGGGCAGGTGAGAGGCAGCCTGAGCAGGGACAGGGCTGCGAGGAAGGGGATGCAGCATGTGAAGCCAGGGCTCAAGAAGTCTCCCAGCTCACTATGGAAAGTAGGGAAGTTCTTGTAACTTTTTTTTAGCACCAAAATGTCACCATGGTCTTCACATGGGGGAAAAGAGGCGCCTCCTGACAGGTTTTCAGCTCCCGAACGGCAAAGACTCCTTGAGGGCCATGCCATGCATCAGGCAATAACAGGTGTTAATTAGCCTGGGATTGCTACGTAACTGTTGTGCATGTGCACACGATGTGTTTTCCTTTCCCAAAGTGTCTCATTTGCAGAATGTCCCATCATCCCCTGTTGCTCTGGTCCCACAGCCACACACTGACACCTGTCAGGCAGCACCGCAGCACTTGGAGCTGGTGGGAGTGGGACGCCCGCTGCCCCCGCATGCAGAGCTCTGCACAGGGACCCAAAAACCCACTGCACCCACAGCAGTGTGCCGCGGGCTGACACAGCACGCCCAGCTCCATGCGGAGGGAAGGATTTAAATCAACACCATGTGAACACCGTGTCTGCACACCGCCAGAACACGGGCTTGTGCTTTTGCTCCCTGCTGCACCAGGAGCCGAGGAGGCCGGGAAGAAGGGAAGCGTGCGGGCGGCAGAGCTGCGCCATGAAAAGCCGCTGCGGCACCACACAAAGGAAAGGTTTGTTTACACTGTGCCCATCGCAGTAGATGTGGTTACAGAAAACCCTGCCAACAAAACCCCCCCACCAGGGCGTGTTCCTGACATCCCCCTGGCTCCAGGCCCTCACCTAGCGTGGAGGTGGGGGGCTGCTTTGTTTTTTTAAAACAACGGCTCTGGAACAAAGGGCCGATTTGTGCGGCGCGCTGCAGGGACCACCTATTGCACGGGGCTGCAGACACATATGGTGCGGCACAATAACAAATAACAACTACAATACAGAAAGCTGCACCCACTTTGCTTGATGCGGTGTTCTCAAAGTTACACAGTAAGAAGCAATTATCCCAAAGTGGCAATTTTATTTGAAAATAACATTTAAATTAAAATGGGCATTTCAGGGCCTCCTGCTGAAGAGTGACACGGGCTGTTCGGGGGCCCACTGTCACTTTGTCAGCTGTCACACGCCGCCTCCTGCTAAATGGGCGCAGTTTGCCTTTACCCTTTATCCAGACTCTTAAAAATGCCGCACGCATTTTCTGAAGACCAAGCAAGTGGGATCGCATCGCTGACAGCTGTTCCGGCCCGCACCCCGCAGAAGCGCTCTGCATAAATCCATCCTTCCCACAAACAATTCACAGAGATAAAAGCCGAGCGGAGCAACAAAGAGCCCCTCTCACCTGCGTGCGCCCAGGGCCAGGCAGCACCACCAGGACGCAGCCCTGCGAGCCGCCTCAGGGCTTCAAACAGCACATTGGTTCCCACAGCCCAGTGCAGCACAGGTACGCACTGGCAGATGCCACTGCAAGGCAGAAGCAAACCGTGAACTTTCCATAGCGTGCAGCTTGTCTGAACTGATTCATGAAAGTCACTGGTGGCATTGGGCAAGTAATTATAGAGTTCAATAGCCAAATATTCAAATATATAAGTATTTTAAAAATGAAAGTCTTTCCATAAAACAATAAAATACAAAGCCAGATCGAAAAGCTGAATTTGACACCACCACAATACTACACAACTGCTATTAGTCATTACTTGATGCAACAGCGCTGGCAGACCCTGGGATCAGGGAGCCTTTGTGCAGCACTGCGGGCCAACAAACCAAAGCCAGGGCACAAGAATGAAACAAGAACAACGCTGTCTGAGCAGCACCTGTCTCACAGCACCTGTCCCACTGCGGCCATCCCTGCACCGCACGCAGCTCTGGGCGACCCCACAAGCGGTGCTGGTGAAGGATGGGTTTCCCAGCACAGGGCTCTGCTCAGCGCTGTACCTCGACTCCCTTCTGCAACCTGAACATGCGCTTCTGTGCTGGATTACGTTTCAAAGACTTTCAGAGCTGTGAGATTTTCACATGTATGGTAATGAAGACTACTTTAAAACATAGAGAAGATGGAACGTGTGCAGGAGAGCTACTGATAGGAAGTAAATTCTAATTTCTTCCTGCTTTTATTGCTGATTAAAGTCTGGAAATGTCTGTAGTTTGCTCAATTCTGTGTTGTGAGATCTCACAGAAACACTGACAATAGTTTAAGGCATTATCTGATCTGTGAAAGCACCTGTATTTAAAGAGAGGTAAAAGTCTTAACACCAACACATTAAACATGAAAGGGGTGTCTGGTTTACTTGTTCAAAGCAAGAGATTTGCTCCCAGGAGTGACACATCTATTACTAATTAAACAATTAATTTATTATGCAGCGCTTGCAGAAAACAACATATTTGAAGTCTGAAAACATCTGTTAAAGAATGGAAAATAATTTAGATACAAATAATTATCTTCACTATTTTCTTTACACTACAATATGCTTAATTCAATTCAAATGTTTTCCCAGAGCTAAATAACAGCGGCTGCCTCACTGCACGCACAAAGCAGAGCAGTGACGCGCAGTCCTGCTCCTGATCACACCTGTTTGAGTCACCGCAGTGCGTACAGAAGGGACAGACAGATGTGTGCCCACAGCTTAACCTCCCACCTGCAGAACTGGCCGCGGCAGAAGAGGTTCTCCATCAGAAACTCCTACTACTCGTGTCCCGGCCCCGCGCCATGCAGGGCACTGAGCTCCTGCAGTCCTCCAGCCCCAGCAGTGAGCTCCAAGGCACGCTGCCGTTAGAAGAGGAGCCAGCAAGACTTTAACCAAATGCTGCAGAAAAGAGCTGACTGCACTGAACACGAGGGTCACGTTCACTGCTGTGCAAGATCAATCGTGCTGGGAGTTTGAAGCCCAACTATTTACTCAAAATATTCAGTGAAAATGAGACCCACAGAACGGTTCCAAGTACTACCATGCAGGAACACCTCCCCCAGGTTCAGTTCCCCAGAGCCCCCCCCAGCCTGGCCTTGAAGTCCCACACTGCTGAGTCCCACCTTCTGGGGCAAATGATGCAGCTGCATGAACCCCAAGTGCAGCACAGCCCTTCAGATAAAACTTGTCAATTTCCCTCTACCAGATCCCTGCAAATCCCAAAATTCAGTCCATTTTTCTCTTCTACATAACCAAAAATCTCTTGCAAGAAAACCCACCACACATAATATACATCACTGAACCAGAAGAACCAACCTGGAGACCCTCGCCTTCAATTCCAAGCTGGTTCTCCAGGTTACATGCCCCCCAGCCCATCAGCTGGACATGCTGCAGGAGCCACCTTCCACCT
Source organism: Lagopus leucura (assembly GCF_019238085.1). NCBI lineage: Eukaryota > Metazoa > Chordata > Aves > Galliformes > Phasianidae > Lagopus > Lagopus leucura. The sequence continues at coordinate 593,277 of NW_024962299.1, forward strand.
GCATCCCTTTGACAGACGTTTCCAATACAGTAACCACTGCTCTTCCCAGGACACCGCTCTTCAGCGTTCTGTAGCCATGCTTCCCCTTTCCTCCCGCCCTCCTCAGTCTTTAGAGAATGCTCTCTTCCTTTCTGTCTCTCTGGGGAGATCTGTCACAGCTCAGCTCTTGGCTCTTCTCGCTTCCCACGGTACCTCTGGGCACTCTCAACCAAAACACAACCTCAGTCATCTCCACGCCGTGCGTTCAGAGGTCTATCGCTCCATCTGAAGGTGTAACCCAGAGCGGCACCCAACACCTCGTCTGTGCCATCGCAGAGCTGCACCAGGCTCTTGCTGAGCTCTCCACCTCCCCTCCAAAGCTTCTTCTGCCATCAGCTTTCTCACCTCACATTTTGTTCCAGTCCTTCTCCAAGTCATCATACTCATATTTTTCCACATTCTGCTTTCCTTCTCCACAAGAACTCTAAACATTTATCTGCAGTGCAAAAATTCCTGTCCAGGCACCCATCATTTCCCACACACAAAATGGGAAGATGCCCTCTCTGCTCTCAGCATCTCCGGATTCCTGAGAGCTGAGACAAAGATAATCTTCTGAGTTTATCATTCTGACACTGCAACCATCTACAGGTGCTTCAGTTTTTAGTGCATACATAATGTATTTATCTCCTTTCTTTATAGCTCCTTATGATCTGTTCTCTCCTACTTCTCATTTGGTATCTGGAGGCCAATTTTGCCTCTGTATTCTTCTTATCTTTCTCCATTACAGCTTTTTAAACAAGTCTTCAAGTTCTCATCTATCAAAAGGAGCAGAAATAAAATGCCTAAGAAGGTAAGGTGCTCCTTCATATTTGGGCAGAGGACAAACAACAACTCCGTAAAATTTTTTAACTAAAAGGCACATCACCACCTTTGCATTTTTACAAATCACTGTTTGCATTTAAACAGTTATCTACAGAAACGTTGACACACATGTGCGCTGACCTGCATACACCGCGAGAGTTTGCCAATAAAGTACTTCATGTTTTAAGAATGCAACAGGAGAATTATCTTATGTCCCAGAAACCCCTCCTACGGCAGCCCTGTGTCCTGACTAAAGGCCGTCTCCCAGAAGAACGGGAGCAGGCCCAGTGAAAGCAGCAGCAATTTCTGTAACGCCACACACAGGGAGATGCCCGGTTCCCACAAGGGCAGCTGCACGGCATCAGGAGCACAGCGGTGGAACCCACACTGGTGTCTGAGCTGCGCAGTACCGCACAGAAAGCGGAGGCATTGTCAGAAAGCAGAGCTCTCCTGACCCAGCAGCATCCCACCCTACCTCAAACTGCACCATTTACACAGGGAATGAAGCTGTCTATGGCTCAACAAGCAGTTCGCAGTCGCTTGCGGCACCGCAAGGTATCCTGCAAGAACAGGGGCAGAGAAGGAAAATAAGCCTGAACAAGGAAATTCACTCCTAACTCATTTTTTCACTTCCAGCTTTTAAAGATGCTGTGTATATTTTAAGTGAAATCAAAATCACAGTATGGAAACGGCCCAGAGCAGCAGGCGTGGAGGTAAGCACAGCAGCACAGTGACCGCGCTGCAGCTCGGCGAGGATCTGCAGCCCTGTGGCACAAGAAAAACAACCATGCAGAGCACAGCGAGAACTCAAAGAGTGATAAATCGATCTCAGTGCTGGAGAGGAGGGAACGAGGGGGGGGAGAGGCAGAGCCATGTGGGGCAGCTCACGGAGCGCACGGGTCCAAGGAGCACGTCGGGGAGGAACAAACTGCCTCTGTCAGGGCTCTGGGAGGGAACCCCTGGGCAGAACCATAAAGAGAAGACGCTTCCAGGAGAAGGATGGAGAAGGACCAGAAAACTTTTCTTCCCTGCAGACGCGCCCTACCGAGAGTGGCTGCTGCTGCACTGATGCGGGGGGGCTCTGCCCACAGCCAACACAGCGGGCTGCAAGGTGTGTGGGGCCGGCCTGGCACGGGCAGCTCCAGCTTCCTGCTGCAGCTCCACCCGCACCAAGAGCTCCTCACGCCGCTGTGTCACAGGAGGCAGCCTCGGTACTTCTGAGCGTGATTAGAAAAAGCCTGGAAAATGGGATCCTCGTGTTCATTATGAGGAAAGTAGTGCTTGAAATAAAGTCCCAAATATGTTTTGTAGCTGCCTTAGATATAATCATTATTAACGGCCTTAAGAGGTGCAAGAAATTTCTATAACTGGAATGTAACAAAGGAACAGAGTACTTGGGGAGAACAGTAGAAAAATCAAGCCCTTTTTTAAAAATATATTTTAAAGGTATACATTTCTTGCAATTTAAATTTACCACCAAACCTCCCAGCTTCTCCCCCAGTGTACCAATTCAGAGCTACTTAGAAGGAAAAAAAAGAAGAGAAAAAGGAAAATCATTAAACAACCCCCCAAAAAGAGGGCTCAATGAGGTCTCATTTCGTTGTAATGAGCTCCAATTTAACATGATCATTATTTCTGACATTAAAGGCCTGTGAATAGTGTCACATGCCCAGAAGCTATTTTTTTTTTACCCTCTAATGCCAGAAATAACAAGCTGCAGTTAAGGGACAGTGAATCAGGGTCTGTAAAATTACATTAAAATAGGAATTTCACTACTGATAGAATGACTCTTATCTAGCCAGCCCTTTCTGAAGGAGGTTTCTGAAGCACACGGTTATCGGATGCTGGGCTGGTACCTGCCATGCAGCAACAGAGTGCTTCTGCAAAAAGACGGCAAAACGCCAACGTCCTCCTGCCCCAGTGCGGAGCCGCCCTCACGTGTCCCATGGTGAGCACAGGAGAGCAGCGCTGGGTCAGAGCACGGGCTGAAGCTCAGCACCTGCCCGGATGCAGCCAGCAGTGCACGCTGAGGGAAACATCTGCAGGAACAAAAGGGAAATCCCTTCTGCTGGTAGCACACACCAGTTCCCAGCAACACGAAGGCTGCAGAACCCTAACATGTGAACCATGAACCTACTAGAATAAAAAAAGAAATGCAAATCCAGAAGACTGAAATACCTTTCAAATGTCTCAGCCTGTTGCCCACCACTGTTTGCTTGATTAGTTTTTACCACAGTATTACTGAAGCAGGTCAGAAGAAGCCCATGGAGCCACACTCTGGATGCAGATGCTGGTGTGGGAGTGTTTTCTGTATCCATCATCCTCCCTCCCATGACTGTTCTGATACTGTTTGCCTTTTCAACCAACACCAGGTAAGTGTCTGTTCCCAAAAGGTTAATTATCTTCTTCAAAACTTCTTTCTTGGTAAGCATTCATTTATTTCAAAAAAAAAACAAACAAACACCAAAACACAACCACAGCTCAGCATTGAAAGCACATAACTACCTTTTCCCCCTCACAGGGGCACGTCTCCAGTTACAGACACCTCACTCCCATTCTTACCATGCCAACCTCCTGCCATTCTCCACGCACACTCACACGGTGCCACGCAGTGCCTGCACAGCGCCCAGCACCCCCAGCTCTGCAGGGCTGTGCTGTGCTGCTCAGCACTTTTGGGGGATCCAACACGCTGTGTCGTTCACCTGCGCCACAACCCACAGTCCTGAGAACGGCGTCACGGGAGCCCAACAGATCTGTGATGATCAACTTCCACCTACAAACCGGGCTGATTCCCTCCATCACACTGAGCTTATTTGTGCATCCACGCATTCCATTTCATATATCCTTATTTCTCCACAACAGAAATAAGGCTTACTAGTCTAAAATACTTTACATCACCCTAGAGGCTTTTTAAAGAACTGTAATCACAATCAATTCCTTCAGCGCTGGGCCAATTTAAGCTACAGGTTACACAATACAGTAATTTGGCTATTTTGAATTTGAGTTCATTAACTCTTGGCATCTTGTCCTGACAATTTGTTAGAGTTGTTTTTATTGATTTGTTTGAAAACCTGCTCCCGACATTTTAATTTGAGACAGTTCTTCATACCTATTCCTACTAAAAATAAAAGCTGACACGGAAGCTCTCACAGCTGCTCCACGGCTCCCGGCCGCACAGGCAGTGCTGCAGAGCCGCTCACACTGCAGCTCAGGCACTCTGCACCCCTCAGCCCCGGCAGCCTCCATAGTGCCCATGCATTTCAGTCAGAGTTTAGTGTGACCTTCGCCTTCTCTGCAATTTGCTCCTCTTTTTGTTTTTTGGCTCCCGTTGCGAATTTATGTTTATTTGCCAAAGCTCACATCTCCTTTTCTTTAAATCTGATGCCTACTTAGTTTCTTTTTTACTTAAACTCTTGCCCTTACTCAGCTGTCTTAAGAGCCAGCTTGTTCCCCAGCATGGGCTTTTCACCCCAACCTCTGACACGGTGTATCTGAATTTCCACCATTCTACACAAAACATTTTAATCTTCTAGATGTTTCGTTTTCTAAAGAAATGCAGAAATAAAGAAGTCCTGTCTTCTGCAGTTCCCATCTCAAAGTTGGACTTTGCTGCAGTTTCTTTAGTTATTAGATCGCTCTACATCAGCTGTCACCCATACTATGTCCTCTGCACCACGAGAAAAAATAAATCAGCAACAGTCTCTCCTATTCTCTCCAAGATGTTACGTCACACAAAAGCCATTCACAGTGTAAAACAAGTGCCATCTCTGCACTAGTCTGTTACACATTCACACGCAGTCACTGCCTTGCCATGATGGGTCCACAACTCCAGCTTGCCATGAACCATGGGCAGCCACAGGGGCTCACATTACATGAAGTTGCATTTTTGCCTTAATTAATCCTGCTGTTCCCTCAAGGTGTGGCTCTATTCTGTCTCAGCACACAGGGACGGCCCCACAGGAAGGGCCCTGCAGCTGTGTCCCACCTGGTCGGAGAGATCCCTTCTCAGACAGCCAACACCTTGGCAAAGCCCTGCAAATTTCACAGTCTCTTCTTTCTGCTGTTGAAGGTTTTTGCTTTGCTACGAGCAGCCTCCTGCTTTCTGCCATCTTACATTTTCCAAATTGTTCTTCATGGACCTGCTGAATGACCAAAGGGCCAAAACATCAGCAATCCTACAGTGGTGAACAGGAACATATCCAAAACCACCTAGCAATACAGGGCTTCAAGAGATGTCTCATTTCTGAGCTCATCTTCATCTTTTCCCTTCCACAGAGCAAAAATGGTTAAATACACAGCAGACACCAGGGCTACGCACAAAGCAGATCTCTGGGAAGGCACTGTGTTTAGGCCCAGAGCCATTATTTAAAAAAATAGCACAAGTGGAGCTGCCACGTGTCCAAATTCCACACATCCAGGAGGAACAGGCTTAATGGAGGAGTATGAGTTAGGACCTATTATTTGCAATCACCACTGAATATGCTGAGAGAACGAGGGATGGAAAGGCTACAGATGCACTTAGGGCAGATTTGGTGCTTTTCACTTCCTTATATCAAGTATACATGGCATCAGATTTCCACACACAGAGTACAGATCCAAACATTAGGGGATGCCTCCAGAATCAGCCAGAGAAAGGTACCAGCTGGTCACAGCAGCCGTCTCTCTCTCTCTCTGTGTGAAATGCTCCGAGTTATTTTCAACACAACAATGGAAATGCATGCATCCTCATAGAACATATCTGGTTGTGCACGCCACACAACGCAGGTGCGTTCATAACATCTGTCTCATCTGCAATCCATGCAGTACATGATAGCCTGCCTGGTAAAAACTGGAGATGGACAGATTATTTCAGGGGGCTTCTTTGTCCGAGACACACTCAAGTGAGGTGATTTCCACGTGAAAAAAAATTATCAAATTAATGAATGACCCCAACTCTTCATCCCATGCATTTCTAACAGCAAATGCAAGTTGATAAGCAAGTTCCTGTATGACATGAAGATGTGTGCTCGTCATGCATAGGGAGGCAAGGGGCAGAAGGAAGTGCAAGTTGGTGCGCACCAGGGAAACTCTCAGGTAGGTGCAAAACTGAAGGAGCTTTCAAGGGAAGGGGACCCAATTTGTGTCTTCATCGATAATTGGTTTGCTCGCATGGAGTGAGCAGGCGGCTCAGGCAGAAAAGGCACTGGAAGAAAGTGATGGAGTGAAACAGCAAGGGCTGTGATTCCCTGCCTGATGAGTTGGAGAGAAATTGTTAGTAACGGAGGTAGGTCCCAGAGGGATTCATTAAGTGACTGGCCCTTCACAATACCCTGCCACATCTGACCTGGAAACATTAACACTCGGCCAGTTTTACAACATCCAAGTGTGAGCATGTGGGAAGAAAAGAGCACGCATCAGCGAGCAGCGCGTTCTGCACGTATGTGAGTGCACACATGGCCACAAGTCCTGCAGAGCACGGCTGTCCTGCACGCAAAGGAATCCCCGTTCTGCCTGGGGTGGAACATCCAGCACACATCTGTCAGCAGACGTGTCCCTGCTACGGCAGGGAAACCCTTCCAGCACCACGCAGCCACAGCTGGGAGCCAGAGGTGACTCTCAGCAGCCAGGGAAGGATAGGATCAGAGAATCAGAAAGGTTGAAAAAGACCACTAAGAACACCTGGTCCAACTGCCCGCCAACCACCAATACTGACCACTAAACCACGTCCTAAATACTACATCTACCCAAAATAAAGGGCTCTGATGAGCCAAGATTCCAGCACCAGAAAGCTACCTGCTGCAGGAAGCTGTGACACAGGGACAGAGGCAGGTAGGTAGGCGCAGAAGGGGAATTACAACAGAGTTACATGAAGCTTAGCGAGATGCCCTCGATTTCTGTCATTTCATATATAATTCAAAACCGCTCAGCAGAGCTTCATTCTTTAGCTATCCCTGAAATGTGGAGTTTTAGAAAAAGAGCCATGTCAGTGCACCAACAGTTATCCAGGAGAAAACAGCGTTCAAGTCTCCATCAGTGATCAGAGCCCACATGAATGGCACTGGCAGAGTCCAGCAGCAGCAGCCACACAGGAGGGAACCAAGAGACATCCCCAGTGCGCTCAGTTTAGCCCACATTAGCCAAATGATTCCTACAAATAAGATGGAATCACCTGTCCAGAACCACATTCCTATCATCCCTATGACTATCGCTATCTTAGCTCTCCTGGAATCAGAGACATTTCACACCCTTCATTCACTTTCTACTGGAATGGAATCACAGGATTTCAAGCATTATCATTCAATCCAAAAGTGTTTTAAAAGGCTTAACAAAAACTTGAGGGCAGAAGAAAAACAAAAAAAAACAAATAACAGAACCAAACAACTGGCACTACTGTGCAGGAAAAGGGAAAAACACTGCAACTAAGATGCAAAACAGTGGGGAAGAGATAAAGCAGAGAGATACTGGATGAAACTGGCAAGGTGCAGAGGAGAATTCTCTCACGTGCAGAGATAGATGGCGGCCTGAGAGGGACAGTGCCAGCACGCAGATTGGACAGGCACAGGGCTGAGAGTACCTGAACTACATTACGTAAGAAGGGAGGTGAGCAGTAACTTTTACATTTTGAAACAGCAAAACAAAGGCAACAACACAAACATCAACTGAAATAAGGCACTAAACTTGCACAAGGAGAACAGCTGTCCTTCAGTAGTACTTTGCTGGAAGGCAGTCAGTTATTCATAGCCAGGCCAAAACTGCTGGGGTCCAGGCACAGGCAGGTTGAACACACAATACAAAGTCTTGAAAACTTGTTAACATGCAGATAAAGGCGCTGCCCTTCCTATCCATAGCTTTCTTAGGTTTTCTCTTCAGGGCACAATTCAGGACACAAACAGTGCAGAGCTCTGCACCCACACCTATGGCAGTGCAGGGCCAGGCAGGGCTGGCCATCACCCTCTGACCTCTGCGCTGTTTTCTTTTTTACCTATTAGTGCATAACATCAAATTCATACAGGAAGCTTTTGACTTCAACAGTGTTTATCAAACGTGTTTTGGTTTTTGTGTCCATCCCCGCCCCCCCAATGGTTCAGCACAGGAACTCTCATTTTGTCACTGGGAGAGAATTCCCACTGAGCAGAGCCACCTACTCTGTCCCAGGTCAGCATTTCTCTAACTTAAGCACATGCCTGATCTAACAAGAGTCTCCTGAATTAACTTGCTTTTATGTTAAAAAAAATAATAATAAAATAAAAAGCAAACTCTGCTTTGGGAAAACTCTGCCAACAAACAGCTTTTATTGTTTATGTATGACCGCTCTTCTCCCAAAAGCTAAGCTCTCTGTAAGCATTTTTAATGGGCTGCTCTGTACCAGCAGACAATTTGCTAAAAGACAGAGATCAGGAGGACTTGGTAATCACATATTAGTATTTTTTAAAATAAAAACTGACTCGAAGTTTTTTAGTCAATTAAATGCATCCAGCACATCATGTATGTGATGTAATGACAGCTCGAGACTAGAAATGCTTTTGATGCATTATTAACCATAAAAAAGGCATTAAATACCAAAGCTTGAATGCCATAGGGATGCATATTTCAATAGGAATTATTTTTCAATATATGCTTAAAGTTTATTTTGGTAAACAGATGACTGTGGGCTGTCACAGATGGAGACAGATTTACATTTAGTTGAAGGCTTTTTAAAAAGAAGGGCAATAGCTGGACTTGGTGAGCACACAGACAGGAACATAATTCCTTCTTCTGGCTCAAAGAAGGCTGAGCAGTAGCTCAGACACTGCCCCACTTTGGAATATTCATTTCAGGGTGATGGTTGGGAATAATACCAATAAAACCTTAAAAAAAAATTAAGTGTCTCCAAGCAGGAAGCTACGGTAGAGAAACATGCGACACCATCACCCAATCTGAAGGTGTTACAGCCATACATTCACCTGCTGAATGTGTGATTGGAACCCAGACCAAAGTTCAGAAGCGCTGTAAATGGAGCTGGCCCTTCTGCTGCCGCATCCAGCGAATCCTTGCAGAACCCCCTGCCCTGCACGGACAGCATTACAGCCACCTATGGCCGTTTATACAAAGCCAAACAAGACAAGGGAAAGAAAAACCATGCAGGAGGACATTTCTGCTCTCAGCTCACAAGCATTCTTGACTCTGATTCACAGAATCATTTCAGCTAACAGAACTAAAACCCACTGGAGGAAGGCAACACTTCTGCTGATGCACAGCCCCGTTCTTCACCCTTCCAGGCTGAGCAATTTGGTACCTTCCATTCCAGGAGAAGTGCCATTTCTGCATACCAGCATTAGCTATTTACTTCTGATATTCAAATTATGTCATCTGTTTCCACATATATGAACACACCCCTATGTAAAATACTATTAGATGCACATATATTAACATAACTGATTTTCACTTGCCATTGGAGTTCAGTCCTAAAATATCAAATCCAGCCCTATCGGTTTTACAGGGACGTCACGAAAGTGAGGTCTGTGGGATCAGCCCCTTTATGTTTACATCTTCAAACATTTGTAGGCTGTTATCATGCCTTCTGGTACTCATCTCCTTGCCAAGCTACACATATTTAGCTCTTTTAATCTCTCCTCATAAATCAATCCCCTCAGCCCCTTAATCCTTTTTGTTGCTCTTCCCTAATCCCCTCTGCTTTGTTGATATCTCTCAGTGCCGCAGTGCCCAGAACCGAGCTCCATCCCCAGGTGCAGCTGCAGGGCCCACACTGCAGTGCATCCCCCCCACCCCGCAGCCCACCAGGAGCCCAGCTCCAGCCCACAGAAGCGCAGCAAGGCCGGCAGCCCCCGAGCCCCCCCAGGCCCCTCTCTGCTGGCTCAGGCCCCAGAGGCCCAGCACCATCACATGGAACGCCAAAGGCCCAGAGTAACGCACGGTGTGAGCCCCACGCTCAATGCTAACAATTATTCCAGGCCTGCAAGGCCTTTACCCGCTGCAGAGCTGTGGTGAAGTGGCAACTCTGATCTCACAGCTATGTAAACTGTCGTTTCTTTCCCAAAGCGCTCACGCACACACACTGTTTTGATCAGAAGTGCCAGTTCACCATTTTGCTACCAAAGAATGTTGCAAAAAAGAAAAACACAGGTTAAGTTGCCTTTAATGTTTAATTCATATACAAGAACATATTGCACGTGGCAAAATATAAAGGAAGAGCCAATGTCAGCGGGTTATGCAGACTCTGCCAGACCTCCACTTTCAAAGAGACACAGCCTGGGGAATTACACAAATGGCCTCCCACTGCCCTCTTAGTTTCTTTTTATGGCAAAATGCTTTGCTTTTATCAATTCCTCCCCCTCCTAAGAGTCCCAGAGGCTCAGGCAAAACAAAAGGCAGATGCGCAAAATGCACCCTTCTCTGAATGGAGTGGGAGACTCAATCCGCAGGAAAGCAATCGACGGGTGGAAAGTGCTCTCAAAAAGTAAAAGCTGGTAAGCGTAGTCCATTTCTGCCTGGGTGAAGGAATTCAGCTTAGGCCAAGAGAAAAATATACAGAAAAAATAGGGGACTGCTCTTTTCAAGCCCCCGCAGGCACTGCTGCATTAAACTGTGTCACCCTGGAGCAGGCAGAGAAGGAGCATGACTCTATTGTTGCAGATAACCAGCTGAACCAGACACGAGAAGGAAGCGATCCTGCAGCAGGATCCAGCAGCTCCTCGCAAGGAAAGGAGCTGAGCCAAGTGCAGGCACAGTGCCTGCCAGCTCTGACCCTGCTGCAGGCACCAGAACGGCACAGCCCGGCGGCGCAGCAGCACAGACACAGCACCAAAGCTCTGGCAAAACAGCTTCCTTCTGGAAAGGCAATTCCTCCATTCGGGCAAAACTTGCTAAGGTTTCCTCTTGGCAAAAACAGGCACAAAAACAGGAACATTTCTTTCCAGAGAAAATATTTCAGTTTTACATTTCAAAATGATTTTTCCCTTTCTTTCATTAGTAGACAGTATCACAGTCAATACTAAACATGTTTACTTGTTTTCATACAAAGAATTTATTTCTAATGCAACAGTGCCAGCCTCATGCTAACCCAAGACAAGCAGATTCGTAGCAGTCTCTCTCACCTGGCTAATTCAGGTGCCTAATATCCCCGCTCTGGCTCAATTCAGGGTTATGCTCTTATAAGTTTGTAAGAATTTAATCCAAGCTGAATGTCAGGAAAGAAAAAAAAATCCCTCGGCTGTAGGTACTGTACATTTCTAGCTGTGGTTTATTTTATTACTGTTATTGTTATATTTAGATCAGAAGAAATCTCTTCAGCTGCTTTTAGACTGAAAATGGAAGGAATAAAAATAGGAAGTATTTTAATCTATAAAATCTTCATTTCAAAATAAAGTGGCTGTGCTCTGCCAGTGCCAACTCCCAGAGGCCGGCTGCTGCCTTGCTCAGGGCAGGGTAAGACGGTGCAGCCGCACTCCGGCTGGGACAGCCCCCGTGTGCAGCTCAGACCTGAAAACCAAGATGAAACCATCCCAGCACTCCCTTAGTCACAGTGCTGGGCACCAACGCCGTACCAACACCGTGGCAGCAGCTCCAGGGCAGCGTGCTCAGTGCCAGGCCGCGCTCCCAGCACCCACAACCACAGCTGCCACAAATTCAGTGTGATCAGTAATTCCACGCAATGTCTGTAGAAGCCTCAGAACAGATTATGAAAAAGGCTGTGCCACATGCTACATTCCCCCACCCCCAAACAGCTGGGTGGGAAAAAAGCAACAGAAGAATGGCTCCTATGGGCAGACCAAAGCACTCCCTTCTTGTCCGAGGAGCACAGTGCCACCTCCCCCCCACCCCGTCTACTTTCCTCTCCTTGTAACACAGCTGTCACAAGAAGCATGCCGTGTTTCAGAGCACCAGCAGAACTGCGTGGTGGGAACCTGCAGTGCAACTGCACCCACAGAGGGACCCAGCAGAGCGGTGCAGGAAGGGGCTGCGCAGTGCCACATCGCACACAACTCAGCTCCTGCACACTAAGCAGGAAACTAAGCAGGATTTTGGGAACATTCATTTTCTGTCTTAGATTGTTAGATGCTCTTATGTAATTTTTGATGGTAGAGAAAGAAATATCAATAATTGGCAGAGAAAGACATACAGAGTGACTAAGGAGCAAGAGAATTTTCCTGCCTGCCACCTTCTCAATCTCAAGATGTCACCAACTCACACACAAAAACCTAAGTGAAGATTAAATCTATAATAATTTGCTCAAAATCAGATGACTGCACAGTCTGTCTGAAGCATTACCTACATAATTCAGTGTGAAACATTATCTTCAACCACGATGTCAACTAACGGTAATGACCAGCATCTCGAGTTTTCCACAAGGAAGAATGTTTGAACTCTGGATTCAAATTGCACAAACACACCAAAAGCCTCTTTGGCTGAAGTTCATCTACAACACATTCACCTATTGTGCAGACTGAGTCAAAACTGGCAATCCCAGCCACCATCACTGCCTTGTTATTCCCCACAAAGCCCCTCATCTCCCAGAGGTTCCTGCACTTCCCAGGAATGAACAGGGCTGCCACCTCCAAGCACTGCACAAAGCAAGGAGAAGCTCCTGGCACCCCCACTGCAGGCAGCTTCACATGAAGGAATTTGCTAAGCTGTGGGAAAAGTCTACTTTAAACTCTGGATTCTACTTTTTACAAACATAACCTACAGTCATAGGCCAATAGATACGGTTCCCACTAAAGTTTATTTATACTATGGAATTAATCTGTTTACAAGTTATATTGGGAAGATGCGACTGCGCAGCAATTCATCGCACTTCTGGTTTAATACTCATCATTTAGCGCCAAGTAGAGGAACGTGGTTGAACAGAAGGACGTGAAAGCCCCCAGCCAGGCTGGAAGCATGCTGAGCAGCCCAACGGTGAGCATGTGGCTGTTGTCCTGCCCTGGAGCAGGCCCTGCACCCACCTTCAGCACACAGCACCGCATGGGTGCGCTGCCAAAGGTGCTCCCAATGCTCACCCAAGTCCCCATCCTTGTCTGTTCTGCAGCTTTCATGCATACATACAACTAACAAAACTGACTGAGAACTGAGATGGTTCCTCTCTAAATCAGCATTTCAGAGAGCCTGCTCGCACATCCTCACAAAGCTTCTTTTTTTCACTGTGGTACTCCACAGAAAAGTATTAAAAGGTTCTACGCTAATAAGAATCAACAGGAAAAAAAATCCAAGTACAAGCACTTAAGTTATCATCTTTTTTTGCCATAAATCCCCCAGTTGGGAAATGATAACTTACCATTTGCTGATCAGGCCTTAATCCAATTGCCTTCAGTTTCTCAGTGGATGAAGCACTGCCTTCTGACCAGGCTCACCTTCACTCAGAGGTGACACAAGCCAGCCGCTCTCTGTCCCTCGGCACACAGCTGCCCCCACATCACAGCAGCCCCGCACACGGCGCCAGGCCGCCACGGAGACACCGGCTCGCATCACCCTGAGAGAGGAGTGCGGGGGACAGATGGCCACACTCCCAGCACCACGGGCACCTACTGTGCAGAAACATCTCTGATGGACAAATACCACCTCTGGTGACGGCAAGCAGCTCGATGGGTCAGGGGGACACTGCACACCCGCACAGCCTCAGAGTCTGGGGGCACAGCTGCAGCACCCGCCTGCTGCCTCGCGCTGCTCTGTGGCTACAGCGGGCCCAGCACTCGCCAGGAGGTGAAAAGAACCCAAATGTATGAAGATGGGAGGGCAGCCCACAGGCTGGCTGGGCACCCACTGCTCACCTTGCTCTCTCCCTGCCACATTAATTACCATCCCATCCACCAGGGCCAGAACGCAACCCTCACTGCATTAGTACTAATTAAGAAGAGTAAGCTTCCTACTTCAGCTGCTTAAATCACTCTCCTCTACTCAGTCAGAGTAGGGGAATGCTGACAGTCTCAGCAAGAGCGGACAGCAATGTTCCACAGAGCTCCAGACTGACAGGAGCTGCCTGGCCCAAGCCTTAGGGAGTACAGTACTGCAGGTAAGCAGACCTTGTACACACTAAGTATTATTCTTAAGAATAACACTGAGTACCTATCTGGATACTAATATCCAATGGAATACAGAAATTCTTCTGAGCCATCCATGCTTAAGGACTGGGAAAGACAGGACTCTGTCCAGCCAAAACAGGAGACAAGTCTGGCTGCTGAAGGATCTGCACGGTATCTGCTAAGCAGTTCTGAGATAACCCAGCATCCCTGGGTTTTGTTGACAGCAGACAGGAGAGCTCTACGCCCTGTCTCTTACTAGTGGCCAGCACAGGTGATCTTGCTGTGTGCTTTGTTAGCACACACAGAAGCAGCTCAGGCTGTGAAGTGAGAAGTTCTCACTCTCAACTATTAGATTTTGTGTTTTAAAGTCTCTGGATTTTTTTCAAATGCTTTTTAAAAGCCAGGAAAAATGACAACGTATAAAAAGAGCATTATTCATACTGCAAAGCAGGAGAAAAAGGCATCTCTCCCTTCTGCCTATCACTGGGATACCACTTTCAATTATCTCACGGCATTACTTCTCTGTAGGACCAGCTCTCCTCACCACGCAGGCCAGACTGTGCTCAGCTGTACCTGCAGCTCTGTACTCATATCCACAGCCCCGGGATGGGGAAAAAGGCTGTGACACCTGCACTGACTGCTGCTGTACAAGGAACAACATTTTCTGCAAGACATGGGATTGTCTCTACCTCAAGTACTTGTTACAACTGAGTGGTGGAGGCCTAGAGAGCAATAAGGAGCTTCAGTTGCCCCAGTTCAGCAATATCCAAACCTTTGGCATTTGGTGTATAGTCCTCTGGAATGACAGATGTGTGCTAATCACTTGCTATTATTTTAATTTTTATTGCTGAACAACTTTCAGAATCAATAGAAAACGATGTTCTGCTCCAAAAAGGATGCAGCATGAAGGAAAGCACACTCACGAGCAGTGGGAAACCCAAGATGTGCAAACCCAGAATGGCCAGGGGCCAACGTCCAGTGCTCACACAATGCTGATTTCTCCTTGCACCAGAGTGCTAAATCACATTAAGTCATCCACAGAAGCATTAAATAGTTTCCTGACATTACATTTCTATGTAAGCAGTTAAAGCTGTTGCCATAGGAACATTAACAAATATAGCAATGTGTATAATTGAGAATAAAAATGGACTGGAAAAACAGGACAAAAATGACCCACACGGCCACAAGGTTTGCGCTCCACACCCGCACGACATGATGTGTGCAGCTGGCACGTGGCAGGGCAGCACCAGGCTCCCACCCCACCAGGCACACAGCCTGCCGAACCCCCAGCTCCCAGCCTCATAAATAGCAGGAACACATGTTCCCATTAGTCACTTGCTGGAGGGGAGCTGTGGGGTATGTGCTGACAGTCTAAGCACTGAGATCTAATTTGAATAGTATTTGCATATTCCAGGTAGACAAAGTGTAACTGTATTAAGAAACACAGGCACGGAGGATGTACAAAGTGAGACAGCAGTCTGACGACATTTACCTGAAATCAAACCTTTCCCCAGCACATTTCCTAATGCGTGTGCCAGGGCCCCTCACAGCTGCTGCTGCCCGGCCCAGCCGGTCTCAGCGAGGCTCTTAATTAAACTTCCACTTGCCAGGAATGGTTTGTGTTTGCAGAAGTGAGGACACAGCTTTCCTCATGGGAACATCAGAGGGCTGCTCCCTCTGGATAACACCATTTCCTGGCTCCAGCAAGGAGGAGGTATTTCAAGGTAATCCAAATGCAATAAGTGTCCCTCACTGCTGTTGACTGAGCTGAAATTCTGCATGCTATTTCCAAGCATTCAGTTAGGACTAATGAGTGTCTGAAGCTGATGATAGGTCTGAATACAAGCCATCCCTCCTCACCAGCTTCCTCTTGATCTTTAGAAGCTCAGTGATCTCTGGCTGGAGCGTAACCTCTGGGAGCTCAAAGGTTAAGTTTTGGGAACGCAACCAGGGTCTGAGCAAGGCAGAAGAGAACTATGCTGAGGTTATGTCAAGGCACTGCTGAGGTGGGAGAAAGCCCTGGCATTGCACAGGTGGCTGTGGCTGATGCTCCACTTCTGACAGCAGAGAGTGCCAGGAAGGTGCTGTGCCAGGGGCAGGACATCCCCGGTGCTCAGCATCACCCCTGCAGCTCCCTGTGGTCAACAGTTAGCAATTATCAGAACATGGGCAAATACCAAATCCAACGCATTGCCATCTACTGTGAATCTCCAATGCAAGAAAACAAAAGGCTGTACACACTATCTGCAAATCAATGCTACTTCATGCATTAGAGAAAAAAACAGTCCAGCCATTGTTTTCCCCATAGTTAGTGAGATAACGGTGAAAAAGGTTTTTCATATCCTTACATTCCCTAGTAGAGATAGTTTTATCTTCCCCTTCAGCCAACTGAGGGAACACTAGCTAGGCTATAATCTCCGCACCAAAGTGCAAGACCTAGAAACAAAGTACAGTCACCTGGTAACATCGTAGCAAAACCCATCTAAAACAAAACAAAACAACTTGGAAGAAAGAACCCAGAGCTTCAACTCAGCCGTTCAGCTCTGGAACAAGATTGTAATTCATCACTAATTGCTACAAAAAGACTCAAAAATACCCATTTGCTGAAAAATCTTCGACCACCACATAAGCAAAAATAGCACGAAGACTACCAGAAGACAAGTGCAGGTTGTGCTGCCAGCATACGGCAGCAGAACAAATGCAAACATCAGGTATCTGTACAGGAAGCAACTCAACTACTTCCTAGTGTTGGATTTAATAGCAAATTACCAGAGACACTACACATTACTACAATCTGCACATCAAACCAGGCAGAAAGCAACCTGCAATTATACAATTAGATTGATACACAAGCTTCCCGCTAGTGTTTATTTCTGCTGCCAATCACGCTGCTTACTGGAAAACAAGGGCTCTCAGCATCTGCCGTGCCTCGCACTTTTTCTCCTCTATTCTTTTCCATTTCAAGGGGAAATCACACTGCACTCCTCCAGCAGCCCGGTGAAGCTGCCTTTGTGATCCCCTCACGCTGAGGCGTGTTCTGGCTGCACAGGAGCACAGCTCTGCCTGCAGTGAGTGCTCCATCCCAGCAGCAGCAAGCTGTGTGAGACACGGCAATGGGATGGAGAGACAAACTGATTTTATTAGCTGATGAAGGCAGCTCATTGGAAGCCAACAAAATCCTTGATTCCAAATGAAAAACATTAAATTTCAATCATATTCTCATGCTCTGCTCTGCCAAAAAAAAAAACAACCATGAGAAGTGAATACAGTTGAAGTTGTTCTATCAAGGTTGGTTTCCTCATAATACAGTGCCTGGAGACGAATGAATATCGAATGCATCTCAGATAATTCACAAAAGGTCTGCTAGCTTAAGTTCAAGGCACTTGTGATCTTTAGGTCTCTGTGATAGCTTATTTTTCCCACCCAGCCTTTAATGCCACCCTGTTCAAACGGTTCTGTTTTCTGTCTCACAAGCATCGCTCAACTTGCAGACACCTATCAGAGCCTGATGCTATGGCCATACACCTCTTTGTAAAACAAGTCCGTGCCCCACACTGATTACAGATACAGCAGCAGCTGTATTTGTACTGCACAGCCAGTCAGCAGAGCCCACAGACACGCACTGACCTGCTTGAGCAGAGCCACCCTAAAGAGCCGCTGGACCCCATATGCAGCCCAACAGAACCAGGCAGCAGAGGCAGCATGGGTGCAGCCCCGTGGGGAGAACAGCTTCATGTTGTGAAGGCAATGGACGCAAACCTGCAGGAGTGTAGCGTGCACAGGAACCAGCCCCACTCCTCAGCTCCACAGTGGGCCAGCTGCATATCAGATCTGTGACTTTCAGCATTTATGCATGCACAGACACAGACTATAATTATTATATGTACTTTGCACATAGATGCAAATAACATTTCAGTCAATATCCCTCTTTTCACTAATTATTTTTAGATTTCTGGATTTTATTTAGCTTTCCTTTTACCAAATGTAGCCACAAAACAGAGCTTTTCATTCCACAGTAGATGCTCAGAGGTGGCTCTCAAGGCCATGTGCAGCACTGAGCAGTTCAAAGCACAGGCTTTGGGGAGGGCTTCGGCACAGCCCAGCCCCACGGGCAGCACAAACCAGGCACTCCCACTGCAACCCACTCACTCCTTCCTACCTCCAGCTCCTTCCCCTCTCACTCCTTATTCCTTAGGGCCAACCCACTATTCTGGGGGATCCCCTGCTCCGACGCACACCTGCAGACCAGCTGACCCTACTGTCGGCAACTGGAAATTCCTTCTGCTCCTCTCCTTCAAGCATACACACGCTGACTTCATAACAGCTGGTCCTCCTTCTGTACATGTGTCAGAGTTCCCATTTCTGACCATTTCTTGTGACCATGAAAACATCTTTGTCAGACACTACTGTAGCTTCTGCAAGCAGACTGATGGATTCCAATGGAACAGCTCACCAGAGGACAAGCTCCCCAGTTCTCCTACACACAAGTCGGTCCGTGTAACAACAGCCACGTGTCTGCTTACAGGAACACACAAATGCAGCTTTCCTATCAACAGCAACCTCAGAGTTCTGCTAACACGAGTGCAGGCAGATTCAGAAGGCCCAAAGGTACCCAACAGGCAGTGACACACGACACAAGCCAGCCTGGACGGGTGGGGGTTATTTTACTGAGGTGGAAAATTTACACTTGAATTATGTCACACAGAAATTGCACCAAGTTATCAAAATAGAGGATCTTCACACCAGCGAGCTGCTTTTTCAGATAATAACATTGGGCAACCAAAATGATGCAGCTTTGTGTACCGGTGGGTGCAGCTGTGTAACCCAACAAGGAGGCTGGTCTGGCCTGCAGGCATTCCGATGGGCAGCAGGCCCCTGTAAGAACAAGAGTGTTCTGAAAGATAAATTCTTTCCTTCTGAGCTGAGCCATACAAGGTACTTTAGAACTGTTCTTCGGAATTGAGCTCAAGAGCTTTTCTCCAAAGAAACAAGAACAGTAGAAATCTCCTACATCACCATTTCAACATGAAAAAAATACTCTGGATGTCATTATACACGGGTTTAGGAAAAAAGTCAAATTCAGACCCAATCTAACAGACAACACTTCACGGCATTTTAGAGTCAAGATGGTAATTTGCAATGATACGTAATTTATCTGACTGAAGAAACACTTTAATCACTGAGTAGGATTTGAGCAGTATCTAGACTCTTTAAACCTGAAGCATCTGCACAGCAAAAGTTTGCACTCTCTTGCTTTCCCAGAAACCGCGTGATGTACGTGAAATGTGAAGCTTGCATTTAGCACAACGTGGACCCTGTACCTGACAAAACACAGTAAAATAATTCAAGCAGGATTGCTCTCCGGCATCACTGGTGAGTCAGGAAGTCTTGATGATGTTGGAGTCATCACCACCATGATCCTTAGGTAAGACATTAACCGTGTCTTGCAATCTGTCTCACCAAAACATCTTTTAAGTGAGACACAGCATTTGGATTTACAGAGGAAGGTGCACTACCTGTCACTTTTGTATCACAGCAAAGCCTCTTCTGTCGGG
The DNA here is from genome assembly GCF_019238085.1 of Lagopus leucura. Classification (NCBI taxonomy): domain Eukaryota; kingdom Metazoa; phylum Chordata; class Aves; order Galliformes; family Phasianidae; genus Lagopus; species Lagopus leucura. Next base: position 612,670 of record NW_024962299.1, read on the forward strand.
GATCAGAAGGCCAGCAAGATTCACATCTGCATTTTCAAAGCGTGCAGCGATTCAGCCATGCCTGCTGCTTGCTGAAAGAAATCCGGGACTACAACTGAATGCTGAGGCTTGGGAAGACGTGGGAAGGCGAGCACCAGGCGTGGCGCTGCTGCTGCACAGGGCTGCAGTGCCATAGCAGGGCTGCAGTGCCACAGCAGGGCTGCAGTGCCACAGCAGGGCTGCAGTGCCACAGCAGGGCTGCAGTGCCATAGCAGTGCTGCCCGCCTCGGCGCAGTGACGCCCGCACAGCCTCACACTGCTCCCATTTGGAACCACTCAAATCACCTCACGCTCCTTTCCCTTTCTCACCAGGCAAAGAAAATTTTATGTATTTAACAGACATTTAGTAGGCTGCAAACAAACGGATCAAATTGTACTCTTCCGTTTTTATCGTAATCTAAGAAGAAAGCACTTACCATCAATGCACAAAGAGCTCAGCCATGCTAGGGAAGAACAGCACGGCAGTAAGAGCAAAGGTAGAAAATGGAGGATGCAGATTATAAAATTCAGTCACATTTTAAAATTTTCTGCTACAATAATTCACTTTATGTAGAATTAATGTGGCTGATTGAACGTTTGTGCTGTAATTTACTTATAATTAACATTTTATGGTGAACAGATTTCACCATCTCCTTCATGCTGTGAACTCTGAGCCATAGGTCAAAAATAAAGATGAAACAGATAAGCACAAAATATTCTCACTGAAATATTAATGAGATTTTAATTTACTACTTTAAAAATACATCTTTCATCAACGCCTGTATATCAAATCATTATTTTAATTTTTTTACATTATATTAAAAATATAATGAACTTTCCTAACTGGTTGAAAGACCCTGAAATGTCTATTGTGAAGAGACAGCTCAGGGGAACAAAAAGGTCCAAACACTCACAGCTATCAAATATCTCAGATGGTGGCTGGATGAGAGTTGGCTTAAACTCCCGATAATGCCTTCACTGTTAGCCGTCAGCAAAATGGGGGCTCTTCCATGGTGCAGCCAGGCAATGCTGTTTGTCCTGCTATGACAGAACCTTATCTCAGAGCGTAAGGCCAGTCTCTAATAACATTTAGCTGCCACAAACTTCTTCATGTTTTTCAACACAAATTCCTACATTCACTACTGACGTAAAAGAAACACAAAGCGATGCTTCAAGCAGCCATTCTTATCTTCTAAGGCCAGTTTGGGCTAAATTTAAAGCCCAACAGAACAATGTTTTGCTATTAGGAAAGACACCACAAGTCACAGGAAAAACACTCTTCTTCATGGTCTAGAAAGAAGAAAACTTGTGTGATATCTCAAATCCACTAAAACGTGTGTTAAAGCTGTCTTTGTTATTACCCAAGGATGACAGACCACATCTGAATAAATCACCAGGCCATCTGCAATTCATATGATTTCCTATACTACGATGTGCTACCAAACAGGCAACTGAGGACATTCCCGGAACGGCCTGGTGACAGAGAATGAAGATACGGGATGACAATGAAAAAGTCAGCAGAAAATCATAAGTCAATGGAACTATTTTATGCTTTTTACTTCCTAGCCTGCACCAGTCCATTCAAAAGGCTCATTACAATTTCAAATGAAAAGCTGAATAACACAAGCATTATAAATCTCTTACAAACAAATACATCAAGAAAAATATACATGTAATTTTCCTTCTTAAATTGCACTGCTTTTTTTGCTAAAGGTTTGTTTGCTGAGAACCAGCAACATTTGTTTTTAGGCTAACACTGCCTTTTTTGTTAATTTATTTAAGTGAAGGCCGGCGTTTTCCTCCCTGGTCCCTCTGCAGCTGGAAGAATGCAGAGCAGGTACCCCTCAGTGCTCTCAACACAGCATTAGGCCCTTTCTTTTCATTCCTCCCCACCTTTAAAGGCACGAGGAGCACGCAAGCTAGTTATCTACTACTGGGAGGAATCTCAGGAGAACTCAGCCCCGACTTCCTGCAGCACCCCACCACCGAAGGCCTCCCAGAGGTCGAACAGAGTCAGGAAGGGCTCTGGTGGACTCAGAAGGTCCTGCAAGACCCCCCCAGCCCTCTGCTGGTATCAGGGCCGCTCACCCAAAGGCCGTTAAAAATAAAGCTTCAGTTTTAAACATTTCCTTGATGTTTCTTTTAGACTGATAAAAACAATTAGTATATCTGCAGTAATAGCAGAAAAAAAAGGTAACATGCGAACGGCTACCCTGGTGTGAGCAGGGTGAACGCAGTGCTCCGAGCACAGCAAGTAGAACAGACAGAAGTTGTGCAAACATGCAGTACAGCCGCGGTCACACCTGTGTCAGAGCCCCAGCAGCACCTCCACACCACGACGCACTGCCCTCCGCAGCCACCGGCGCCACGTGCCCTGACAGCTGGGCCTGGCCGGGGCCCATGGGGCACAGCAGACCAGGCTGACCCAGTAGGTCAGGCCGGGCCCAGCACATCGGGTCAGGCTGCAGGGTGAGGATCTGCAGAGTGGAGCCGCCTGAGGACTGCAGCCGGAGCCGTGTCCCAGCCCTGTCCCCCAGCCATGACAGGCCCTGGAGCGCCACTGTCTCATCCCTACATGTGCTACTAACAGGGGAACCACCCTGATGGACGGCACTGCGTCTCCCAGCATCTCTGCTACCATTTTCTAGCACAGGTTTTTCCAGCACACAGCTGTGCTTCCGCTCCAATACTGGGCTAAGGAGTTGGAGTGGCTTTCACAGGTGTCTGCCTAAAGAGCTGAACGCAAAATCTGTATAAGTACCTTAAGTTCTAATTGCTGGATCCCAGAAACAGTATTTGTTAAGTGCCAAAGGAATCCTTTGCACTTGCCAGAACCATTTCAGTCCATGTTCATCATTCGGAACTCTCAATAACTGAAGTGTTTGTGGTGGTTTGGGGATTTTTTAACTTATTTTCTGGCAGATCCAATACGGAGACCACGGAATAGCCCATGCAACATCCACGGTTAAGCAAGAAATGTTGACAAAATTCACAGAAAATGGCAGCATTCAAGACCCAACTCAATGTAAATAATTCACGGCAATAAAAGCAAATGCCACGTTCACCTGCAGAGACATAGAGGTGCATCTGCTCCTACAGCCTCAGAGCCAGCAGCTGTCCCTGCCACAAGGAAGCGGCAGTGGCACAAATACATAAACACACACACACTTCAAAACAACAAGGAAATCTCACCAGATGTAGCACATGTCCACTCAGTCCCTTATTTTTTCCTAAGTGCCTTTCCTTAGTGAAAGCCATCAAATATCATTGTGAATTAGTAATAATTTTTTTAGCACTGCTGAAGAATTAAAGCGGGAGAGAAAGGGAAGGCATGCAAGGGAGAGAAAAGAAGGAGAGAAAGAGAGAGGTTAAGCTCAAAGGCAGGGAGAGCGAAATGGACCAGATTATACAAAATTAAAAAGCAAATACGCGCAGACAATTTGTGCCGAGTGATTGCAAGCAATTACAGTCCGGCTTTTCTGGAGGGAAAATTGGGGAGGGGGGGGAAGGTTATTTCAGCTTAAAAGGAGACTTTATTCATTCCTGATCAGCTTCTCCTACTATTCTCTCTTTTATTCTTGGATATCAATTTAAAAAAAAATCACCCTTCAGATGTTACATGCCTAACCCTGGGAATCCCACCCCTGGGCAGAGAGGGAGGATTTCAGCTCCCAATCGGCTCTTTCTATAGCCCTGAAAAAGCAATTTCCTCATAAAGGATAAAAAAAAAAAAGAAAATGAAAAAAGAAAATGAAAAAAGAGAAAGAGAAAGAGAAAGAGAAAGAGAAAGAGAAAGA
>NW_024962299.1:616584-637799 GCF_019238085.1 Lagopus leucura
AAAGAAAAAGAAAAAGAAAAAGAAAAAGAAAAAGAAAAAGAAAAAGAAAAAGAAAAAGAAAAAGAAAAAGAAAAAGAAAAAGAAAAAGAAAAAGAAAAAGAAAAAGAAGAAAAAAGGGGAGGGAAGGGGTAAAGAAAGGAAGAATGAAAGAAAAGGAGTGCATAAAAAAGGAAAACCACAACAAGGGCACACATTTCTCTTGGAGGAGAGCTTCAATTTTACTGTAATTGTCTGAAGAAGAGCTGCTTTGATCTGCAGAATTACTACTATGCTTCAAATGCCCGCCTGCTAGTGTCACAGCTGTGCTTGGCATGGCGCGCTGCAGCAATGAGGCAACGCAGGCTGTACCCAGCCATGCCCCTCCAGCAGCCCCAGCAGCCCCACGGCTGCACCGTGCCCAGAGCCCCACTCTGCCAAAGCAAAGGGAAAGGCTTTCAGGCCTTCGTGTATTGCATCATTGCCCATTGTTCCAAATTATTTTTCTCTATTATCTAGAACTATACAATCAAACTATACAATGTTCATTTAACACAAAGAGGATGAAACACTCCAGGGCTGAGCACTGTGATGGTGCTGCACCATCATGCCCCAGTACGGCACACACAGCCCCAATATGGCACACACAACCCCAATATGGCACACACAACCCCAATATGGCACACACAACCCCAATATGGCACACCCAGCCCCAGTATGGCACACACAGACCCACCACAGCACACGCAGTCCCCGCTGTGGATCCCCTGACCCGATCTTGGTGTACCCCTGGCTGCTGTAAGAGGCCCACAGCCATACCAACACTCCCTGCTGCCTGCAGGTGATGGCTGTTGGTGGGCCCAGAGTCCCACAGGCACAACAAAGTCCATCTGCTTTCCTGTTCTCCTGCCTACGTGCATCTCCGTACTTGTATGAAAATATCTTCCATGAACACAGCCCGTGATACTTGGTCTACTATTTTTTTCTCCATTTTTACAAATCCAAATAAGCTGAGGGTAAACGAGATAACCTGTACAGCAGGGAACTATGTGTTGTTTCAGTTCCCTCGCCTGTTTCCTGTGTGCCTCAGCCATTCCAATAAAAAACTTTTAGAAAATGTCTATTTAAGATTACTGAAATTATTTGAAACATCCATAGTTAACGATGGCTCCCACTGCCCGCCCCGCAGGGCCCCACTGCTACACCACCAGTGGGGTGAGGAGCAGAGCAGCCACAGCCGCACCGTGCTGGAAGGAAGCAGAGGTAAGTGGCACCAACACACTTCTGCTACATCAGCATGCCAGCCACATACAGCTCAGTATCTTAGGAACCAAGCAGACTGAAAGCGAGTTTGGGATCCAAGAAACTCAGGATTTTCTTGGGGTTTGGTGCACACGTGTCACACTGGACGAAATCCTGCTCTGTACTCTCACCTTGCTGCTTACAGTTTACTCTAAATGTCCCAGGCTCTGTGAAGAGCTGCTATTTCTGTTTGAAGAATAATTTTTTAACCAAACACAGAGAGGAGTTCATCTTCTAATGCAAGAATTTTTGACCACGAGGCCCAATGCTGAGGTCCATCACAGACAGCAGGCAGTCGCTGCTGGCAGGATGCTGGGGACCATGGACGCCGGTGACCGCTCAGTGAGCAGCGGCACTTGGAGATCACACAGCTTTCCAGTTTGTAAAGCACTCTGCCTACAAAGTTTTCAAGGTATACGATCTTGACATCTCCCCACTATTATACAGAGAAAGACTACTTTGTGTGAATAAAGGTTTCTAAAATCCCATTTGTGCAATTTTTCTCTGCTTGTATTCAGTCAGATTCCTGGTAACTGGCAGTCCGCCTTCGCGTGAAGTCTGTGAGAAATGGCACAAATAATTTCTTAAAAAATCTCTAACATCTATCTGAAATAGTTTGCCTGCAAAATATGTAGCGTGCACAAATACAGCACGATGCAGAGCGGCGCAGGGGATTTATCGGCATTAGTCTGCGATCAGCCACATAAGTCATGCAGGGCTTCACTACTCGTAAGGACTGCAGCCATCTCAAACTCATCAATAACACCTTTAGGCCGCTGCATCCTAGCATGAACGGCACAGCTATCTAAGCCATAAACAGACACGATTTTTCAGTCAAAAGAGTAATAGGCAAATAGCTGGATTTAACTCATTTTGTGTTCTTCAGGTAGTAAAATAAGCACATATTTAATGTACATACCAAAAAGTACAGTCCTAATAAGGAAAGAGTCATATCTCCCAGTTAGCCCATAGATGGCTGTATTTTGTGTCTGTACAGCTAAAACTGTATGGGCATGCATAAAATACAGATAAATATCTGTAAAGAGAGATCTGCATATCTTCAGTGGCCAATGAAGTAGAGGACTGGATAAGAGTAAGACAAAGTACATGATAAAAATAATCCTAATTTCCACACACAGTGATGAACTCAAGTAAAATTACTGCTTAAGAATGAGATCTTGAGGCTGTACCACGTCCTCTCGCAGTGCTCCTAGAGGTTGCCGTTGGTCACTGTTCTTTTGCTTTATTATTTCACTAATTGGTCGTTAAGAAGTCTGTGTTTCTAATTCTGCCTTTACCAGCAACACACCGTGGGTCAGCAAGTAAATTAATCTATCTCTACACCTCAGTTTCTCCAAAAGCGAGACATGGAAACACATATCCATCACTGGGTCCTGTAGGAGCTAATCTGTTAATGTTTGTATCAATCAAGTTGTCAAGAGCTATTTAAGTGCTTATTATTACTCATACAATAATTCTCTCCTTCAGGGCTCTGTAAGTTTGTAAATGCCTCTCTCATCACATAAGCGAAGTTCTTTGGGGGACAAGTGTGCTGATCTGGATTACAGCTGACCGAGCACATCTCTGTTCGTGGGTTCCTCACATCAAGCTCCCACGAGCAAGGCAAAGCATTCCCTTTTTGCCCCCGTGCTACAAAACACTTCACCCTCCCTCATTTCACCATACCACATTCCTTGGCTGCACCAGACCAGGGAATCAGCGCAACTGAAGGCTCTACTCGTGCCCTACATGAAGTGCTACCAAGGGCACAGCCTTCAGGAAGCATCTTCTCCTAAAGGACAAGTGTTACACAAGGGCCTGTGCTACTGCTAGTCCTCTGCCCAGACCCATCCTCCTGTTAGTCCTAAGAACTGCGGGAGAGCTCCTTTTGCCCACAGCAACCTTTGCTCTGCCCACTGCAGCGAGAAGCTCTTCATTCAGGCCATGCAGCACTCAGGCACCTCAGTGAGAGGTTCCACTCTGCCCTGCTCCTCCAGCCAGGTGGCAGAGGGATGAGGCTTTGAGGAACAGCTGTGGTGCTGCCAGAAGCCCAATACTGGGAGCTGGCAGCCACCAGTGAGCGCTGCAGCAGCTCTGCGCTGCCGTGCACAGCAGTGGGAGCCTGCAGGTTTCTCATCCCTTCTTGGTCGTGATGCACCACATTCATGGCAACATCCACCAGTGTACCAGGTCTGACAGAAGAGCTGCTGCTCTTATCCATACGATTCTGCCAGCCCCGAAGACTTGCACAGGAAAGCACAAGCTAGCGGGACTGCAGAGCCTGCCTGCGCCAGGGCTGTGCTGGCAGCAGGAGCTGCCCCTACGTCTTCTCACACAATTAATTCTTTCTGCTGGCACCACTGAAACCAAATACAACTTATAAAACACAAAGCAGATCTCCATAAGAAACACAACTAAAAAAGTGACACTTTAATTATTATCTTTATGCTCCAGCAATATCCCATCAGAACGAGGAGCAGATAACTCAGTGCTGGCTCAGCCCCTCCGCAGCATCAGGAGATGTTGGTGCCATTCGCACCGGGCGCTCATGTGAGTGCAATGCATGTGTATGCAGCCCACAGTTATTTATCAACCGTTTGTGCATGTGCTTTCTTGCCAATTTATTTAATTTATAAACACTTATGTTGCAGAGCCTGAGATGATAGATTCCCAAAGACAAGCAGCGATGCGCTGCTCAGCACCATCCCCACAGCCCGGCCGGCCCCAGGCCTTCCCACACCGCTGCCCACAGAGCTGGGAATCTGGGAAGGAAGAATTTCAGGCAAATCTCCTTTGTGTGATTTTCTCCACAGTGGTCTCAAACAGACCAGATCTTCCAGCCTCCAGAGATCAGCGTAATGAGCCTTTTGCCCACAACAATTGATCCTTGGAATATTAGTGAGATTCTGTTCTGAAACATGTGGCTGCTAATATGTCAGCAAATTATGTAACTTCCAATTTTTTTGTAGTTCCAACAGAAGCTGTGCTACGTGCACAATTACAAATCTCTCAGTAAATTGTGTAATAAATAAATAAATGACTCTGCATAATTACTTGTTGAACAGCTAATTTTCCCACTGCTCCAGCTCTGACAGCCAGCTGTGTGAGCTCCAAGTCCAGCCGTTCTGCTGCAGAACACTGCAGGGTTCTTTTCACACTTACCCCAGCAATGACCCTCTTCATTGCAGAGTAATCGGACCGGGTGGCCTTCAAAGGTCCCTTCCCATCCGAACCACTCTAGGACTTTAAGCAGAATGTATGTTTTCGGTGCGTATCTGTTTATATTTACTCTATGCACCAGGCACAATGGAGGCAAATGGCATGAACTAACCACATGGCTGGATGTGCTGGCTATACACATTACTGACATTTCACTCTTTCTATTACCTTCAAGTACCTTCGGCTACGTGATACATGAGCAGAACAGCAGAACAAACGTGCCTGTGTATTCTGTGAGGTCCAACTGTCCTTTCCCTTCCCTACGCCACATACATGCTTTAAATAGCACTTTAACTATATGTGAAACCAACGTCTGTAATGATTTTGATCTCTCTTTCATGTTCCTGAATAGAGCAGACCCAAACCTCAGGTCCGAGATTTCTGCCCCCTACTTTCTAAAATGGTTTGAGTTTTTCTCTGCCAAGAGCTCAATGTCTGTTCTTCACTTTCAAGGGTATTTTATTTATTTTTGTGACTTTCAGATACAAAATTGGCAAGTACAAATTTAGATAATGAGCCTTAATAACAGTTTCTCCCATAAAGTTACCTATTTATCTCCTATTGCAGTGGTTAAGGAGGCAGGAAAATGATGGAAAAATACAGGAGCGGTGATAACTCGGGCCTGATAGCGAACAATTTAGAACAGTCTTTACCCGTGGGGGGGATGACTGGAACCCACTCACTCCCTGCAAACCCTTCCCAGGCTCTCAGACTCCTCCCTCCCCATGGCAGCAATGTTCTCTGCAGACAGATCCACATGCTCTCATCTGAACCTCTTGCCCAGACCATCCCAGCCCACATCGCTCACCCGCAGCCACCACCTCCCCGTGCCTGCTGCCCTGCTCACTCTGTAGGAACGGGGCTTCAAGTTAGCAGCAGCAAGGACAGTTCTGCCAGCAGTTCCCACATAAACACTCTTCACGCTGATCAAAACCTCCAGCAGAGAGGAAACCAGAATCCCGTTCCCTCGCTGCTCTCTCACCCCGTCCCAGAGAGCTGTGGGCAGTCGAGGAACAGCCTCGTGAAGTACGGGCACCCTCAGCACCGACAGCAGCAACGTCAGCGTTCACTCCTTAATTATTAATCTGTTCTTAATGGCAGTAAGAAACATATAGTGAGTGCTTTCTTTGCTCAGAAGATGCTGATGCAGAAAATTCTGAAAACCACTCGTTATTTCCCTCTGGTTTGTTATTTACAGAGTCATCCGTGTGCAGTCACGGTGTCCGGAGGAGCCCTGCCTGCATCCCTGCATCCCTGCAGCACTAATTAGTAATGCAATCCCACAAAGAGTGAAGTTGCCCGAAACCTCCCCTCACTCACAATGATTTATGTTCAATTTGTACAAATGGAGAAAATGAGATTTCAAATTTCAATGCCATTTCTGCAATGAGGTGATTAAAAGAGAGAGAGGTATTGCGTTCTACTGTATAGAATATTGATCCCAGTGCTATTTTCCTTAGCAATAACCATTAGCTCACTATTATTTGCAAACCTCTAATGCGAACCTGGAGATGTAATTTACATTTGTGCTTTACTTATTTGCTTTAACAAAACAACACAAAAGCTTTGGGTCTTTCAATCTATCCTCATTGTCAATAAAATTAGCAGTTCATAAAAAAATTAATGTATATGCAAAACCATCACTTCCGTGTAAACTACGCGAAGACTGTAAATGTTGCTCAGAACAAAAGGGAGATAAACTATTAAAAGCCTCTGGCCATTTAACAAATTGAATACCAAGCGAATTAAGATGGAGTTCTCTTTTGTCCCCTTCTTTAATTTCTGGGCCCCTGGGAGCCTGCAGAAGTTTCAGAGCAGCGCGAGCGTCTCCCTGGAGCTGCGCGGGGCGGGCGGGCAGCCGGGGGGCACAGCTCTGCTCACACCCTGCCCCCAGCCCGACTGGCACGGGGGCAGCCTGCACTACATGCAATGGGCACGTGTGGGACCACGGGCACACACAGGGCCACGGCACGCAGATGCTCCCCGGGATGGCCAAGAGGAGCCACCCAGGGCTCTGCAGGCGGGCGGAGGGCCCGCACTGGGCATCAGCTGCTCCTGGCCTGGTGCAGCCCAGGAGATGAGAACAAGAGAAGGAGAGGGAGAAAGGGGGGGAAAGAAAAAGCTAATGACCCATAATTGCCATGATAGTGGAATAGGGCCCAGGCAGCTGTTTTACATTCCTGGTATGTATAGTATGCAAATATCTACAAAGGGCCGACACAGTTTCTCTATTGTGGATCCTGAGGGTAACCAAATTAGCCTTTGGCAACCATGGTAATTGGGAGGTGCTGTTCCCATTAGGAGTCCTGCAAATTATGAAGAAAAATGGACCAAAGGCTTTGTCACAAATAATAATACCAAGAAGAAAAGAGCAGGCGGCCGTCTTCGCTTTTCTTTCTTTTTCTTTTTGCTTTTATTTCTACATTGTGTTGTTAATATCTCCCTGTTTAGCACTAACAGAACAGCGGCCAGCGTCCCGCGGGACAGTCTGGGGCACGGCAGTGCTGGGGGCAGCAGCCGGCAGGGAGCACCCAGCACCCAGCAGGCAGTGTCCAGCGAGGAGCCCCAGCGGGCAGCAGCTGGCAGCCCTGCCGTGCCCACACTGCCAGGCCCAGCAGCACTGCTTCTTCCATAGGACACAGAAGCATGCTGTCTGGCAGCCGAGCTTCTTCTCCCCGACTCCGACTCACACAGCTAAATACAGATTTGTTCTACGAATCGCGCAACTTTGCTGCACAAGAGGCTACATTTTCCACTAATGGTTTGAATTTGTCTTTCACTCTTCCCACCTTCTTTGATCACTCCATACTTCTGAATGCCAGCACGCAGAACAGTTTGATTGTTATCATCTACTAAAAAACTCTTATCTGCCAACCTTCAAGTGGATCTCTGAGCTCAGAAGCCATAGTGGGTGCCAAGGACAAGGCAGTGTCAGTTCCCCCCGCCCTGCGCTGCCTGCCGTGCCCAGCAGCTCTTTGGCACAAGGATGCTGCACATGCAGCCCGGGGGACATTAACTTCTACTCCAACTTTTGCTCCTGTCAAGATTTGAGAAAGCACAGCAATTACAGTTAACGTAACTCTAAAACAGAAAAGAATGAAGCACGTTTCTGATTTACAGTCCAGAGAACAGAATAAACAGGAGCTGAGACAGAAAGAAAAAATCAAATGTTTGACCACAACATAAAAAATAGGTGAGAAAAAACATGCTGGTAGGAAGGCTAGCAGGGGCATCTCTCATGGCACGGCAGAGCCACAGTCATATGCCGACCAACAGCCTGAGCACAGCCATGTGCTGCTCTGGTTTCTCGACGTCGATTCAAAGGACAAAACTAAAGGCAGTATCAGGTGAGCAAACAATCATTTTCAGGATTCATCTGAATTGCAGAACATGGCATTTCTCAGCAGAGAAGCTAATGCTGTCTGATGCAGGAACACAGCAGGAGACCCGCAGGGTCTCACCTGAGGCTTCAGAGGGCCTTTCCCTGAACAAAACCTCTATTTTCTCAATACAAAGCTCAGTCAAAACACACCTCTTCAGGTAAGGTGAAAGCTGGGAATAGCCCAGTGCACACAAGGATTAACTGGCGGTTCTAAAGACACATTTGAGACTGAATCAACTACCACTGTATGCAGTGGCTTCAGGAATCTGTACCTTCTGTACACAGACCTGAACCCCACACAGCCCAGCTCACAGCCCTGCACACAGCCCAGCTCACAGCCTTGGACAAGGAGCACAGCAAGCTCTGAACCACAGTCAGCGCCAGCGGCACGGGGACAGCTGTGAGACCCCATGGCCGAGCCTTATCCAATCCACCAGAGAAAGTACAAAATGAGTCCCACATAGAGCGCTGGCTTTAATTTTTCACACACAGATTGATTCTTCATCTTAAAACCACACTAGGAAGTGCCTTAACCCCAGATCTTTATTTTTTCATCGTTTCCCCTCAGGGCCTCTTTAAATAGCCAGCAGAAGAGTCACTTCCCCGGTAGGTGCAGTTGGCACGCCTGCAAGTGTACTTAAAGTTTGTGTCTGATCAAGTTATGTGTATTGGATCTGAAACCAGTTAGTCAATTCCTTCAGGTCCCTAAGTGGCGATTTGTGGTAATGTCTACATCAATACTAACAGAGCGGTTTGCTAGCTGGTTTACGTAAAGCAAATGTCTGAGGGATGGTAGGGCTGCCTCCACTGTCGGGGAACAGAGACGTGGCTGAGACGAGCAGGGCACAGAGGCAGCTCTGGCAGGAGCTGGGTTCTGCCCAACATATGGCCCACAGTCACCTGCCCTGGGCAGCCCCACCATGTCTCAATCCCGCTCTGCTGCACTGCTGTACATTCACACCTGTCTGCTTTCATGGCAACTGCAGTCCTCGTCGCCCCCAGCTCTGCTAACTGCTGGCTTCCAAAGGGTGCAGAGAGGCTGTGAATTCAGACTTTACAAGACAGGAGTATAGGCAGGATCACAGGAGAAAAAGGGGAAAGAAAGAAAGAGATGTTTATTCAAGAGAAGGTTGTGAGAGTATTTGTTTATGGTAAATACATTTTTTAAACTATCAGTACTTTTTGCAGGCATATTAACATATAGCATGCATTATGTTATTGCTTTTTGGGCTAGCTCTTATTTTTATATTCATTTTAGCTGTTCTTTTTAGATCAAATAGCAAGTGATTGGCAGGCATCCTGTAAATCTGAAGGAATGCTTATTTGTTTTCCACCTTTTTCTCTTATATCTTCAGAGATTAGTGCACGTAATATCTTAATGCTACGGCATAAATATGAATGAGAGTGAGAGCGATTATATTTATATACTTGCAGTGCATGCGACAGTGATATCTCTGTGATTAGATGCAAGAGCATGAGGGAAATGCATTTAACATGCAAGGGGCTCCGGGGGCAGGAGGAGGCAGCCTCACGCCACTGGGACCTGGCTGCGTGTCAGCACTGGAGCCAGGTCTGTGAGCAGTGAGGCCAGCACTGCCAGTCCAGCTGTGACCAGTGCCTCCGAAAAACAACACTGGGACTGAGGATTACCTGCGGTCAAAAAGTGTTGTTTTAGAAGTGTCACAGAAAACTGAAATTTCCGTCTTATATCTGAGTTGGATTTACTGTAGGTTATGCAATTCTTTTACAAGCCAAAAAGCTACATTATAAAAAACTTTAAATACACAGTAAAAGAGGAAAAACACTGAACTGTAATACTCAAATTGCACAAATTAAGATCCAAAGACCATCTTGATAATCGTCTTCACAAAGACTATGCAGACACCTGCTTGTGCAAATCACACAAATAAGCAGACGTTTTTATGTAGAAAAAGAAGTAGCAGTGGGATGCACCCACACAGAGCAAATACAGATGGCATTACTGCAAAAAGTAACGTATGCACGGAGCCAGGCCTGGGCCCACCACTCCAATGCAGTTGGTTCAGTGTGCGGCCCCCGGAACGCTGCCCACCCCAGGCTGGGGCTGTGAACCCCCCACCAGGGCACCCCAGAGCCCAGCACGGCACCTCCGAGCTCCTGCCGGTGCTGCCGCCCTGTGCCACTGCGTTCCAGAGCCCCTGCGTTATGCAGGTGGAGCACACGCTGGCTGTGCGCTCTTTGGGATCAACCCAACCGCAGAGAGCTGAGTTCAGTGCTCAAACACACTGCTTCGTGTGTTCCAGAAAGTCGGGTTTTCTCCAGGACACGCCATCACAGAATGGAAAAGCCATCTCTTTGCCAATCAAGAAAAGCACCTCTACATCCTGCTCTCCAACTGTACAGCCCCAAATGCTCCCAAAGTTCTCTGGTTTGAGTTGCTCACCATGTGTGCACTCCAGGGATTTTCATCTGTTCACAGCAGTGTGCTCTCACCGCAGCATGCAGTACTGCAGCAATGACCTGCACTGGAGGTGGAAAGGTAGAAAGGACCGTGCTCTGAGTAACAACTGCACCAGACCAACTACCTGGACACTGCTCAGGCAGGGCCTCAGTTCCTTCCCAGATTTCAGTCCCTGCAGCCAGCAGGAGAGCCACAGCCCCGTGCCCGACACCTGGGCCACGTGTGGTGGGTGAGGGCTGCGTGAGGGCCATCAGTATGGGAGCAGCTGGAGGCACACAGCCACTCTGCCAGAGGCGGGAAAGGGAAAAGCACTCATCTAACTAAGCTGCAGTGAGGATCCTTCTGTCTCCTGAGTGCCTCACATTAAAAGAAAATAAAAATCACAAATATTCTTCGATTAACTTCAGAGGTGGATTACAATGAACCCGACAGACAACGGGAAAGGCGGAATTTCATTCGCAGAGCCCAGGTGATGTGGTTCTGAGGGCCCCATCTCCTGGCTCCCTCCCAGACCCCACGCCATGAGTCCCTGTGTACCAGATGGGGACAGTGGGAGGAGGGCCGGCACTGACCCACACCGCTCCCAGCACAGCTCACGAAGCCCCGGGTAAGCAAACACTCTCCTTCCTTCAGTGAAGCTGACGCTGCCCGGGGGCATGAGCATGGCCACGTCCTTCCCCAGAGCCAATCCATGAGCACAGGTGTGAAAAAAAAGCAGCCGTGATTTAAAAATAAAAAAAAAAATCAAGCAGGAAGACAGCATGAAAGCAGATAAAGAGAGGAAGTGGGCCAAAGGGAGACAAAGCGAGGCGCCGAACCCACCTGGCGAGCAGGGCAGGCCATCCCATCCCTGAGCCCTGCGGCGGGAGGGAGAGCGTTGGCTGGAGAGCGTCTCCTGCGCCGGTGCGGCTCTGAGCGCTCCGAG
The DNA here is from genome assembly GCF_019238085.1 of Lagopus leucura. Taxonomy (NCBI): domain Eukaryota; kingdom Metazoa; phylum Chordata; class Aves; order Galliformes; family Phasianidae; genus Lagopus; species Lagopus leucura. The sequence continues at coordinate 627,829 of NW_024962299.1, forward strand.
CCTTCCCTCGCCCCGCCGTGCGGTGCAGATTGGCTGCTGAGTGGCGGGGAGGGGGCGAACGGGCGGATGGTGGGGAGCTGGCTGGGGGGGCAGAGTTTGTGTTTGGGTGTTTTTTTTTTTTTAAGCTACATACATCGAATGAAAAACACTCGGTTTATTCCTTTTGGGTCATACGAGAGAGCCACTGGCAAAGATAATAATGTACGAAGCAAAAGAACGAGAAGGAGACGGAGAGGGAGGGAGGGGAGAAGGAGGGAGGAAGGGAAGGAGAGAAGCAAAAGGCTTTCTATTATTCGGGACACTGGTGATGCACACTGAGGCAGTTGGAAGATTAAATTAAGTATTATATCTGCTGACCCCATTGCCATGGTTACCGGACAGCGGAAAATATTAATCAAGCCAAGCCTTTACAGCTGAACATACCAGAAAAAATGCTAAATATAAGTGTATATGTACGTACTTGCCGCTCTGCCATGCTAATGGGGAGCGCCAGCGACCAAACCACTCGGTACCATCGAGATAAACAAATTTAAAACCTCCTTTACCGCACAGAGAGGGCTGACGTCACCGTGCGAGCGCAGCGCGGGAGTGGAGCCTGCAGCACATTGCTCCTCTGACCGATGGAGAAAGGCCAGCATGGGTGTGTGTGCCTGCAGGATGCACACACCACGCACCTGTGTTAAGGGACAGCACTGGGCACCTGTGGGGTACAGTGGCGCTGCACAGGGACCACGGCTGTGAGGCACTGCAGCACAGAGCTCAGCACAGCTCCCACTGCGTGCGAGGCACAGACACCGAGCCTGCAACCCCAAGGCGTGCCAGGCAGCTGCGAGGCAGGCATCGGCCTCCCACTGCTCTTCACATTCAGGCTTATGCCCAGAAGTGGGAGCAGCAGCACAAAGTAAACCGTCTCCTTCAATGCAGGGAGTCACTGCCATCACTACAGAAGGAGCCTCAACCTCTCATTCTCTGCTTTAACTTCTTACTCCAAGGAAGTGCCCGTATGAAGTCTTCCTCCCTGTCAACATGTCCACTTCTGCTTTGTTGTCTGTTTCTGTCTTTATTTTACAGACAAGTTAGATGAAACTACTGCTGACTTGCATAATTTTCCCTAAAGTATTCAAAATACATACAACAGCAAGGTGACATCCTTTGCTGTGATCTATTGACATATTGAGGTGCTAGGGAAGAGATACAAGAACAAATTGGAAAACAGGAGAATGAGAAGTCACCAGACCCAATGTAAAAGATGAGCATTTTAAAGGAGGTTAAGATTGAAGCAGTTATTACACAAATAAATGTGTTTTATTTCAGCTGCCTGCACTTGGCATCTGGTGCTGACCGAGGGCAGCATGATGCTGCAGCAGCAGAAGGCCCAGGGAATCCCTCTGGGCAGAAATGCACACACTCATTGGAATTGCTCTAGCACATTCAAGAACGCTGACAAGCCTGACACCTACACCCAGTCCATGCGTGCAGCTCCACACCTCACATGGCACACAGCAGAGCTCCCAGCACAGGCAGGCATGGGGCAGAGCACACTTAGGCACCCACAGCCTGCAGCCGCCCCACAGCCACCCCACACCCGCAGGCTCCCACCCCATGCTGCCCACAACGCAGCAGATTGAGATGGTGGATACAAATATGCATAGAAAGTATTTTTTAGATTATCCAAAACAAACATTCTGGTTCATTTACAGTTCCGTAAAGACAGAGCCACATTTACTGAAGGCATAAGCAAGCACATCTTCTTCATTTTTAAAATGCTAATGAAGAATGAGATTGTTATTTGTTCTTGGTCTATTTTGTGATTTTAGCCAATAGCTTTAGTGATAATTATCAACTGTTTATGTTTAGATAAAAGCAGCCCATATGGCAACAGCAGAACAATCTGATGTTTAGATCCTCGGCTACATGTTTTCTCTAAATAATATGATTCAATAACTGTAACAAATTATTTCATCAGCCTAAAAGCAGATACCAATATATAACAAGCGAGAGTGCCATTTATTCATTATCTACAAATAATAATTACCTTCCCAAGTACATTCAACGCTCAGGAAAATATAGAAATATAAAAACACAGATATCAACCCGTAAACATTTACGCAAGCGCATTTTAACCTTCACTTCCTATTTTCCATGCCCACACACCCAGTGTCGGGCAGGTTGCGCCAATCGAAGGCCCTGCACAGCTCCGCCTGCACCAACACCGGCCTGCAGCTCCTCTCACTGCGCGCCGCCCCCCAAACGCCTCCACCGACGCTGCACATCTTCAGGGCTCAGGAAGGCCCCTCCTGGGAAGGACCCGGTCGCCGGGCCTCGCTCAGCTGTTCCATTCTGACAACATTTGCAAGGCTCACACGAATGGCACGCTCAACATTACGGCCAAGTGGAACGTACCGCAGAGAAAGGCGTCAGCAAAGCCCTGCCTGGGATTTCCTGCCCCCTTTGAAAGGTCCTCCTGGGGCTCGGCCGTCCTGCTTGAACAAAGGAGCAGGCCCGACACAACGCCAGGCAGGAGACGGCTCAGGCGCCCGCTGCCCGGCCGGCAGCCCCTGCCCGAGGGGGAATGATTACCCCAGGCTGGCCAGCACGGCCGGCTTAGGGCAGCTGTGTCATATAAATTGTCAGCAATGACCATAAGCACTCAGAGAAACAATTTAATTCCTCACTCCCGCCATCATGGGCTGATATATTCTTTCAAGGTCATTACCCAAGGCTAGGAGGGTCGCATGATTAACGAGAGACATGTCCAATGAGGGCTGCTGTGCCTGAGCAGGCCTTATATTAATTAGACAGAAGGGGTGAAAAATAAGCGGTGCCTCGTAAGGAGGGGCCAAACCCAAACCTCCATGTCTGCTGTACCTTCCAAAGCTGCACCCCACCCTGCTCTCTCTCTGCGTAGCAGCTCACAGGTCGGATGCACAAAATAACCTTCTGTCCTCGGCTAAAGGACCTGGGCTCTCACCCCTTTGTTTTGCGCTTCTCCTCCTCCTCCCCTCATTCACTGACTTGCCCCGTGAGAGGTTGTTCCAAGCAGTCAGAGAAAATACCAGAACACGTGCTGACCCATCACTCAAACTTTGAGCAATCCAATCCTGTTCACAACGACACAAAACCAACCCTTCAGATCTCGCTTTGCAAGCTGAAGGCAGCAAAACTGACAACCACCTTCAAAGTGCAAAAAAAATCAAAATTAAAAAAAATGCCCAAACTGAAACCTGGGCTGCTGCTAACAATGCTGTCACCACGGAACGTGTGCCTGGGTCAGCAGCAGATGGAAGCTGCCCATCCCTCTGTCATCACCTCTTTTAGGAGGAACAGAAGGAATGATCATACATTGAGATTCCAACGAATAGGGGAGAAACTGAATCCTCAGTAAGCATCCTCAGAGCTTTCTGAACTGTGAGCACATACGCAAACATGAACTGAGGATAGCCAGATACAAGTAAGAATCCTTCAAACAATTTGGTACCGTTATTTTCTCCGCAATCATTCAGCACCAACAGCAACTTCCAGGCAAGCAGACCTTTGCACAGCTCAGCAGGGGCAGCCCTGCAGCTCACCTCCATCCCACGCACTGTGCCAGGGGAAGCCCCTTGCCCCCGCACTATCAACATGGAGGGAAGACCCCCACCCTACCCTTGCCAGAGTACACCATTGGAATGAGGGTGATTGTACTATAGTGCCATACAACTCTGCTGTTCAGGTTTTCTCTAACAAAAAATACAACCATTTTGGACATTTGTCACACTCCTCTTAGATTGTCTTTAGATGTTCTATAAAAAATAGACAAAGATTTTGCCATACTATAGAATGAGAAATAGACAACTGAAGAATAACTGGCATGCTGATGAAAACCAAATAACAACGCTAACAACAATAAATTAGGGCCCTACAGCCAAGCAGTTCCATAACCTTTATATGTAGGCAGCCCCTTCCAATGGCTGTGGCTGTGACCCAGCCCCGCTACCCCAAAGCCCCTCCAAGGAAACACCACAAATAGCATGCCTGCACACACAGCTTACGGTCCTTCCCTGCCCAGCTCGATGGTCCACGTTTCACAACCCTGCTTTCCTCTGAACGTACCAGATGGATCTCTGCCACTCTGCCTCCCAGGCAGTGCGTCCCTCAGCTCCTCTCCCTCCTGCTGTGTTACAGGCTTTCGGCACGCCCTGGCCATGCCAAACCGAGTCCATGCCACCAAGCCAGGGAGATGTGCTGTCAGCAAAGACAGCCCAGGACTGGTTACATTGCTTGGAGAAGTCTTTGGACATCACCTCAAACTCAGATTTTCCCATAAAGATCTGGAGATCAGTCTACTCGCTCTGGATTACAACACATGGAACTTAGCTTGGTTTATCCGTTCACAGAGGAGGATCCTCCACCCAATGTTCTCCATGCTCAGGTTCTGCTGGCAGCTCTGTCTGATGTTTATGAGTAAGGATAAAAGTACCTTAAAAGACAACAATGATCTCTAGATTCGCCTGAACAAGAAGGCTCGATTTTCCAAAATCTGTCATTCGAATGTGCTCAATGAAATTACCTGAACAGTTCTGCAAAGTTACATTCAAGTGCTGCTGGCAGCCCTGAGTGACGTCGCCCTGCCAGCCCTCGCTGTTCTTGCTGCTCCAGTGCAACAGCCACGGTGCATGCGCACTCACACACACACACAGAGTACCTGGTAACTGCAAGCCCACAGCACCAATGAGTGACACCACAGAAGGGATCCCTATGGGGCAGCCTCCTGCACTCCATTACAGTGTTCTTCTTCTCAAGGGTGTCCACCAGCAATTTGCCTTTAAAAATTCTTCTAATTTCCTTTAAATACCTCTGGTTTGCCAGAAACGCAAAAATTTAGCCATCATCTCATTCTCCAGTCATCCATCTCTACAATTACTGTCCCTGTGAAAATGTTGATCGTGGATAAATGCTACATTAGCCCCAAATTCTTTTTATTACACGGGTTTGTATTAGTGATAACGAGAAACTTCCCTGTTTGGTAACTAATGCAGCTTAGACCTTTCCAAGGAAGATCTCTCTTCATATCCATCTACTGCTTTTGAAATCTAGTGGGAAGATCTGCAGATAAATCCCACTGCTTTATGTAGGTACAGGTAGGAACGGTGGTCATGGTGAAGGCAGAGCAGCTTGCACTACACAGTGTGCTGTGCGCAGCTGCACATCCACGATTCACATGCAGAACCCACGCACCATGCACTTGCCGCGCAGCCACAACACACAGCTCACACCCTGAGCAATTCTACAGCACACGCAGGATTTGTGTAACCAAATGCAACAGAAGTGGTTTGGAGAGATTTACCAGGCGCCTGTATGCTGAACATCTGCAGACGCGCTCTGTGAGAGCCATTCTAAGAGAGGGTGGAATTCGCCATGTAAAGGGCATCCTTCAGCACCAGGACTGCCATAGCAGAGCTCCCCGAGGTGACACGAAGCAGAGGTGCCAGGACAGGAAGGATCCTCCCAGCCCAGCCCAGCCCTGCCTCCCGGCAGCACCCATATAACAGGAATGTCACCGGGCACGGCCAGGAAGGCAGCCTGGGGGAGAGGCTGAATCTCGTCCTACTTGTCATGTGCCCCTTGTGTATTAGAGCAGGATTTGCGTTCCATCTATTTAAGTGACTGTGAGTGTTACTGCCTGCTCGCATACAGTATGAAAATACACAGAACGGTCAAAGACATGTAAATACAGACAGAATCCTGTTTATCTGGCAGACCACATAAAGGCTAAGAAATGAAAAATGCACTCACGCCCATCTGACACCCTGGCTGAGCGCAGGCACAGAGCTCTCAGCAGCAGGGGCTGCAGGCTGCCTTCAGGCTCCCTCTCTCCCTCTGAGCGCAGGACTGCGCAGCCCGGCCGCGCTCAGCTCAGAAGCTGCAGTGTGCCTCTCTGCCTCCCCGTGCCTCCCCCACTCCATCTCTCTCAGCCTCATGTTCAGCAGTTATTTTAGCTTAATGTGGTGACATCACAGCTCTCTTAGCGAGATAAAGCCCTCACCGTGAATACAGAATATGGCTCTGGTGATCGCTTCCAAATGATGGGATTTAGGGAGGTCTGATATCTCCTGTTCATCGCTATAGCACTAGATGCCGCGTTCTGGTACAGCCCAACGCAGCGTTACTGTGCGTCTGCTCGGCTCTGCTGCAGTGTGTGGGTGATGTGCAGTGTCGCGTTCTGTGTGGGGAGTGAGATGCGAGAGAGACTCTTCCAGTAAGTTTGCTCCTTTTCAAATAGCAGACACCTGTCTGCTGCAGCCACCTGCATGTGGCAGGGGCTGCACCAGGAGCGGATGGTTCTTGGCTGGGGAGAGGCAAATGCTGGAAGATACCTCATTTCTTAGCACCACAGAGCAGCCAAAAAAGCCTTTGTATTTTAAAATGAAAACACGTTTTTAAAGTTGCCTAAAAACCCCTAAGAAACAACCTTTATCTGTGATTCCTCCACCCTCTTTATCAGATTTGTAATAGCCTCAAAGGTTTTCATCATTTTGTTCTGCATTCTTCTAAAATGGGAAACAAACAAATAGCACATGATATTATAAAAACTTAACAATGGACCAGATAAGGAATGTAGCAGGAGAAAAATAATGCAGTCAAATCAGCTTTCCGTTATTAACAACTATGCCCCGAGGTCTGTGGGCAGAGTCCCAAAACCGAAATTACCTTACGTCATGAGGTTACCAATAAAGACAGCTTGGGACAGCAGAAGCGCTCCGTGTTTTCAAGGGGGTTTTAGACCAACATCTATATGATTAACACTTCCATCCGAAGGTTTATTACTTCATTATAATATTTTCCATCATAATTGAATAGGTAAGGCACCTGGCTATTAAATATAAACCCATCCCTCTGGATGATCAGATTATCACTTGAATTTAAAATCTCTCTGAACCATTAATAACACCTCACAAATACAAGGATGTATGCGGTCCCCTTGCTGAGGACACGCATGCCGGGCCCACGCTGACCCTGTCTTCACACCATGGGGCCAGCACCCAGCTCGCGGCCACTCCACATGGGGGCTGGGAACCCCACCCACCACCAGGCCTCACAGGTGGCTTCAACATCAGGACGGGGGGAGCTGGGGCGTGCTTGGCCACGGCCCTGCATCCCCGGCCTCCAGTGCCAGCACTGTGACCCCACACCGGGATGGCAGGGAATGAAGGAATGAAGTCGGAGAAAGGGGGAGAAGGGCCCCGGCTTCCTCACAGGTAATTAAAGGCACCGCTTTCAAGGTTGCATGGGCAAAAGACAGTAGGGCCTAATGAAGCATCGATCGGCCAGCACTGAGGTAGAGAGGCACTGACATTCATCCAGAGGTAGTCTGGCTGATGTGAAGCACCACGTCGGGAACTGTCCCTGCGCTGTCTGCCCCTCCGTGCCCGCGCTGCACGGCGGACACCCGGTGCTGAGGGCAGGCGCCCGGCCTTGCTCCCTCTGCTCGACCCAGCACCCACAAGGGCATGCGGCCGTGGCAGCTCCGTCCCTGGGAGCCTCCACCAATCAGCGCAACGGGGAGCGCGCGAGGTCAGCCTGGGGACGGGAACCGCAGGGATTGGTGGCGGCGCTCGGGGCCATTTGTAAGCAAAACCTGTGTTATTGCCAGGTTCTCATCCTTCCATCGCTGTCGGTTTGTGCCGGCACCGGGTATCTGCAAACAGCACAGCCCTCGGAGGCTGCTGGAAAACTAACGGGGAGAACTGCACGTATATTTACAGCATTTCTGTGCAAAACAAAAGGAAGAGGGTACTTACATGGACACAATTAAGGCAATTAAGGCCCTGGAGGTGCCGACACAAGGCTCGCCGCTTGCCCAGCCGGGCGCTGCGCTCCCATTCAGCGCGGCTGCGCTCCCTGTGCCTGCCAGCACTGCCCTCGCCTCACCCGGCCCTTTTTGTGTCCCCAGTGTTTGCATTTGTGGAACGTCTGAATGGCCATAAAGGAGCAGGAAATGATAGTGGTGCCAAGGAGCTAGGGGGGCCGGGGGGAGGGCGCGCATCGATCGCCGACAACTCGGGCATTATCCGGAGGGGATTTGCTCGCGGTCCTGCGCTCCTCGGTGCTACGAGAGGCCCCGCGCTAACAATAGCGTGTCCCCTCGGAGCAGAAAACACAAAGGGAATTTGCTCTGATTCAATCCACACAGTGAGGCCCCTCTGGGGCTAAAGAGGGTCACTTTTACCCTGGCTAAAATAAAGAAAAAAGGCTTTTCCCTCTCGTACACACAGGCATGCACGGCACACACGATCCAAGGGAGAAGGCGGCCTGCCTCCACTCGACGAGGTGCTCGGAAATCACCAGCTTCCGCCCTCGTTTCTTCCACTTGGACTTTAGAATTTGTCAGAATTTGCTAGAAAAAAAAAATTAAATAAGATACGCAGAATGTGATCAAAGCTCAGCAAAGCGGCCCCCTCCTTTGATTCCATTTACTCCCGTAACGAGCGCCTCTGCGAGGGGACCTCTGCAACGCTGCCCCTAATAACAAAGGAGGTGACACCGTTAAGGGCAGGATTATAAACGGGATTTTAAAAGACCTGCGAGCGCCCGGCTACGGGGCGGCTGCTGTGTTGCAGGCAGATTTGTTTCCTCATACTTTGCCTTTTCTGTGCAAAACAGCAGTGCACGTTCTACTTCTAAACCCAACAGCTTTCATCGAGAACAGGTCCACAAACAATGGCAGTAATTGTGTGCAACACCTGCCAAAATTAAAAAAAAAGTTTTCCCTAAAAATGGCTAAAATGCAGCCGAGCAGATTCCATCTGCATTAATTTGGCTGAACAACAAGATATTGCTGGGGACAAACTCGGAATAAAGCAGCCCGGGTTCCCCGAATTGGCACAGCTCAGCCCAAACAATGGCTGCTTCCTATTCACCTTAACCCAGCTTTTCAAAAGAACATCCCCAGAAACACAAAGCATCAGCGGGAAATGGCAATTTTATGAATCCTAATCAATCAAAGGGCTTATTAACTCAATGTGAAGCAAGATTAAAATCTTTAATTATAAATCGTGCTAAAAGGAAAAACAAAATGTACTTATGGTACATTGAAAATTCCGGATATTAACATAGTTGCCATTATCTCTCTCAATATTAAATTTCCCCTCCCTGCCCTGCAACATGCTCACCTTTTTCTGTTCCTAAAGAACAGAACTGCGGAGCAAACTCATTTTTCTCCTTTCCAGGCTTATTAAAACGTGCTCCTTCTCCCCACACCCCCTGGGTTGCGCTGAGCGGGGTGGGGTACGGGGGGGGTCAGGAAACCCCATTACAGCCACTAGGGCAGAGGCGGGGGGCGGCTGTTTATTAAGTGGGCCGAGCCAGAGTTACAGATTATTTTTTTGGGGCCACAATCAAACGTGAAGCATTTCTGCTAATGAAAACGGCATGCATGTCTGTGCAAGTGCGCGTGATTGGCAGGGCTGCAGATTGCTAGCCACAGGAAGGGTCCTTGCTTTAAGCTACGGTGTGAGAAAGGCTATGGGTGCTTTTCTATCAGGCAGACATTTGGGAAATGACCACAGCAAATGTAATCACAGTTGGAAGGGGGGTGGGGGCGGCGGCGAGGCAGAGCGGAGAATGAGATCCGCATGTTTTATTTATTTGTTCAAAGTCACGGCCATCCCATTGTGTGCCCCTCTGGTTCTGTCATGCCTGGCCCCGCAGCCCACCCCCTGCGCTGCCCCATTGTTAGCGCGGCAGGCAGAGCCCAGCAGCACACCTAACTTCCCCGGGCAGGGCAGGACGGAGAGCCCCGTCCATGTAAAAATGAGCCGGGAACTGCACGGTCTGTTTTGTTTGGAGATGTGCCTCCTGGGTAGGAACGGAGCTACCTATTGGCAGCCGTCACAATGCTCTGGCCTCACACATTCGCCCCTCTATGGAAGAAAAAAAAAAAAAATATATATATATATATATATATATGCATATATATATATATATTTTTT
>NW_024962299.1:637899-987486 GCF_019238085.1 Lagopus leucura
TTTTTTTTTGCACAGAATTCCTGCTTCCCTTCTCACTCCGTTCCTCTCAATACATTGTTTCCTGGGGTTTATTTCTCCCACTCTCCCACAACTAAGAGCAGCTTTTCTCGAATTGGGGTTTTTCAGATTTGCCGTCAGTTTTGCGACTGCATTTGAAACCCCGTAACACGGCTCCCTTCTGCGAAGCTTAAGGATAAACAGAGCCGGTTAATCTGAAATACGTTTTTCATTTGAAAAGAGAGGCAATTCTCATCGCACGTTTCAGAACCAACCAGCGAGCTGCGGAGCGCTCGGAGCGGCGAGCCGCACGGCACCCCTTACGGACGGGAAGGAAGGCACGCGCCCGCCCCGCTGCCGGCGCCGCATCCCCAGCTCCGCCGCAGCTCCGGCGGTTCGGCGCGGCGCTCCGCTCCGCTCCCCGCGAGGCCGAACGCGCACGGCGCCCGCCGCCCGAGGACGGGGAAGCCGCGGCACGCCGGCACCCGGCTGAGGCCGGCACGCGGCGGAAGGCTCCCGGCCGCGGGAAAGAGAACTTTGATCACGGAACCGAGCCGGAGCAGAAGCCCTTTTTGCTGAGCACGCGTTTCTCAGACTTTCCTTTCTTCCCACAAACGCACGCCCGCACCTACGTACACTTTGCATATCTGCTCCCGTGCTGAATATTTATGCTACATACGGTACACACGGAATACGGGAGACCAGATTATTTTCCGCAGATAAATGCTACGTGTGCTTCCCGGCTCCCACACCGACGTTCGGAGAATTCTTTTAAAACCTTAAATGCCACGTAACTGTGATACTCCTTTGAAGATGATCATTAGACCTAATAAACAGGATTCTGGAGGCACAGATCTCTTCCTCTTCAGCTCTCACAACCGCCTTTCAGTAAATTCAGAAAAGATCCTTTGTGCCTAACTGGGTTTTCATTTCATCACCCTTAAATTTGTTAAGCTTGACTTCTGACACTTTAGAGGCTCAGCCCTTTTTAAGTACGATAATATAATAAATATTTGTGTTGCCGAAGAAGTGACTCTATCGTGTTATATAAAGCACCGTCCCTTTTTTATTCGTTTGTTATAAATAATTCACACAACTATGTGCATTTTATAAACAACATCTTTAGGAAACTGATATTATCGAACATTTTTGAGGCAATGCTCAGAAACACACACATATGTGCAGAGTATTTATTGGAGGGTATTTGAATCTGTAAACAAAAAATTAACAAAAGCAGAAAAATTAAGATACCCTATGTAGATACTTCTGTTAATACAACGTGTTTTCAGGCTTCCTTATACAAATTAGTCATCCAAATGACAAAAAGATTTTACAGACTGCAACCACCTATCTAAAATCATATTATTTGCCTCATTTTCCCCTGCAATTTCCATGCTCAGCTCGCCTGGAAGAAAGCAGACAGGTTCAGGAGGTGCGGTGCTGCGTGTCTGTGCAGCGGGAACAGCCCCAGCCAACAGCATTTCTCCTCGCATGTTCCAAAGGAGTTTCAAGTCCTTTCCATAATGTATTTGAAGAAAATAGTTTTGTTTTGTTGTTTAAATTAGAAATCACACAAAGTAAGTGCATCACAATCCAAAATTACTTCCCTTAAAATACTGATGTGCAGCATGATTGGTTCACTTAGAAGAAATTGATATTTTCAAGTTAAATCTAGTATATGGAAACCTCTTCCTATTTTCCAACACAAAACACACTAAAATCACTCAGCAGAGAAATCACACACCTGAGACAAACACGGACATCACAGAACCACCAAAAGACACACGTGCATTTCCGCACATTTTGCTGCCAATGTGACTTTCACAAGTACACCATTCCTATTCCGTTCCTCGGTCCTCCTGAAACAATATCTAAAGTTAACGAAATGAGCTTTTCTTGTATCGTTAGAAATTGCAGTTTGGAAAAACTTTTCATAAATTCAGTCTGCAACATCCCTCAGAAGCTCTTTTTAACTCTTCCAGATGCCGGGAGTTCCCTGCAGTTTGGCTTTGCAGCACCGAAGCGACCGTAAAATGCCATTATTGTGGAGAACAACAAAACCCCACTTATGTTAGCAGACGTCTCCGCACACGGTAGCGCGGCCGGGCACAAAAAGGCAGCGCGGCGTAAGCGGTTCCCGGTCGGTTAATCCGGATTCACGCCGCCCCACGCTCGCTGCGCAGCCCTGGCTCTGGGCTGCCACAGGCCTGGCCGGACCCCGGGCCCCGGCTGCCGCCCGCGTCCCGCTGTCAGGGGCCATCGATCGGCCCTCCCGCGGCCGCCCCGAGGCGAGGGCAGCTCCCGCAGGAGGGGCCGGCCGTGTCAGGGCAGCGGTATTGAGTCGTGAGCCGAATGACTGCTCATTGAGGGAAACGGGTATTGGCGTCCAAATCATCCCGAGACACCCTCGGTAACGCTTAAACAAGTCCGCTGTGTTAATGTCAGGTCGCAGGGGACGCATTTAGCCTCTCTGCTGACCATTAGCCCCTTTGATGGAGTGGCCGATAAACCCGACAGGACAGGCCGGGCAGCACTGGTGGCCGCGTGGGGCTGACGGCACTGCAGGGCCAGCCGCGGGCGCCGGGGCAGATGCAGAGGGAGCGCGGGGCCTCGCACTGAGCTGCGTCACCGGGGCAGCCTGAGCCACCGAAGGAGCCCAGCAGTCACCACGCCTGCCTGCCTGCCATGGGAAAATCAGCAACTCCAAGTCTTCGCTTTCATCTCTTTCCTCTACGCGCCTGCTCTACCAGCAGGCCATTTGGGAACCCATTTCCTAACGTCCTTCTATGAGGAAGGACAAAGAGTTTGTCGCTGCTCAGAACGAAGAGCTTGCTACGTCACTGACAGCACTGTGGATGCAATACTGGGAAGGCAGCTCCTAGGAGTGGTTTATCTCACGCCGTGCTCTTAAAGGCAATCTAAGAAGAATAAAACCAACCCAAGTCCTCCACAAGGAGAACGATTCTTGGGGAAACGAATCACCTTCCAAAACATGCATTTTGTATTCATCAATAATTACAAAAAAAACGACTAATAAATTCAACCTTAGCTGTTTTCAGAGAAAGTGTTAATAATTGCATTTATACTATTTGAGGAAATTATATTTAAATCTTTCACTACATGTGAGCTTACCAGTATTTACTTTCTTAAGTTTCTGCCAGTAAAAAGGGCCCTGGGTTTGACAGAGCAAATTTCCCAGCATTTGGAAGCTTTTATCCCAATTTTAACACCTTATCTCTTTTCCTCTAGAGAATTAACTGATATTGCATTAAAACAGAAAATGATATAGAATTTTAAACAGTCCGCACAACTGGAAAACTGACAGAACCTTCAAATGCTCCACTGGCAGGAAACTTCAGCCCCAACATTCACGTTCCAATACATGGTATATAAGCACATACCTACATTTACACACATCTATATGCTCACATGAACAGCAACTGTACAGTAGCTAAATTTGTCTACGTTTTTTTAAATAAAGCCTCTTAACATTAAGTACTGCATCAATTAGAAAAAAAAAGTAAACCCAAACAAACATTAAAACCACTGCCACTTTCTTTCCCCTGATAGCCCAAAAAAGGTGATGCAGCCGAGGAATGTCAGCACGACCCAGACCATTCCGATACCATTTGTATATTCAGTCCAGCCTTAAAAGCTTTTAATAAAAGCTACATTTTTGTCACTAATGTGTTTTCTAACATTCATAACTTGCTCAAATGTAACGATATTTTTTAAAAGCCATTCAAAAAGACACAACAGTTTCGTAATACATTTCTTACTAACTTCGTTAACACTGCACTCATACCAACCAGAAAACAAAAGAAAGCTCTGCTATCCATGCAATGCCATTTGTTGAACGATTCTTGCTGTATTCAGGCCGAGCCCATCTCACACCTGGAGCCTGAAAGCTGCCCCCTGACCAACACTGGTGACATTATTCCTGCATTTTATTTTTCACAATGATTAAAATAATATCTAAAATTAATGGCAATGCCATTATATTTTTCCCTGAAGGTCCTGTTACTTTAAGATAATAAAAACTGTCTGATATCTTCCACGAGTGCGTGCTCTCGGGGCACGAGGGCACACAGATAAGTAATAATTCAGTATACTAAAGGTGAAAATAAAATGCAGAGGAAAAAACCTCCTCCTGCTGCAGGAAGCACAGCCTGGCGGTGCAGCACAGACGCTGGACACGGACACCCCTGGGAGCAGCCCTGGGAGCAGCCCTGGGAGCAGCCCTGGGAGCAGCCCTGGGAGCGCCACGGCCGCAGCTCCGCACCTCCCACAGCACTTCCCGGCAGCACCCCTCCCTTCTGACATCCAGTGGCAATACAGCGTACGGATATTTTAGATTAATATCTGTGTCAGAACTACACTCCGCAGGAGCAGCACTGCCTCTCTAAAAGAGAAACAGCAAAGCTCCAAAATGTCAAGGTCCCAACCAGATTCTTACCACCTTGCTCACAAAGTTTCCCCAAAGCCATTGTGAGTTTTCCCACGCACGGCTCAGGCGGGTCCCTGCCTTCTCCACCAACTGACCCCTGACTGCACATCACCACGAGCGCCGCAAGCCATCATGGCCCGCCCCGTGTCCCCCCCAGGCCCTGTTCCTCCACAGGGCTCGGTGCTGCAGAACACAGCCCCCCAGAATCTTCCTCAGGTACATCTGGATAGGCACAGGTGGCAGCTGAGAGACACAAACACAGAGAAGAGGTCTGAATCCAGCCCTGATTGCCAGTTGTTAATTTAACAGAACGGTTTTGTATTATTAAAGATTGTCCACAGCAAAATTGTGCCTTCTGCGTGCATACAGATTTACACAGACACTGGACTCCATGGAGAAGGAAATGCTTTCCTACTGCTCACACAGCACTCAGCTCAACGCAGCCCCAGCTTCCACAGGAGCTGCTCTGTAGCACAGACAGCAGCATCAGTAACATCAGGGCTCTGGGCATCAGCCTCAGGAGCCCAAAGCACTGTCTGAGTAGCACCAGCCCTAAAGTATCCGCACCATATCCACAGCCTAATGATAAAATTTTCAAATAGAACTGGAAGTAACTGAACTTCCACCTTTGAATCTGCACAGAAATTGCATTACAGCAATCATTTAGCTCTCCCTGTGATAGATAACGTATGTATAATACAGTAGATTCTACCTCAAAAAAAAAAAAAGATCTCGTGAAAAAATTCAAAAATTCCTAACCCCTTATCGCAGAAGGAGCACAAAGGAAAAATGTTTTTAGACACATAATAAAATCCTAGAAGCTGCATCAACACAATCGCTGCTTTTATGACAGCCGACCACGGCACATCTCCCAGAGGGAAGCCCTTCTTCCCTGTGCCCTGGGACGCGCCCTGCCCACAAGGAGGGCTGGTGAGCAGTGACCCCGCGGGCACGAGGCACTGGCTGAAGCTCGGGGGCACATCTGCAGGCCCCCTCCCTCCACCTCCCGCCGCAGCCACGGAGTCGCGCACCCCTCGCCCCTCTGCCACGTGCTGCCCACGCAGCGCCCGCACATCGCTCCCTGTGAGCCCACCTCCGCTGCACCACAGCTGCACACTGCTAATAATTAACTTGTTAATACTTCAAAGTACATTCATTTCCTTCTTCTTTTCTTCCCCCCCTCTATCTTTTCATCTGATGTCCAAAATCCTATATAACCACTTCACTGTTTTTAATTGCTCATTTCGCTCAACATATTAAACATGCTTACATTCGTGCTTTTTGATTTCATCTTTTGCAAATCACCTGCATGGTCATCTGTTCTCATTTCTGCAGGATGCTTTCATGCTAACCAGCAAGGTCACTGTGAAACTTGTATTGATTTTCTTCCTAAATATCCCACTGTACAAATACATATTTTACCAGCGGTCCTGAAGCCATCCCTGAGACCTAACGCAAACACGAGGCGACGCAGCCACAAGAGCCTTCGGAACACAGAGTCGCAAATGGACTTCTGCAGATTCCTACTGGAAAAAACTGGCTGCTTAACCCTTTTTTGGCTGAGCGGGGAAATCGATTTTCCAAGGCAGCAGCCACGGATATGAACTGGGCACAGACACTCATCGTCGGGTAATAGACTGCCCGCCCTGGAGAGTGGTCACTGCAGCCCGAGCAGCAGCGTGACATTTATCTTGCAAACGTGCTCAAATACGGTATATTTTGTTTGGTTGATTGATTTTAGCATTCCTTTCATTATTTCAATCCAGAGATATTCAGTATCTTTACTCAGAAATATATCAAATGTAGATTTTCTGAACTTATCACAAAAAAAATAGAATCTTTTAGCCATCGAGATAAATATCGGACGGGGAGCGCAGCAGGGCTCGGAGCCCAGCCTCATCTCTCTCATGCTCACCACAGTTGAAATACCAGGCCTGGAACGCAACAGAAGAATGCAGTGCTAACTCAGGAATTTCACATTGCTAAATGATTTCATTTTTGCCAGAAACAACAACGTTCTTCCTGTGGCTGAGTAAGGCTGAGTAAGGACCAGCTCTCTCCCTAAGGCCAGGACTAGCGGATCCTCAGGTAAAACCAGACTTCCCTTTTCTCCTAGCTCAGCCACCATCTATGCACCGAAACACTTAAATCCGGATTACAAAAAACCACACGACAAACAAACAGTGTGGATGGCCAGAGAACGTGATTACGTGTGGGACGGTGCTTCGGGCACACATTTATGGGAAACGAACGCTGAGTCGCTGCGCCAGACACAGTCCAAGGCAAAAATGTATGCAGGCAACAGGGAGTTAAGTAAATAATTTTTTTCTTTTCTTTGTCGATGTGTTTAGTTCTCTTCCTGCCAAGACTCATTTCACTCTGCTATCTTGTGAGAGACACATATGGTGCAGTGAAATTGCCATCCAAGAAAGCATGTCCCAGCCTGTTGAGACATCATCAAATAAGATTAAAGCAAAGTAAAAATAAAAAGATAGAACGATTTTTTTTTCTTTTTCTTGTACAGAGAACATCTGATGAAAGTCACCGAGGTACTTGAATGCTTCTAAAGGTTTTGCAACCATTTCTTTACTTTGTCTGGTTAAGAAAAAGGCAGAAATAACAACCCAATATCTCCTTTTTCTTCAAGTTAGTGAAAAAATGTGTTTCATAATAAACCTGATGTATATGAATAAAATACAATATTGCTTTCCGTGCATCTGAGGAAGCAACACACACACACACACAAATTCCACAGGCTTTCGTTCTGGTTACCTCTCTACAACCATCTCTGACCCTGCATGCCAAGAAACATTTCTGGGCTGGGACAAAAAGCTGTTCTGTTAATCCAGCCCCCAGAAGGGCACACGCTGCCGCCCCCACAGTTGGCTCCCGTGTCACCCTGGCTACCAGCTTTTACACCAAAAAATAACATTCATCATTTGAGAAATACAGACATTCATGCTGCAGCATTAAAGAAGAGAGAAAGAAACTGAAAATTGTTTCCCATTTCCGTAATGCTTGTGAGGGCCTTGGCATGCCAAGTGGACGACGGAGACGTAATGGGCTCTTCACCTCCAGGGTCTCCTCAGTTTCTACGTTCAGAAAAAAGCACGGGGCAAACAAACCCCAGCCAACCTCACCGGCTCCTGCTGGGGCACCTGGGACAGGACCCCGGTTGGGGCAGCTCACAGGGTGCAGCAGCACGAGCTGCTGAGAAGCAACTTGTCAGCTACTCTTCACTGCCTCGAACTCATGCTCTGCAAAGACTCCTGAATCACCGTCTGTCCAGCACCACGAAAGCACAACAAACGCAGTGCAGGCGGCGTGCTCCACACCACACGGGAACAATGTGGAGTACAGCAGCCTGCTCAAGGCAAAAATGAAGTCGCAAGGGATAAGACGAAGCCAAAAATCAAATTAGCATTGTCTATCACCATAAAACTAAACTGAGGGGGAGCATCTTAAACATGGAAAACAATCAGCAAAATGGAGCTCGACTCTGGGAACCGGAACTGCTCTGTGCATCTCTTTGCCACCTGTTCCAGGCCGACCCATGCATCTTCAGGCTCTGGTTTCCAACGCGGTCAGAGCTGGACTGCAGGAAAGCAACAATGCATCAGTAGCAGAGATTATCCCTGGCCTTAATAAGCTGTTGTTGGCTTTCATAACAACTGCAGCCTAGGACGAGTCACATCGAGCTCAAAGACAATCTTACCAATAGCCTGGAGCAAGGATTATAGAAACAAGAATCCAAGGGGGGGCGGGAGGCAGCAAAAATCCCAAGGAACAGGGGCTAATGTAAAATCGTTTACATATTAACCTTCTTCCCTTCTGACAGTGGTCAAGTTCTGATTCAAAATACAAATTATCTCCAATTACTTCAAAAGAGGCAGTCGCAGAGCTGTCACTTAACCTTCACCATCTGTTTGGCTCAAAAGCAAGCTGTACAGCCTGCCACTTTGACCTCGCCTCTCTCTCCGCACTGGACAGGCAGCAAAGGAGGAGCCGAGGCCCCATTGTTCTCGGAGCAGCCCCACGGCAGGGCCGGGCGAGGCGCGGGCCACGGGGAAGATGAGCTGCAGGCAGCTCGGGGCGCTGTGAGCCCGCCAGCACCCGGCCCGCCTCAGCAACGGGGGGTGAAAAGGCGAAGGCTGACTCACAATGCAGGCTGGCTTACAGATTTGTGTACACTTTTCCATCTAGCATCTAGATATACATAGAAAAGCATCAGCTCTTTGAAATGTCTAAGGGAAAACAAGTCCAGGAAATGAAATTGCTTTCTAGGAAAGAGTGTAGCACAAAATGATTGGATAAACAAAACAAAACAAGGTAGATGCCACGGGAAAGTAAAACTTCCAAGTTCCAGCTGCAGAGATCAGACCAAGGCTGCCCCCCACCACTGCCCGCTGCGTGTTCCAGTCTCTACCACGGCTTGGAGGGAAGGCCGGGGCCGAGGCCTCAAGCAAAGCCCAGGGAAGGGGCAGAGGACAGCCAGGAGCGCCCGCCCTGGTAGCAGGCAGGGGCAGAGCATCAGAACCCAGCTCACAGCCCAACCTCAAAGACCAGAGGTGTTGGAGTAAAGAGATCTGTCAGGGAAAGAGATTCCAAAGGGCTGCAGAGCACAGTAATAGGGTGCAAATTTTTGAATACTTCAGGGTCTGTGGGCCATTTCTAATGCTTCTGCCGAGAAACATTACAGCATTTCCACTGGCTCTGATCTTTATTTTCAGTTTTATTACCCGCTGCATAACAGCTCTCTCCAAGAGAGAAAGAAAGAAAGCAGATCCCCCTGTAAACAGGAGCAACTCCAACTCCTGAGCGTTTCACACAACGCAGTTCAGCGTGAGGACATCTCTGTTCGTGAAAGCAGCTGTGAAACAACCATCTTGTAGCCACGCACACTGCGCGACGTTTGACATCACTCGATGCGTGCGGGCAGAGCTGCCCCCTTGCCTCCCCGTCCCGAACCCAAGAGCAGCACACTGCAGCGCACCGCCGGGTGACAAGGGCCGCAAACCTTCCATTTCCATAGCAGATGGGAACAAATCAATTAAGCACACAGCACTGCAGTGCCACTCGTAACAAGTACCCGACACACAGCGCTGAGTACTTTGCTCAGGGGGAGCAAGGAAAGCCTGCTGCAGAGGGTGCAGGATCAGATCACCATCCCCAGCAAGTAGCCTTCCACTCTGTAGGATCTGAATTCCTTTGCTGCTGTTTTTAAAACACAAATGGAAGGCTGAGCTCCACATGCAGCACACAGGGGGCAGAGAGCTCCCTGTGCTCTGTGCTGGAACAGCCTGACAACAGCTGCAGCCACAGTGAAATGTTTAATTTTACTTAAAACATTCTCTCAGGCCTATGTATTATTTGAAGTATAATGTACAGAATTATCTAATGAATTCTCAAATCAAATACTCTCATTTTGCTGCAGGCCATTTCCCGAGAACAAACTAAAGGCACACAAGCTTCTTTCTGTGCCTGAACGTTGAATTTAAACATATGTCCAGCGGACACCAGCTTCTTACAGACTGCCTCTCCCATTCATTCTTCTGTATCTCTGGCCAGCGCAAACCCCTTTAAATTAAAAACAAACAGAGGATCGAGATAACAAAAAAATACGGCAGGACTGCCAAACACAAAAGCACAGAAAGGTCCCTGGGCTGCAGACAGGGATGTGGTGGCAGTGAGCGCGTCGCCTCAGAGCAGCATCTGGCTCTGATTAGGTAACGAGCTGCAGCATCTGCAAACTTGTCAGTGCTCAGCCCACAACAAAGTCCGGCCGCAATCTGTGCTTAAAAGGGAACTAGCTGTTACATTCTGTAAGACAAACATTATCTGTTCCATCGCAGGGTGCCTTTTCATTAAAAGCTGGCTGTAAGAGGAGAAATTAAACGTGCCTGTTACATGTTACTTTTCATCGCAAGGAAAAAACTCTCTGGCTTTGTCAGAAGGCTTTTCATTTGTCTTTCCTCTGTGAAAGGGCTGTAAGATAACAGGAGTGATTCCACAGCCCTCAACAAGCAGCCACTGTGAACCCCGGGTGCTGCTATAATATAAAACTTTGCTGCATTTCTCTCATATGAGAACGAAAACAATGCTGCCGTGCACCAAACTGCAGGGCAGGGCTCCGGCCGCTGCCACACCAACGGCTCTGCGAACACACGGCTCTCAGCTGGCATTTACCTCTTTGCTCCATTTCATAACTGCTGAACTAAAATTGAACCCTCTCTTAAGTATTTATTTACTTTGGCTGTGCATCTGACTAAGACAGCTTCCCTATCTTACTGTTTTTCCTTCCTTTTCTCTCTTGGTGCGTTGGAATTATCCTTTTCTACACTCCCTGTGTTACTGAATAACAGCTGCAGTCCCCAGCGCCTGTGCTGTAACCAGGCACGTATTTATACAGCTCCTGTGGAAAATGAATAGAGAACACCGCGTGCCCTGTGCAAGACCAAAGTCCAACATAACTGAGGAAGAACCAAGTTACTGAATCCAAAAAGTTCAATTTCTATCCAAACTCACAGATATTTTCAAACATCTAATGAAACACACCTCTGAGTACTTCCAAAAAATATTCTCTCATAAAACGAAGCGTTAGTCCAGCAATACCAGAGACACGGATAGCACACGTCCCTTTGCACCATACTTGGAAACCATCAGAAACCACGGAATGCGCACACACTGCACTGCGAACAGTTTGCATCTGGAAATATCCGGACAGCCTCCTGCGCGGGGCAGCGCGAGCTGCGGGCAGCCTGAGCGCGAGCCACAGCAAGTGCGCTGGGCGGGAGGGAGAACAGCGAGCAGCCACCAAGTCCCAGCAGAACAGGAAAACTCCACTTTCCCCAGCAGAGCGCCAAAACGAGGACGCGAGGTGGAAAGCAGAAGTGTTACAAGAACTGCCCTTTTTTTTCAACCTCGCCATGAAATCTGGCCTATTTATTAGTTGTGAAATACAAACCCCGTTATCAACAATCTGAAGGAAATGGATTGATGTTAAGTGATACTTCAGAATCCGCCCCGTAGCAAAGCCGCCGCGCCATTACAGACAGATAAGCAGAAAATCCTTCCTGCAAATAAAGGACCTCCCCGATGTTCGATAAACCGCGCTGCCGCGCACAGCACGCACCGCGCCGAACCCCCGGCCGGCACCCCGCCTCCACACGCGGCCGGACGAAGCAGCGGCGCCGAAGGAAGGCGGCCGGCCCGAGCGGAGCTGCCAGGCCGCAACTCGCACTCCTCCTATGAATGCCACCGGCGGGCCCCGAGATCGCGTGCGCCACGATGGGCGCCACGGCCGCCCGCCGCCTCCTCAGAACTTCGTAAATCAAGAGTGGGAGAGGCTCGATGCCGAGCGCCACCGACCTGAGCTCCGCGTGAGCAGCAGCAACCGCACAGGAAACATTTCTCACAGAAATCGAGCTCTGGGCGACCGGGACGCGGAATGGCGGCGGCCTCGAGGAGCCGGGCGGCCGCTGAGGGAACGCCGCGCCGCGCCACGTGCCGCGCAGCCTGCCGCGCGCCCGGCCGGCCCCGCCGAGCCGAACCGAGCCGAACCGAGCCGAACCGAGCCCCGCGAGCGGCCCCTCGGCCGGCCCCCCAACACGCGTAACGGCCCGTGAGCGGCCGGCGGTTCGGAAGGATGAAATGCAAGTTTGCAGCCGTTGATAAAATCTTTTACTTTCGACATTATAATTGTTTTTCTCCTCTCCAAATGCGCTCTTTATCCAAAAAGGATGGGGGTTGCACAGCTCTGCGCGATCGCTGCCCGGATGGAGGTGTGACGAGAACCGAAGCACAACTCGCACAAAGCGCACGTGAGCGGAGCCGAGGCCGCGTGGAAGCGCTTCCGCCCCGGCTGCGTCCCGGCCCCGCGCCCCTCTGCACCGAGGCGGCCCGCGGGAGCGGCGGCAGCGCCACGCGGCTCCGGCACGGCGCTGCTCCGGCGGCTCCCCGTGCGCTTCGGCTCTGCCCGCGTCGCAGCTTTCTTCAGATGGCCGCGATTGCCATTAAGGCCCGGCAGAGCCGGCGCTGCCCTCAGACCGCGTTCAGTCCTCGACAAAGGGCCGCGCATTTTAAAAGCGACGCGGTTCGTCCGTTGCCGTGATTTATTATTATTTGTATTACAGCGGTACCCGGAGGCCCCGCCAGGGTTCCTTTGTCCTGGGCATTGTACAGAAACACCGCGACGCGCTGCTCGGAGAAAGTTAAATCCAGCCTAAAAGGCTCCAGCCCCGGGCTCTGCCGGTGTTTCCTCGCTCCGTGCCTTAACGATTTTCACCGTTCTAAGGGGCATCTCCCAAACCCCAGCATTTCTTTTCCCCGCTTGCAGGGACATCCCTGTAACACAGCGACAGGCCGCAAGTGCTCCCTGCACAACCTGCCGGGGTTTTAGAAAGTATCTGGGATTCAGTTGCATGCAAGAGGAATTAAAAGTGTGGAGATGCTATTAACCAAACAAGCAGAGCTGATCGCTTATGTTACGTGATTCTCACCTCTTTAACTGAAAGAAGAAAAAAAAAAAAAGCAAAAAACAGCAGCTCTAAATGAGGAAAAAAAATTCAGAAATCCAGTAAACAAGAAACGCGGTATGGATAGGGACACAGTGTTAGGGTAGGCACAAAGGAAAGGTGCGTAGATGGCATACATCATCCTTGAAAGCAAGAGTGGAAAAGCAGCTGGGGACGATTCACAGTAGATTTTTCTGTAATAACATTCTCCTACGTTTCTTTAGTTGGAAAACTCAGTTTATAGGTCAGTTAACAAGTATTAAAACCACAAGAGAACATGAAACGCACCACCTTTTCCTTTTGATCCTTTTCCCTTTTGGATGAAAGTTTTGAAGTTCGGAATATAAAATCCCTGAATTTTAGTTATGTTTTATGCCCCCGTGAAGGCATTAAAACAAAAGTTTGTGGGCTGAAGAAATATCCCCTAACTAGCAGAGAATTGAAGAAAGCTGTCGTGCCCCACACACCTGTGCGCCAGGTGTGCTTCTGCCCAAATGGAACACCTCATTTACAAAACAAATCTGCCCAGAAAATTACCTGCCCCTCTTGATTGCTGCAAATGGTTTTCATCAACCTGCATTGAACTGTACTGCGTTCCCTCCAAATTTACAGCATCGGGTATAAGAGTCATTGTAGGAGGGGAAGGCATAGAAGCAATGTTTAAAAGCCATTAAATAAATAAAGGGTCCCCGTTGCGCATGGTCAGTGCCTTGGGTGTCCATTCGTTAAGGTAGTTCCCTGCTGAGCGCGCTGCATAACCCACCACCAAGCACAGAATTGGCTTGGCTTAAAGGTTTTAAAGGCCCCGTTCTCTTGCAGGATGCTTCGGTTTTGAAATCTATCAAAGGAATCTCAAAACAAATTACATGGTAAATTATTATCTCTGTTCTGGCCTCCTCTCTACACCCCACTGTTCAGCATGAATGACGATGGGAGAGCTGCCTGTGAAAGCCTGGAGATAAGCAGATTACAGAATGTCAGGTGCCTCGGGCTACTCGAAATTTCACAGCCAAACTTCACCGGCCGAATCAGTTCATCTCACTAATATGGGTCACAGGCTATTTCAATTAATGCACCTCTAATGACTAACATTTGTTCCTTAATGTGAAAGGAATAAATACAGAGATGCACAAAGCAGCAGTATCCAGCAGAACTCCCTCCCTGCGCTTCTGCTCAGTAACACTATGTTTACTTTCTCCAACCAAGTAACAGATATGGAGGAAACAGGCTGGCAAAGCATATGGATTTCTTTCAGAGAGAAACCTTTTATGTAGCTTTCCTATCATCACCAACGCGTTTCTGGCAGCTTTCAGTGTCCTCTAGATCCCTGTGTACTGAATAACAAGACCTGATATGAAAACAGAATGCAGAAAACAAATTAGCATTTTGAAAATAAAAGGCATGGCTTTTAATCCTATTAAGATCACGGATTTTTTTTTTTTTCCTAAAGTTCCCTGAAAGATACAGCGATGTTTCCATTAACATAAATGCTGAAATCAGCATTTCCTTTGAAAGAAGTTGTTAATATTTGGAAACGGTAGGATTTCCAATCCTAGATTTGATTGTTATTCTATGCTACCCTGTGAGTGCCAAGGTCATGGGGAGATTCACCTGCACACTGAGCTAAATGAATGCACTCGGCCACAATACATGTATAATTTAACATTCTCCTCTCAAGTACCACCATGCATTCCTAAAAATATTTTATTACAATAACAAATTGGTTTCAAAATCATGCATTATGTATTCTGAAATTAGGTCTGCCAATGAAACCCGTATATACAAACATACAAGCAACCATGCAGGACAGAACGCAGAAATTATAGGTTCTAGAAGAGCTGACAGGAACAATTAATTCTTCCCGTAACTCCAAAAAGTCCTTTTTTATTCCTTTAATCTGCAACTTAAAAAGAACAAAACAATCAATTGCTGTGAAACGCATGTAGGAATCGAACAGCGTGTCCATTTCCAGATGTCTTTATCAAAAGAAAACGTTTAACTGCAAAGTGCTCCGTCTATGAAAGCCCCCGCCTGGGAGCTCCTTTCTCACGGGCTTGGGGACACAGCACAGGGCTTCTCCAGTATTTATGGGAGCACTAATTGCGTTTCAAAACTTTACCATTAGAACATTTTTAATACTGTTTTTTCTTCAGATCGAGCTCCTCCCAATCTTTAATATGAATTTATTAAAAACAAACAACAACAACAAAAAAAAAACCCTTCTGGTAAATTCTTGATAAATGAAAGTCATCCTCTGCGATTCCTTTTTTAGTTATTTAGCCAGAGAGCTAAAAAATTCATAATATTGCTGAACTTTCAGGAGGAAATGCTGTAACGTTAATGCACTTTCATGATAGATGGTTGCTTCTGATTTGCAAGCTTCATTTTAAGTTAAGTATACATTGATAAAGCATCCTTTTACAGCCCAAATATTCTTTTTTTCTCATGCAAAATAAGCATGTTTCTTGGTCAAGTGACATTTTGTTAAAATGGACTTGAGGTAGCTAGTTATGAATAATTGAGGTTAAAATGTTTCTGTGATTCCCTCAATGCCTTTTTTTATTTTAAAACATTTATATCACGTCAAAAAGGACTTATTCTTCCAAAGGTAACTTTCCATTAAAATAATGGAGAAAAATGACATTTCTAATTGCGATAGCAGCCCCGAGTCCCTAACTAAAGCCAAAGGCTCTTCCCGCAGAAGCACTGCGTTTGTTATGGTGAGTTCATTGCTGTGGTGTAAAAATACACGGTGTGAAGTGTTCAGACCAGGGCAAATAAGATGGACTGGATGCCCATTGGAGAGCAGCAGCCCTGGCTACGCCTCCCGGCCTCTGTTTGCTGCTGTGCATTTCGCTCTTAATAAACACTGCTATGTTTATTTGTTTTTCTGTTATTTCCTAAAAACAGAGGCTGGCAGATATTCCCATTCATTATACTTTGTTCCACTGTAAACTTCAGGAAATCTCAATAACAACTTGCAAATGCACGTTCGATTGTTATTTCTGTTCCAAGAGGTAACGATGCGCACTATTGCCAGGCGGCGATTTGCAGCACGGCGCCCAGTGAGGCCAAAGGCTCTGCGTCACCTCTGGAGCTTCTGACCCAGCCACCATTTCATAGCATTAAAACCTTCACGCTCTCCTTTTCAGACACGAGTGCAAACGTCGCTCCCCAGTTGTTTTGCTGTGATTTCGTTTAGATGTTCTGCTATGATGAGACGTGCAGCTTTTTCAGCAGCAAAATTATGATAAATAATTTTCTCTAATCTAATCAGCAGTATCTGAAAATGGTAAACGTTAGCAGCTTCATCTGTGATTTCTTAAAAAGCCTTTTGTATCACTACGCAGACTGACACATTGAAGCTTTGCTTTTAAAGCAATAATTAAGAAATTGTTGACAAATTAAATGTCAGTGACAATTTTAAACAATTGTAAACGTTCTTCCCCCTTTCTTTTCCGAGGGAGAGAATGACAAAAAGGGAAATCCAAACTGCCACTTAGAGAGGGGACGAGACTTTGCGAATGTTGTTTTTGTACCAAAGAGATGTGATTCATGTAAGAAGCAAACCCCACGCTATGGGTTTTTAACCGCCCTGCCTTGTAATCCAGAGGTTAAATGATTAAACCCATTCCTGCACTTTTCAGTTCAGCTGCAGATACGTTTCCTTGCATTTAGCTGTGGGCAATTTTAAGCTGCGTATGAAGCGCTTTTTTATTTGTTATTGAAGTCCGTTGCCATCTTTCAAAATTGTTTGTTACACGTATCTGAAGGCATACACGCATTACGACAGCACACCAAAATAAAAACAAGATTATAAAAATTAGATATTCTGTTCTAAAATCCGTGTTCGTTTTCACAAGGTGTTTTACTCAACGAAAATTACAAATGGCACTGCGTTAAATCATTAAATACAACCATTATTTTTCTCGTTGCGGCTTAAGGAGGGAACAAAACAAAAATATTTCCCAAATGTTGCTGCACGGCCCCATCGAAAGCCTGGAGCTGCAGGGCTGTGCGGGCCGTGTGGGGTTGTGCCTGCAGTGGGGCAGTGCTGGAGGGCTGGGAGCGGCAGCACGCTGCCTCACAGACACACGTGGGAAGTTTGGGAGGCACGCAGGAGACGCGCGGTGTTGAGCGGCTTTTCTCCTCGCTCACTAATTATGCCTCACAAGAAAGGCAGGGCTGCCCGGGCTGGAGTATCACCATTGCGCGCTGCCGCGCTGTTGGCTGTGAGTGTTTTGTGATTTTGCATTCTGTAGCTTAGGTTAAAAGGCGGCAGGTACTGCATCAGCTCACACAGCCTCTGAACAGCTGCTGGCTGGCAAGGAAACATCTGAAAGCTCAAATGAAAGAGGTTTCTACTTGTTTTTCCCACTCAGGCTCCTGGAACTGGCTGGTGAGCTGCCTGACACTGGGAAAAGCATGCGGGCTCTGAGGGGATGAAAGACAGAAGAAGAAAGCACAAACCCACAGCGCCCCGGTGCCTTCCAGCCAGTTCTGCAGCCTGGCTCCAGCCGTGCCCACGGTGCCCAGCCCCATCCTGGGGAGTTACTGCCTGTGGGGCCCATCCCCAGCTTCTCCTTCCAATTCGCCTTCTATTGGATTTTTCCTCTGGGCTGCTGGAAGTAACTGACAAACGCGTGGTTTGGATGGAAGTGTGCCACAAGCCCTGACGCATCACTCTTCCATCCTCATTGCGCATTCGGTCCACGGAAGCTCTCCCTGCACGGAGCTCCCAGCCCGGCTTGCACCGCGTTGCACAGCAAAGCGCTTGGCTACACCATGCCAGCGCCACCACTGCGTCTGTCTGCCACGCAGACCCACACGGCCATCGCCGACACCGCTTCAGCTGAGGAGCAGCGCCAGCCGCCCAGCGCTCCGGCCATGGAGAGCAGCAGCTCATGCTGTGGGGAGCAGCTCCTTCCATGCGAATCCAGATGTGAGCGCCACGTGGGTCGGGTGGCACAAGGAGTGTTTTGGCAGTGAGGGCGCAGCTGTGCTGAGCGCCCCGCGCGCGTCACAGAAACGATACTGAGGGGAGCTTTGGTAGCCTGAACACTAGGAAAATAAAAAAGCAAATCCATTGATTTGATACAAATCTGGTTTTGTAGCAGCATGTGAAAATAAATTTAAAAAGACTTAAAGCGTGTTTTCAAGAGATAAGACACGCTCAGATAAGAGTGTGAAAATGTGCCACCTGAAGAAGTTCTAGGACAGCATCCAGGAAAAAAGGCTTCGTCTTACGTTTAAAATGTGGTTGTCTGCAATTTCCTTGAAATTCAGTAGATGACTTGTATCTTCCTTTCTTCTCCTCCATGTCAGTTCTGCTGCACCTTCCCCACTCCCCTACCACTGGAAAATCTTTTCTTTGAGACATGGCAACTTATTAGGGTTTTGCTAATTTTTCTTCACAGCTACGTAGTCTTCTAGAAATATTGCTTCCGTGAATGTTCTTCCAGGATGCCCAATAGGAAAGCAAGATGTACCATTTGCATACTAGCAGCAGTGAGGAAGCAGAAAGGTTCCCTGTCATCCAGCATTTTTGCTCAGCCCTCACACAACGGCTTGTAGGACAGCACGGCCTGAAGGCTGAAGCCCTGCACAGCCACACTGCAGGAGTCGCCTGGGGTTCTTATCTCCAGATTGTCTCCAGAAACTCCTTTCTCAAGATATCAGTTGAGGAAAGTTTTTGCTTCCTTCTTTTTCTCTCAGAACCACCAGCTCTTCTATTTGATGTGTTTTAGGTGAAATGTCAGGCAATTATGGTGATGTACTTGCTTTTATATTACCCTCTCTCTTCCCTTGATGGCTTTTAAAAACACACGTATCCCTTATTTTCTCCCCTGCCCTTGTGTGAGCAGGAGATCACCTCTGGCACAGGTGAATGGAGGGCAGCTGCAGCCATACCTCATTCTCCCAAAGAGACTCCATGGCTACAGTAAATCTAAAGTGCTGTAATTCTCAAAATGATCACATGCATTTTAAATAGCAATTTAGAGTGATTCTGCTGCACATCCCTCCATAGGACCCACACCAAATTGCTTCTGTTTTACTGTTTCTTTTATATGTTTATTGGGGTTGATTAATTACGTAGCACAGAGTCTATAGGAACGAGCCATTTTTCAGCATAACAGGTTTACAGTAAAATTAGATTATAGTTTTATAAATCCCCAGGACAAAAAAATCATATATCCCATATGTGCAGGAAGGGGATATATTGCCCACAGCGTCCTTCTTTACAAGCAGTAGCAGCTCTTTCAGCCCTCCCTTTCTCAAATGGTCCAGTTAAAGAGCCTTCTGTCTGACAAACTATTGGCATGTGCTTGCCACTACATCTCCCTTTATCCTCTTTAGTGTATTTATGTAGCCCCCCGAGGTCCTTTCCTCTTCTGGAAAGGAAGGCCTCTGAGACTTGATAGATGGCACTGCTGTTGTTCAGAGAAATTTGTGGGCTAACAGAGGGTTCAGTGAGTTGTGAGCTGTGTCATCTCTGAACCTGGAACCTAGACATCCCTCTTCCTTTGGCCAGGACGTTTCCTTCACTCCAGCCACGCTGTCCTGCATGAATGCAGACTGAAAAGTGTAATTTTAGATGGAATGAAATGCACCACTCCCAAAGACGGGGAGAGCAAGGCCTTGGAAAACCACAGGACTTCTTTTTCCTCTGTTTTAAAGAAAGACAGTGTTTTCTCTTGGCGTTGTTAAAAAACAATTCCCATTTAGGTGGTGACAGGCAGGACTCTGTAATCTGTACATACAATTTAATCCTTTAAAGAATCAGCAGAACCCACATCAATCAAGCCTTCATCAACTTGTAAAAACAATATTTTGATTCAATCAGATTCAAAGCCCCGAAATTCCCAACTAATTAATGCAGGGTCACTCGGAGACTGCGAAGCAATGGCTAGCAGAGTGGTCAAATATTTACCCCCAGACACAGTAGACATTAGGACAACCAAAGGACCTGAAGAGTGGGCAAGAATAGGTAATGTGACTCTCGCTGCAGCAGGTTTCATTCACTACAACTATTTGGATAAAGAATTATTACCGAGCAGAGGAAAAAAAGAAAAAAAAAAGAAACTAAAGCCTCTGCCATAAGCAGCATTCTCACATCCCGCTTAAGGGCTGTTAAATGGTCAGTGACCCAGGCAACATCCTTCTCATTTTTTGGATTTTAACATGCATGTCTCCAGACAGTTGAGTTGTTTTGCTTACAGTCCTTCCTTATAGCACTCACAATAAATTACATTATGAGAACACAGACAGCAAAGAATTACTGAAGAGTCCGAGCCACCAAGACCTCTCGGCCTACTTTGTGTTCCTAGAAATGCATCTTGAATTCAGCTCATTCCTCCGAGCACTGCCGAACACACTCGTGCCGTGCAGTACGGCTGCACACACAGCAGGTGCCCATGCTGCTGAGCCCCACATTTCGGGGGCAGCTGCAGTTCGTTTGTGCAGCTTTCAGCTCTGACTCAGGAAAAAGATATTTTGTGTGTTCCACTCCAAAGCTAAAATTTCACTGATTCTTTTAAAATGCATTCATTAAAACAGTCATAATTTGTTAATGCGTAATATCTATAATCATGCATATATGCGCACATGGGGCCTGCATGCAGCTGAGTGCATTCTTTGACCCTGCGTACGTGTGCAAAGACACACAATGTACACCTACTGTGCGTGCGTGACAGCGGCGGGCAGGCTGTGTGTCAGGGAGAAATAAGAATACATCAGTGCAGGTCTCCACAACACCCTAGCACTAAAACCCACAAATCCATCATGAGAGAATTTCTGACGTCTCCTGGCAGAGGGGGGTTCTGAAACGCAGCCCAAGCGAGCTGCTCCAGCTCATGGCCGTGTGCTGTGCCGCACCGCCGGCAGAGCCTGCATCGTGGGCCCCATCGGCTGCTGGTGGGACACAGCCCCTGCCACAGATCCTCCAGCAGGTGAGGACGTCACTGCACAAAACAATGGAGCAGTTTCCACTTCTCCTTCAAGATTCCTTTTCAGTCTTGTGCTTTTTCACATTTCGGTATTTTTGCTATTTGCACTCCAGAGCTACGCAAGGGACAGAACCCGATTATAATTTGTATTACGTTGCTATAGCTTTTGCTTCTCTGCTTAAATTCATCATACTGAGATATGTATTCTGGATAGATACGACTTCAGATTAATGACTCTGCAATTAATTCTTCCTCACATAAGAAAGTTTTCAAAAAGTTTCAGAGCAGCTATGTAATAATTCACCATTTTTACGTTGCCCGTGTTTTGAGACAGCCTGGGAAGGCATTCCAGACCCTGATGAATTTGTTGGAAGCCATTCAGCAGAACCCATGCTGATGGAACTTCTCTGGAATGCCCATCGGTGGCTGGGAATACCAAATATATGCCGGAAGGGAGCCCTCTCCAACACTACTGTAATGCTAGGAGTGGTAATAATAGCAGTGATAATTATAAAGGAAAGGACAGAGATCCAGGCAATTCCTCTTGAAAAGAATGTGTCAGGGACTCGTCACTACTCTGTCTCCACATGCATAGGAAGGAGCAGACCAGTGGCCCTGGGCTGAAGGAGCAGTTACCTGTTCTTATCTCTCATATCTCTCGTAAGAGAGATGTCTTACAACAGAGAGGCAAAAATTACCGCACCTACTTAAAACATGAGGCGCAACGGCCACCATTAAGGCATCTCCTCTCTAACGTACATTATTAGTACTACTCAGCATCATAAAACAACATCAGAAATCCTATTTACTTTCCTGAACTGCTGTGATTTCCTTCTATTTTCGCACCTCACAAACCACCAAGGAAGCAGGCTCAGGCTGTTCTGAGGCAGTTTCCCATTCTGTTCTCAGGCATTACTGCAGTCCTGGTGCGTGGGGATCCTGAATTTATTCAGACCTTAAAAATTGCAGCCACATATGTCATTTCTGCACCAGGTTGACCTTTTCAGCAGACAGGCCATTCTGGCACAGGCAAGGAAAAAGCAGCAGGGCCACCTGCTCCATCCATCCCAGGAGCTGGGGGCTGCACGCAGAAAGGAGCGCAGTGCTACAGAACTGCATTGTTCCCAGCTTCCTGAGCAGCCAACCCAGAAAAACGTGCAAACTGCTCGAATCACTGCAGACTGAGAAATTCTGGGATGGCAGCAGTATCCCTTCTGTTTTTCTTTTTTTTTAAAACGAAGGATCACACTGTGGAATCGTTCCGATCCCCAGCAGTTTCTGTCAGTGTTCTCCCTGCAGGGTCAGGCTGGGCGCTGCCTCTGTTCCCTGCCCACCTTCCCAGGCTCAAAGGCCAGTGGGAGCTTTCGGAGCAGATGCTGCAGCTGGAGATTCAAGTGGTGACAGGCAGGCACTGATGAACATACCTGCCATATATCCACCTTTGGAATCCGCAGGCTACAGGTTCCCATAAATATTTCAATCAGAAAATGACAAAAACGTTTTCCACATCTGAGCCATTGAGGAGAGACAAGAAACTAACCAAAACCACTCTGAAAGGTTTCTAGATGACTACAGAGACCTTTCCTTCTCCTTTAATTTGCCATATTGCAGCTGGTAAAGGAAGAAAGAGCTGATAAACACAACAGGGCCCATTCCCACACCACTGATCCATTCTGTTTGGAGAAAGAACTGATAAACATACTGACACACAGAAAGCTCATTACTTGTATGGACAGAAAACTGAGTTATTTTATCTGCTGATGGCCACAGTATGCACAAACCTACAGAACTGGAAAGGCTCAGGACAGTACATTGCTGTGCACAGGGCTACTCTGAAACAGCCCATAAAATGTCAGCAATATTGTGTATGTTTTTCTTTCATCATTCTTCTCTTTGGATTTTACTTACACTCCATTCTGCCCTCAGACTGAGGGTAATACACTGAGGATGAAAAAGAGCACATTTCGTGGTGTCTCTTGGAAAGCACTTGAATAAATATTAATATATATTAATATATATATCTATATTAATATATTAATGCGCCCTACATTGGAATAGGTACAAAGCAGTGGGGACGTCATCGGAAAGAAACATCTGTCCTGGAGCTGTTAGCACCAATGCAGTCAATGTTCTAAACAACGATTTTCACGTTGAAAGCAAATTTTCATACTGAAACTCAATTCTTTTAGAAAGCTGTTTCACCTCGGATCTGAACCCAGCATCCGATCCATAGCTGTTTTTCAATACGAACATTTTGGGAATTATTCTTAGACGCATTCAAAGAACTTTCTTTCCCTTGGCATCATTCCTGCAGCGCTTCTGCAAACCAGAACAGCCCCGTGCAGTGGGATGAAGCTATTTTTAAACTGTAGAATACAATAAACGTTAACAATCACCGATAATTTACAAGGTGTCCCGGATGTTCGTGATCAAATCAGCTCACAGAGGGAAGTTCTTTCTTCCAACATTTCTGCCACTGGTATTTACACAAGTAACAGAAATTAAGGAAGTCCCAAACTCCTGCCGGTGAAATACTTTACCAGAAGACAAATCACATCTTATTTCAAAGCAAAGCGTGTTGCTGATATCACTCTTCCTACTTTTCTGTCTCAGAGCTCCTCCAGAAGAGCGGGTGACCGATACTGTACCAGAAGAAACTCATCCTCACGTCTCTGAGCTCCGTCCACTCCCTCTCTTTTCAGCATCACTGTGCACTTGCAGCCTCTGCCTTTGGGTCGTCCCAATTACTTTGCCAGCTTTCTCCCCCAGAATCCTGCAAGGCCATCAGGTTTGTCACCTGCTTGCCTTTGGACGCCGCATCACGCCGACACACTGCCCTACTTCCTCTGCCCAGCACAGGGGTTGCCTCATGCTTCTGCCTGGCGTCAACGTTTCTGCCATCCTGCCCTGTGCCACTGCTCCCACCATTACCTTCCCTTTAAGACAGTCCTCACACCTCTCCATGTACCTTCAGTCCCCACTTACTGCGTCTCTCTCTTCATCCTGCCTCTACAGTCAGCATGTCCTCAGCAGCTTTATTTCTACCATCATGAGTTTTGTATCAAGAATTGCCCTGGAAATTAGTTTTTATCTCACTGTCTAGAAGACTTGATTATTTTCACCCCCCACCAGGAAATAAAGAGCTCAAAGGAACAGAAGACAGGCACGTGCCAAGACCAAGGAGCTCATTTCTGTATAGGCTTGCTCGTTTTTTTCTTTATGATCCTCTCCATATATCTAAAGCTGGACCATAAGCTCTCTGGAGCAGGGCTTGGCTTTTCTATATGCTCCAGTGAAACGAATTACATAATAAAAATAACTGATGTTTGAAATGTAATTGGTCACAAGAATTTGCAAATCAGTAAGATAAAACCAGAACAGCTCCGTAAATCAGGAGATGATGAATTGGCCCAGAGTAAAATAAGCTGAGCAGCCCCTGTCAATATGTCACAAGAGCGTATATTTACAATTCAGAGGCACTCTGCCTTAGTGCAATTTGCAGATTTCTGATTCTAATCTCCAAAAGCAAAAGACTCATCATAGAACAACAGCTGGATTATGAGCACAGGGGATCTAGAAAGCACTCGCACACCTGCTCAGAGGTTAACATTTGATTTCTCTATTGCACGGTCATCTTGGATGGAAATAACCAATATACAAAATTAATTCCTACTTCTCAACAGTAGCTGTAACTATGAAAAACTACATGCTGCCAAAAAGCAAGTAAGGAAACAAGCCAAATATTGCTTCTGCCATGACTAAAATTTGACAATGAAATCACATGACTGTAGGAAAAGAACACCCTCCAAATTAAAAAAAAAAAAGTATTAAAAATTAACCTTTCCCTCCAGCTGCAGTGTACCCCTTTTTAGATGTTAGGCGTAAAGAGGTTTTGCAGTGCACCAGGTGTCTGTGGCACTTTGGCCACAAGGCGCTGATGATTGCACAACCGAAAGAAGCGCACTGTGGAGACCGCGAGGCCCTGCGGGGTGCAGCCAGGCAGCAGGGATGAGCAGCGCTCCTTTCGGCCCCCGCCTCGGGACTCACAGCTGCCCAGTTCTCCAGCCAGACTGCGGTGCTGAGCAGAAGAACGCGGGGAGAGAGCGCTGACCCGGAACTCCACCACACTCGTTTCTTAAGACTCGCTTCAGCAGATCAGAAACGCCGTCTTCCCAGTCCGGTTAAAAAAGGCGGTGGTGTCACACTGAGAAGTGGGACCTGCATGGCGTCTGCATCGCCGTCTTGGACGTAGCTGCATCAAAACCATCCACATACCAACAGCAGTGGTTTCAGATGCAGAAAAGGCACTTGGGATTTCTCAGGATGTACAGATTTCTGCAATGCTGGGGGAGGAGATGGAGGGAAGAGGTGCTCACAGCCAGCATCAGCGATGCCCCACAGCTCTGCCTTCCTTACCTGCTGCCAACCTCACTAGCAGTGACCTAACACTGTCAGTTCTTTGTTTCTCGTACCTGTATTGACATCTGTAATGGAGAAAAAGAAGTATTTTCCCTGGCGAGCTGTAAACCCAACCGCCTTACAGAGAACCCAAACTCTAATCCTATCTACATGACTGTCTGCTGTGCAAAGAAAAGCGAGCCCGTTTGTGAGATGCTTATTTACCTAATAGACTATAAAAGGTATCGAGGGAGTCATTCCATTCAATTGGGTCAATCTTAGGTATGTAAATATGTATTTAAATTTGGTAAATATGTACAGTATTTAGAGCCTGTGAAGAACGATTCTTTTGTGGAATGAGGCACCTATTTCAAAAAGGTTTACACTGCTCCAGGTAAATTAAACTCCTTCACACGCCAATAATGAAAGCTGAAGTCTGCTGGAAAAAAAGAGATGCCCTCTTTTGTTAACTGACGTGAGCAAACATTGCAGAGCTTTGCAGCATTCTAATTGTGGTTATTAATTAAATGTATTTCAATAAGATTAACTTAGGGGATTTGATATAATATCTAATTTTAAAGGTACAAATAAACATTAGTTTCACGTGGGAAATCATTCATTCCTGAAAACAATTTCATTATTTAACACACGTTGGCCTTCTTGCATGAATCCTAACTATGGAAAAAAAGCCATTACAGACACATGTATGCATTTCCTCCCCTTAGCCTCAAAATGTGAAAAATTCCCAAAAATAAAATTATTGGTAACCTTTTCTTGTTTGTTCATAGGGAAAAAGTATAATTATGATCTTGGTGCCTTCATCGGCCTCCAGCTGGAGCGCCTCACTGGAGAATAAGTCTGTTGGTACCAAATTGCTGCTCCCACTGCAGTCTGGCCCTCAGTGTGTTGTGCAACGACGTTAAGTGGATCTTTGTTAAAGAAATCGTTTTCTTAAAGAGTTCCCCAGCAAAAGCATCAGACTGCTTGAAACGCATCTGTTAGGACTCCGCACAGAACAGCTGTGCATAAGGACTTTAATTGGAGGCACATCTACCTGCGCTCAGTTTTGCAGGAGCCCTTCCAGCAGCAGGAGAGCAGGGATGGGGTTCTGGGAGGCTTCACAGGGACGCCGACAGGCACACCTGCCTTTTGCTGATGCAACTTACCAACGTGCAAATGGCATTTCAGAACTTCCCTTTTCACTGCAGGAAAGCAGCTCATCAGAAATGCCCATCCTCTTTGGAATTTCCAGACACGGTGTTTATAAACAGATTTTATCTACGTTTTCTGTAGCATGTTTACAAACACACATTGATAAAAGTAGGAGTTTAAAAACACACGTGAAATCAAACAGTAAGTTTACATTTTATTAAACGTAAACTATACCAACGTATTTCTAAATACAGTAATTGGAAATTCTTAATTTCTGTCTCCCAATGGGCTTGTGACAACCAGGTAACGGCACAACTGCATTTTCGTATGCCTGCCCCAGTCGCATTCAGCAGTGCTGGTGTGGGGAGCACGGTGTGTGAGACGGCCCACGTGGCTCAGGGGATGGACCTAACAACTGAAACTGCCCAAAAGCATCCATAATTTTCTTTTCCTTTCCATCATTTCCTTTGCTCCTCTTAATGGAACAATGGAAAGCACACCGGCCATATCCAAACCCAGAAAGAACATCTTCCTAAGTTCTTATTTTAACTGGGACTCAGCCCTAAGCAAACAGGAACGGCTGAGGAGAAACTCACTGTCTGTCTGAGGCCTGGTGTGCATTCAGGAGGTTCATACAATGTATCTCCAGACATAGCAGAGCTGAGCTTCCCCACAGCACGGAGTGGTCCTTCCCCACTCAGAGGTGATCCCCAACAAGTGAGGTCCCCACTCCCACTGCAGTCCCTGTGTCAGAATGCAGGGCTGTGGTCCGGTGCTGGTGGCCGTGTGTGCCCTGCAGTGAGCAGCACTGCTCATTCCCTGCATAGTTTCGTGCTCTGTCAGTGTGGAGAGAATGTGGGACACCTAATATTAGTATCATAATAAATCAGCTTTTGCAATCAGTCCCGACACCTTCAGCTGACTGCTGTTTTCCATTAGAATCTTCTCTTAGATCAAGTTATACAATGAAATTCAGCTTTCTGCTGCCTCCATTTTCAACAGATTATAATGAACAACACCTTCCATTTGCATAATACCTTTAGTAGCGTGTCAGGGAAGAATAAAGTACTCTTTCTAACAAAAGCCTGCTAAGAGTAGAAGACAGAGAAATCAAGCAAAAAAAATCTTATGAACTACTATTGAATTTCAACATTCTGCTTGCTTATCATATCGTATAAATAATTCAGACTCAGAAATCTTATTTTCAGAACTGTTTACTGACACAGCAGAAACCCACATGAGGGGTTGTAGCTGTGTGTGAGCGCACCCCTGCACAGACCCGGGAGCTGAGCGAGGGGGACATCAGCTCTGAAAAGCTGGTCGTGAATTAACTGCCCTGTAATCAACAGGCACTGAAGTCTTTGTTTCAAACAGTTAAATCCATCGTGTTTAATTTTTCACGCTAAAATGGCTGCTTATTGCAAAAAAAAGAAGGATTGCACTTCAGAAATGCAGCGGTGTTACCTCACAGCTCTCCCACAGCCAAGCACTGCATGGAAGGGACCTGCAGTGTGGGGCTCACCAGAGGCTGGAAAATGGGAGGTGGGGGCAAAGCTCCTGTGGAGAAACATATCTGAAATCCCCACAACTGCTCCTCAAAGCGCCTCTCACACCTCCACACCGCGCAGCCACCGCCTTCCTCAGCGCTCAGCAGAGTACGACAGACATCCCTGGGCTTTCTTCCCTGCGTACCTTAAATACTGCTAGCAACCATTACACCTCTTACAGTGAGAAAAAGCGTTGAGTGGAAAGTTTTGTTACTTAATGTAAGAACGGTTCGGGGAAAGACATAAAAGCTGTAAGAAATTTTAAATGCAATTATCTTAGATTAGAATATTTGGCTTGAGAGATCTGCAGGGTATTGTTTCTGATAAGACAGCCCCACTTGACAAAGGCTGTCACCACTCCAGGTCTCTCTGCTGTCAACTAAAGATGAAAGGACATCACAAAGAATTAACTTCAGCTTTTAAACATTTTGAAATGTCAAAGAGGTCATAGCTGATCTATTTCCTCATACAGCATATTCACTTGATGAAATTTGTGGTAACAATGTGTTTTTACTTTTCATTCAAATTGGTCTAAAATCCCAGTAATTGATCACAGCCTAATGAGAGCTGACACGGCCCGGCGCGATTGGCCGAGCTTTGTATCAATCACAGCTGCTGCAGGTCCATGCTGTGCATATTAGACTTTCTAATAGCACTAATTGGTGACTGCGGAAAAAAACCTGCTAAATCTCCCAGTTTAGTTTCCAGAACCATTTATTTGGTTTCCAGTTACACCAAAGCCAATTTAAGCCCTTTTACAACGAACACCTTCCCACATACAGGACCCATTGTTTGTGCTTCTCGGCAGCCGTCTAAACAGTCCTTAAAATATTCAGTGAGATGGCTCCAAATTATGAAGTGGTCCATCCTGGGAGATGGCAGAAGTAAAAGTGGATGCGAAATATTTGTATTGACCTTTTAGAAGCGCTAGCCAAGGAGGTGGAACACCTTACAGCCATCTTATGCGAGGAGAGGCGAAAATTTTAAACCTTACTAAAAAACCCCACGTGACCACGTTTGCTAGAAAGTGATTTTATATTCCCAGAACATACTGGCATTGCTAAATATGAAAGTCATCGGTGAAAGCAAGTCAAAACACTGCGGTATCGTGCTAATTCTGTCCCCCCACCCCCTACGATTTGGAGAGAAAGGTCAGCGGGGCTGTCACTTCCCTCTAACTGATGCTCAGAGGCCGTGTGCACTGAGCATGATGCATTTAAAAGAAACCAAGCAATCGGCCATTTTCTGCATCAACTGTATTAATCATAAACCCTCCATCTTGAGCTAAACCAGACATTAGGTGTGCAGGAAGGAAGACAAAGTTTTCTCCCTGCTTGAAACTGAAGATTCATTTCCCATTTTGGACACGTTCCTTACACTACGGAAAAGGGTAATAATATTAACTGCAATTTGTGAGATAGACTGCCGAGGAAACAGGCATTTAGCTCCAGATAAAACTGAAGGAGTGAAACCTCTGCTCGTGATAAACAACAGGTTGACACGTATAAGAAACCAGGTGCAGCAAGCACCGGAGTGAGGCTACGGGCTGGGAGTGCGGCTGCACACCTCATTTCTTCCTGCATTCCACATCATTCCTGCACACACTGGAACCCTTAACCACAATATATGACTTAAGGACACATATCCGTACATACAGAGGAGAGAATATCTGACATCAGTATATAGAAGATGGAAAGTGGCACTGAGCAGTCTGGGATATTTTGTATTTCAAATCATCGTAATAAAAAGAACAAGAGGAGATAAAGCTGAGAACTAAAAATGCTGAGGTTTGGAACAAACCTTCCTAAGTATGGTGTTTGTTCCAGCCTGAGACAAAAATAATCCTGAGCGTATTACCAGGACTCTTCAGCACTACTTCATATATTCCACTGAGCCATTTTTATTTGCTTAGTGGAAATAGCTCAGGAGAAACACCCATCACCATGTTTCTCTCATACATTTAAAACAGACGGAACACGCAGGAAAACATATTTTAATAAAGCTACAGTCTGCATTTGCAATTATATGCTAAAAATGAAATAATTTACTGTACAATTACTTAAATATATTTCTTTAAAGCCACTGTTACACCCCAGGTAAATTTGATCCCAATTCAATTAGTCATTGGCATCAGTGGCACTTAAGCCTCTAATTATACTGAGTGTCATCTCACTGCTTTGCCAAACACAGACATCTGAACCACACATTTTATCACTTTGGTCACCCTGTTAACCAACAAGTTCCTTACACAAATTACAAAGCAATCTATGCAACTGTATTTTCATAGCCTATTTGTGAGGCATGCATTCCCCATTCTCACCCTTATTTAATTGATATGCAAATGTGGCTCTCGGAAGCCATGCACTGAGTCCAGGAGGAGCGAATGGTGGAGCAGTGTGGTGTAAGATTTTCAGTGCAGCAAAACCAAATTGCACCAACACTCCAACCTCCTTCAGACCACAAGATAAGAACAGGAGTGCATGAATGCACGATTTATCTCACAGGTACCGACCCGTATTTCTCTTAAAGTAAACACGCACAAGACTTAGTTTACCACTGTGCATATACCAAGAGTTTAGATCGATGGGCAATGCCGCAACCCCCCCAAAACCTCGCACATCAGAGCTAGGCGTCGAAAACAAAATACACAGCAGAGGTTCTCCACATCCCTCTCTCTCCCTGGGCAGTTCTTGTATGGAGAGAAGCAGAACAGTAACTGTTGGTATTTGGTCAGTCGTTACCTGCTTAGAGCTTACTGGTGAGCTGCGCAGTGATCCTGCCTGCGCACAGAAGCAGATTTTATGACGAGGAAGGAGCAGCCATTCCCCAAGGCAGCCTCAGCCAGGAGCAAGGAGCTCCTGAACTACCAGAAACGTTTTTAGTGATTCTTTCAAAATTTCTACCAGGGTCTCAGGAAAAGAAAAGAAATAAAGATCAAAATTCTTAACACTTCAAGCATGTTGGATAAAACCAAGCCCCTGCAAGAAGCAGGGAGGTCCCTAAGCTTTCTCACTTTCCTTTGGGGGCTAAAATGTATTGCTCTGAACTTGCAAGCATTTTGAAATAGAGATTTCTAAAAAAGGAGGAGGAAAGTCTTTGAAAAATACAATTTCCTCGTCATGTTAGATTTAATGGTAATAATACACATTTTTTATTTTCAGTCCTATGATAAAAAGCCAAATAAATTAGTGTAGAGGGGTTTCACATACTGCAGGTGAACTCCAGAGCCTCTATTTGCTAATTAAAGGGGTTTGAGGTTAATCAGTTTAGAATTTCTTTGATTTACATAACCATTTTTTATTCAGTGAGGGAACACACTGAAATTAATGATGAGGCACATCTTAACTGTGAGTTTTATGTTCTGTTTTTCCCCTTGCCCAAGATTTGGGTACCACAGTAGCAGGCATCCCAGTATTTGGGAAAAGTAACACACATCCAGCGGAATTCTCATGAGTCCACAGCACTCCCTGAGCCAAACAGGCAGAGCAGATTCTCTGCCACAAAACGTAAGCAAAGAAAATCTGAATTTACCAACAGCTAATAAACAGAGCCTAAAAAACATTCACAATGGGTACGATTTGTGTTAGTAGCTGCTAATCCTGCAGTGTTCAGTACTGCAACAGAATCACCACGGTGCTAACAGCAAGCACACAGCTGCTGCCTCACAGTCCTGAGCCGCTGCCCTCTCTGCTGTTCTGCTCACGCTCGCTCTTCACCAGGACCTTCTCAAAGCCCAGCCTGTGACTGCAGACCCTTCCTGTGGCAGTGTGCAGATATGAGCACACACACACCTGGTTACACTGCACACTCCTTGCAGTTGCGTACTTTTAGAACACGTGGACATGCATGCACTTGCTTAGCAGAGAGTATGACAGGGCTCCAGTCCCTGGGTTTGAGGTTCCACCAGCACAAACAGCAGCAAAATAACAGTGAGATAATCCAGCCACTTACACATGGAGTAGACACGCTGGTTTCATTACATTTCCACTATCATCTTCCTTCCACAGTCTTGATGTTCAGAGATCCTCCCTTTTTCTTTTTAGAGTACAAGTTATCTCGAGGTAACCGAAGTCCCATTTAAAGGCTGATTTTTATCAAATGCTTTGCAAAGTTGAGAGGAATTTAATTAAAGCATTCAAATCTGCTTTACGTTATCAGCCGCCATAATCATTTTTCACCTCCAAGTTTTCCGGACGAAGCAACTCCCAGGAATCCCAACCGCTGGAAGTCTGACACGGGCTTTGTTATTATCGATATGATCCTTTCTTGTTTACAACGTATAACACCCAGAGGGCTATAACAAACCCTGGTCCACAAGGCAGTGAACGATACACAAATAAATAAAGCCACAGGGCAGATTATTTGCTGGTATACAGCACCATTGCTTCCCTGGCTTCAGTAGGGTTGCTCGTACCGGTTTAGTAGCCAAGCCTCCCTCCCAGAGCAGTAACACGGTGATGACAGTGCTCGTACAGCTCTATCCATCTCAATCCTCATGAAAGTTTCTAGGCACTCATTAATTAGATCTTCTAAAACTTTTTCTGAGTTAGCGATGTGGAATTGTAATAACCGCTCACGTCCAACTCCTCCACTACCAGGAATCTCAGGGAACAAAACACCATCCTGCTCTCTACCCACTGTTATTTCCTGAAGCACCAAAGCGTTCCCCAGAAATCTTGGAGCAGCGCTGCACTGCAGCCAGGCTTATTTCAGACCGAGCAGGACGCAGCACGAGGCGCACGCTGCTGCAGGTCCATCTCAGAGCCCTGGTTTCCACGGGCCTCAGAGCTGTGCTCCCTTACACACGGCAACCAAAGTTCAAAGTGCTTCAGTTGATTTCGGCTCTCAGTTTGACTTTTTCTCCTGTCTGCTTTTATTTTGTATCAGAGCAGAAGGATTCTTGAATGGACACAACCACAGGTAAAACCGCTTCTTCCCCAAACCAGACAGACGCGCCAGTGGAGCTCAAGTCCCCTCCTGGTGCCAGCCCCTGGTCAGCCCTTCTGTGTTAACAAACCAGCGTTTCCTTGGAACGCGCTGTGCTCAAAATTGGGTTTACTCTTTCAAAAAGGAGACAGTTGGCATTAAAATGACTTGTCGGAAAAGCATATTATATTTTTGAAGTGCAACATATTTTTTTCTCTAATTCAAAACTGCAAATGTTAAACTTAAAGACTCTTCATAGCACACGGCAGTGACAGGCAAAGCTCCCAGAGGGGTGACTGCCTTCAAAGACAGGTAAATGAGGGCCCATATAAAACAGCCAAGTATTGATGTTGTAGTAAAATTCAAGAAAAACACATTGGCAGACAAGTAAATTTGTCACTAATAATTTAATGTAATTTCCCTAAAATGGAGGTAATAGGTACTCAGGGAATACACCTCCAGGGTTTACATCAAATGTGCACGTGGAAAATTGTGAAATAATATATTTTTTTTAAATGTAGATGCTTTGGCTGACATGTTAGTTTATGATGAAAATTGTTCTCCTGAAATGATAAAGGGGAGGGAAAAATATAAGCCTCCAAACATGTACAACTTGTATCTTCTAAAACCATCCCCAAAATGACAACTCAGATACAGAGACTGCTGAACACCGAGATCGTTTGTTTGTGTTTTAGTTTCCCCTTTAAAATGATGGACTGCAATTACCAAATAGTAATGAACCAATCATGTTGCAAACACTATTTCCTGTGTCATTTTGAGTTATAGAATCTAATATCAAGCTCATTTAAAATATTCCAAAATTGCATATTTTTCTCTGCAGTGAAGTGACAGCTCAAATTGTGTTTAGTTGCAACCATATGACCATGAGCAAATCAAGTATAAAAATTTCATTTTCTCTAAGTGCTAATGCAATATTTTTAGCTCAGCTCCTACAACGGTTTGCTTTGCCCTGCACAGGATGGTGCTGGATGCTGCTGCAGCACCATTATCAATTATAACGCGCTTCCTGTAAATTTTAAATAATGCTTATACATGGCTCACGTAGGTAAGATTCAGAGGAAGAAAGCAGAGCAAAAATACTCTCTGCTTCTTCAAACAGATAGTGCTATTTTCAGCTATAAATTGAAATTTCACCGTGCAGCCTTAATATGAAAAAGGTCTGCGTTTTTTTCTAGGGCAATAAGAAAACAGGAAAAAAAAGAAAACAAGAAAGAAAAGCTGCAGCTGCCAGAGTTTGGATACCGAGCAGAAGAGGAAATGGAATCCAGAAAAAGTAGTACGAGTTGATATGAAAAACAGAGCCATAGAATCCCCATCATAATGAAGGAAATGGATGAAGATAAATAGCCCCCAATAAAGAAGGCATTATCTGCAGCTACTGCAGCCTGACTTCGCACCGCTGCTGCGGGAAGGCGGCCCGTCCCCAGTGCTGCGCTGTGTGCGGGACTCCGTCCTGCTCCCGCCTGCTGCACGGCGAGCTGCTGCTCTGCTTGTGAAGGAGACAATCAGCCATGAAACCTCTCCTGCACTGCAGGGCCCGTATGAAGACGTTATGCGAAACAAGACTGCAAAACAGTATTTGCCAAAACCTCGTCGCCATCAGGGCCTCATGCCGCAACCCGGGCACACGGACCACAAAAGAAAACTGTCGTGGGAAATCAAGATATACTTAAATCTTTCTGTCCCGTTTGCCGTCAGTGAACATCATGTCCACTGCCTTTTTCTTTGCAAGCACACGAGGTACTCAGACACCTACACAGAGACAGAGCGCCCACAACTAAGAACAACACGTTAAGCTTCCTCTGCTCCTTTCCTGACCATCTCTGTGCTGTTATAACCACAGGGTATGGAAAAATCTTACCAGTGCAGCTGATCAGAGCAGGTAAGCAACACACCCAGATTCCAGGTGTTTTCTTCTTAAATGAGAAAGCCTCTTTAATGCTGCATTCCTGGTGTTTATGGCTCCTACAAATAGTAGGGCATCTGAAATTTTTGTAA
This sequence comes from Lagopus leucura, assembly GCF_019238085.1. Taxonomy (NCBI): domain Eukaryota; kingdom Metazoa; phylum Chordata; class Aves; order Galliformes; family Phasianidae; genus Lagopus; species Lagopus leucura. Next base: position 672,845 of record NW_024962299.1, read on the forward strand.
TACATTTTGAGTTTAATAAGAATAAAGGCACCCCATTTTTCAAAAGCAATAAAGAAAGGTGTGCTGGCCACAAAGCCAACCACTGAACCAAATGGGAAGAACCAGCTCAGGTTAAAAAAAAAAGGGGAAAAGTATGAATATTTCTGAATATGTGAACAAGGTAGACAAAAAAGATAGTTCACGTGTCACGTTGAAGTGAAGATGCACATAAGACAATAATTTTAAAATGACAGTTAAAAAATGAAAATAAAGCTGTCATTTTTCTTCCTCTGGATTGGAGGAATCTGGGAAAGAGGAACAGAGCAGAGATTTGGTGGAGTCAAATAGAAACCAAAGTGTGTGGCTGAAGAGTCAGCTGGCCCCACCAAGGCTACATGGAGTAGAAAAGGGCACATGGTGTGTTCTGTGAGCTGTCATAAAACATTTTAGGCTCGTTTTTGCAATGTCCAACTAACAAGTCTTAGACCTGAGCATATCCTTGTGCCTCCCACTTGCTACTTTCTCCTGCAATTCCAGTTCCCCTTTCAGACGCTGCCCTGAGCACATTTTAGCCCTGGATCCTCCCCAGCTCCTTCACACCTCTTCCTCCCGCAGCACCAACAGGGGAATGCAGCATCACACTGCAACTAATAGAAGGCAATGATATCCAGACAAAAGACATTTTAAGCTATAATTTTAAATAAATCCATCGCAAGCAATGAGCATTTTGCTAATAATGCTTTAGAATCCAATTTTTGTCACTTGCTCAAAAAACACTGAGGTAATCGTAGATCAGTATGGGCCTCTGCAAAATATTTAATATCTGGCCCTGATTATTCTTTTCCTTCCTATAATATATTGTGTACGAATCCTTTCCAGAAAGCAAATGGTACGATGGTAGCGCTGTGAAACAAGCTGACAACAGCCAGGAAATTGAAAGTTCAGGCAGAGGATTCCTCCTTAATTTACACCACTGCTGAGAGGGGTAAGCAGGGACCGAGTTAAGGACAGTGGAGGGCTTAACTTTTAATTTCCTGGATGTTATCATTTTAAATAGAAGCCCTGCTGTTATTTAAATCTATCTGTGAAGGAAAAGGAAGGTAAGAAAAAGAAATTCAGATTATTTCTTTGAGCAACAGAAGCTGAATGGTATAAGCAAAATAACCACCACAAACCAAGCTGAGCAGCCAAGGCGTGCAAATCTCTCTGATGATGTTGGATGCCAGATGGCAGCTGTGGCCATGCAAAGTGCAGCCAAGCCCCAGGTCCCACACATTCACACTCACTCTGCAGTACAGGGCTGTGATCTCCATGCAGCCCAGAGCCTGCTCAGCACAGACGCGGGCAGCGGCGCTGCTCTGGGGACCTGATGGCTCCTCTGCTCTAGCCCAGCTCGTGGCAGCTCCTGGTGCTCTGCCAGAGGCCACGTGTTGCTGACTCTCAGTCAAGGCTGTTTTCCTCCAGATCTATGCTGAAAATCCACATTTTGTCACCAAATGTAAACAGGCCATTATCTTGGCATATGTTTTGCAAAGAGACATGGAAAAATTCACAAAAGATGCTGCACTGTGCTCAAGCAAGTTCTCGACCTGCCTGAGGCCGGGTTCTGGAGCTTGTGCTGGTACTGAATCCCCAGCTGAGATCCTCTGTGCTTCTACTAAGTTTATACATTAAAAAAAAAAACCCACAGCAAATTGATGCCCAGCAATTTACAGTAACAACTGCCTGGAACAGAGATAAAAGCAGTCTCATGAAAATGAAATTAATAGGAAGGGTATTTTTAAAGTTTGATGAGTTCTTATATACTGAGTATTTCAATACCTGTGTCTCACACGAGAATGAATGACATTCATTTTCATAGGAAAATGTTATGAAAATTGATTCTGAAAAAGGTATAAAAGATTAAGGGAAAATTTTCAATTTGATTACTTCATTAAAAACGTTAAATAACAAAAGTAGAAAAATGGGAGCAGAAAGCCCTCACAATTTTTCACAAACTTCACAGTAACTGCAGCAGATGAAATGGGACTTCAGAAGTGCCAGCACAGGGAGAGTGGTTCAGGCACGCCTCTGATTTATTTCCCTCTCCTGCACAAAAGTGCTGACATACATCTTGAAGCGCATTTTGACATATCATTGTATACTACACCACTTACTCCATAGGTAATTGTACAATTTCCACTGGAAGAAAATTCTCAGGTCTCATTGAAAGAATACTCCTAGTAATGGATGACACTTGAATAATTAATTATGCCTCACGATTCTTCTGGGCCCAGACTCAGGAGTTAGCTTCTATGCTTCTCCTTACACTGCTTTGTATTTTCAGTGTTCATCTTTGTTATAAAGTTGACTTTTTAAGTCCTAAGGCTTAAATTTCATCTTTCAAAAGCCAAGAACATTTCTTGTCCTAAATCACGGTAACGTGGAACAGCCTGCAGTTCCTACATTACATCAACTTTTGGAAATGTCATTGCTTTATACTATTTGAAACAACATGGTTTGAATGCTGAAATGATCCCAAGATCCACCAAGAATGCTGAAGAATGCTTCCCTTGTCAGTAAGGTTTCAATTCCCATTTTATCACGCTAATCGTTAATGTACAATCAATAAGATAAACTATTTAATCCATAATATCACCAACATCAAAGCTTTTACTTACACGTTTGTAAGCCTTACGTCAGCCCCACCTATAAAGAAAGCTCACAAGTTACGTATGTCATTGCTGAAGTACTGGGATCAGCAGGGCCACCAGTTAAAGCACCATTACATGGCAGGCCACTTAAACAGTGATCATTCCTTACTCAGCCATCTTCCCATTGCTCAGATATCAATGTCACTGCTCTGCACGCACAGAGAAGGGCAGAGAGGCAGATAGGCAGGAGCATTTGCCATGACACGCCGAGTGCACTGACTCCTTTAGGAGTGCAGCAAGCTAGAATCCGTTACTATCCACACTGTGAACCAAAGCTGGGAGTAGTTACACATAACTTGCTTACAGAAAGTCCTGTCATCGTGCCCTGCAGGAGATCACTAGCAATGAATTGCTGTGGACTGTTAACCAGTCATCTTTGAACTATCTACAACTGATGGGATAGTTAAAATTTCCCTCTGAACTCTTGGGCTACAACACATTGCAACGCACGAGGCTCTTTACTTACAACTGGTGGGTTAGAACACTTCCCTACTGGTAGGTCTGAGTCTCCCTGGGGCGGGGAAACATTACAAAAATACAAAGGGCCACTCCCAGCCCCCCATAAAAATGCTGAAAAACAAACAACAAAACCAGGTCTGCAACCAGCTGGGAAAATATTCCAAACTCTCTTTAAAGTTTGGCACTGAATGAAAATAGCCAAGCACCAGGATACGGAGAGATGAGCAGATACATTTTAGCTAGCATCGCTTAGTCTGTAGCTGCAGGTAAATACCTACATCCAGGACTTCAGAGCTATCCTTTACTTTGCAGCATGCTGGCAAGGGTAGATCGCATTGAGATACTCTCTCCTTCCAGCTGTGCAGGAAACAGAGCTGTTCTGCTCAGGTATGTGAACCGAGGTCTGGCTGCCTGGCACAGGGCATAACGATGCCTCAGCCATTCTGTAGATCATTTAAAAATCCCATGGTACCACCCTGCTGAATATAGAAAAAAAACCTTCCCTTTCATCTACAAGAAAGAAGGTGATATCAAAACAGCCCTCTCCTCTGTGCTCAGTTTCCAAAGTACCTTGGTGCTACTGGCTGTGCACCAAGTCACCATCAGAACTGCAGGGGCACACTATAAATCACGAAGCGATATCACACCACGTAAAAAATGCCAGCTGTTGCTTTCCATGTCACAGCCGTGCCATTGGTATATTTGTCAAGAGTATGCTTCAAGAACGACGTGTCCATTGTATTTTTAGCATTTAAGTACCTACTTCTGCAGAAATGCTAATGGCAAAAGCTTTGACAACCCTTCTGCCCCATGCCACTTGTCGTTTTGCATCATTTAAGGTCATGGCCTTTTATGTAAGGGTGGAGAGGCTTTCAGGCATTCTTTCATTTTGGAAAAAAATACACTTCATACGTACAAACTGGATACAAACATACATACAAACAATGGATAAAGCTAGGTCTTCAGTAGGGAGAGTTGTTAGCGGTGGGAGAGAACAACAGAAGTACCACCTATTGAAAGTGACATCTTGGAGGACGATGCAGAAAGGGAAGGAAGAGGAATCCAAGGCAGAGCCGAGGTTTGGGCAACAGAAGAGTCTCCAAGAACACACAGCCTAGCTCTTACCATTAGAACTTATTCCAGCATTTCTTCCTTCCTTCAGGAAGCTGACATTAAACAATGGGTTTATCAATACAATATTAGGATCTCCATTAGGAATCAGAAGTACGATTTCTAACAATTTCTAACTGACCAAATACAGGAGCAACGCAAGAGCTTATTCCAAATCAAGAATATAAATTAGTTCATTAACAGAAGGCAAAAGCTGTCCCTACACCACATGATTATTTTTACCAAGGTAATTATAACCAGCACTTCAAGTAGCAGAGTCATATTTCGTTTCTGGCTTTGAACTAAGAAAACATACTGTAAAAAGTAATTGGCTTCTATATCCAGCAGGAAAGTAAAGACAAACTGTAGAGTATGTTCAAAACCACAACATCTGGTTACAGTAATAACCTAATAAAGAGAGAATTCTAACTGACTGATTTCCTTCTGTCATTCCAAATGCCAACAGAAGAGACGTGTCATCAAATATTTTTTAGTCCTTCAACATCTGAGTGATGAACTTAACAGATCAATTTATAGTCACAGCCTGTTGAAGTGAAAGGGTCTGCATCTGAGGAGATCCCCATTGGAAAAGGAAGAACAGTACCATGATGGGCTGTGTAAGCGTCCTGAATTCTGAAACAGAAGGACTCCCACGTCCTGGTAACCTGCACCACTTGAGGTGAACTTTGTAAACTGACAGGCTGCAGCATCCAGCAGCAACTGGGACAGTTACACGTCAGTGGAAAAGCAGCAGAACAGCAGAGCCAACTCTACTTCAGTTACATGTCCTGAGAGCAGGGGCAGAAATAAGGGCTGCACTACCCAGCTGCCCAGGACTGGCACAGCAAACACTCATCTACAAAATCCTTAAAAAAAACACTGTGTGAAACAGCATAAAAACCCAGATCCATAGAAATTATAGCAATAAAATGGGCAATTTTTATTTTCAATTCGCTAATAATTTCTTAAGGAACTTTGAGTGGTTTTCCCAGTTAGAGAGCAGCTTTGCTATGAAAAGAACAGGTATACATGAGAGGAACTGAGGAGCAGCCAACTGACGGTACTTCATGTTTAATTTTCCCAAAGTATCTTTCTAAGAAAGCTGCATAAACAGATGTTAGGATAAGAGACACCACATACTGGTGGAAGGGAGCAAACGACATCTTAGCCAGACACTCTCCAAATCATCTGTGAACTTGAGGAACAAAGAACTAGTTTCAAAGTTAAAGGTGGCAATTTAGAGCGTGCTATTAAGGAAAGCATCCAAATCAGAGAACGAGCAAAACAAAAAGGATCACAAGATAAAAATCTGATCCACTCAAAATTATTTCTATTCACTCCTTTTCTACCACAGCCTCGCCCCCAGAATACCCTCCTTGAATTCCCTTCAGCTGGACGGCAGTGTCACTGGAATACCCTGAAGGCCAGTGCTGTGAGCCCTGCCTTCCTGCTCGCACGGACCAGGACCAGGCAGTGCAGCTGCAGGGGCTCACAGGAACACAGCTGCCCCCCAGCATGGCTAAAATCTGTTCAGGTGGAACTGTGAATACTGAAGTGATTTCCACTTCTCCGTCCTTATCAGTGAAACAGTTTGTCCTGTGTGAGGAGTAATTTCATCCTCGACTGTAGAAGTTCAGCTCTTGCTGCTTACATTGGTGCTTTAAATTGATTTCCACATTTTAAGACAAAAAAATTCTCTTTGTGTTTATTTTTGGAGGAAACTTTTCCTCCAGCGCGAGAAAAAAACTCCTTTGCACCAAATAAATGTACATCCCACGCTCAGAGAAAATGCTGTGACAAAGGGCGTGAAATGTTCCTGCTATACAACGAGTTTGCAAAAATAAATCACAAAGAAGATTCTTTTGCAGCCATAAATTAACAGATGTGATCATTTTTGCTTTTTGAAAGAACAACGTTAATCTTCACAGATCATCTGTGAGCAAAATAATACCTTTTCACGAGGTAGGACAGGTCCTCAAGATTGCTCTCACACACTTGATCACAGAGAAGAAAATATGAGGGTATGTACATGCTGGGATATCATCACCAGCAAATTCTTGAGATACCTGAACAGGTCTCCCACAAATGAGAAACGTGCATGAATTTTACAGGCCTTTGTGTGCACGTTCATCAAACAGCGCGCCTACCTCCAAGTGCTCTCATGTACAAAAGAAGAACTGCTTAAAAAAAAAAAAAGGGCTGTTTTTTTTCTTTCTGACAAACGGGCATGAAATAACAGGCTGACATCTGCCTCTGCGGGTCATTCCAGTCAGGCTGCTGCATGTCAGAATTCAAACTGCTCCATCCATCAATGGCAGACCAAAAATTAACGTAGCTTGGAAACTCTGCAGCGAGACAGTAACAGCCCAATTTAAAGTCTGACCTTCGGAGAATGGTGGGGTAAGATGGAAAAATTATTTCATGCCCTGTACCAAAGCCAACAACACAGTGCAGAGAGATTTTCAGTTAAGTTTTTTTTAATATATGAAATACAGTTTGCCAGAATATAGCCATTAAACTGTGATGTCGGATAAAAGAAACATTACAAAGATTTCTAATTTATAAGGTAATATCAATTACGTTTGCAGAGTTGCAGTTTTATGGCATTTAGAATTTTAATTTCTCTGAATTACTGATTAATACGCAAAAGAAAATCAAAAGAAAACCAAAATCCAGCTTGCATTCCGCTTATAAACGAGGCTCTTTTCTTCCTGATTGGCTTTCTAGAAACTACAGCTCATCAACCTGAAAACAACTGATGGAAATAGGCTGCAGGTTCTGCCAGATGTAGAACTTCTCATCAAACTAAACAAGAAGGCTGCAGAAATAAGCACCACATCCACACGAGACAACTGCTCGTGCTTTCTCAACATTCCAGCATTGAAGGATTTTGTAAAGCAGTCGATCCATAAGTTGTCTAAGAATCAGAGGCGTGCAGAGCAATGCACAGCAGCGCAGATCCGAGGCTCCGTCAGCCTCCCAGCTCTGTGCTCTTGTGTAACAGTGACTGACCCCCTGGAAAAGCACCTGTCATGACTGCTAATTGCTCAATTTGCTCATTTCAGTGGAAGCTTAATAACACGTATCTCATATTTCTATTTACTGTTGTAAATAGCAGAGCTACAGTTGGATTTTATCAAACTAGTTAAAGTTTCAAACTATTTCACAGTAAAATTCCCTAAAACTGCCAGATGCCCTCTACACGCACACCCCAAACTTGAGAAACATTTATTTTTTATACTTCAACATCTCTGTCTCCCAAGCTTTTATCTGGAGGTGATCTAAAAAGTCCCTTTGTTGTTTTCCTCACGTGTTTTTCTAACATCACAAACCACTTCCCCTTGGTAAGCACTGTTCAACTTTGCAATAGAATCAAAAGATGTCATTAGCTAATTAGAAGAGAATAGAATGGTTCGGTGCAAGAGGGTGACAAAATGACAACCAGCAGGCATTTACTGTAACAAGTAAATACGATCCTGCTGCACCGCACAGCTTTTCAAACCTGCAAGTCAGCTTTCCTCATCACGTACATTAAAATTCCATCTAAGCAGAGAACTTCTCACCTAATCCATAGCGTTTCCCAAAAGTACACAAAAACTGGAGTTTGCAACAAAATCATTCCATTATATTTTTTATTGCATGACTTCAGAGCCAGTGAGATACCAAAGCTGTGACCCACAACCGTTACCATCTCTTTTGGAAGAGCTGCAGCTGGCAGCAAGGAAAACTGAACAATTGGCTTAGATCTAAACGTATGCTTTAATGGAATTGTACAGCCATCAAAGAGTGAATGGAAGGAGCTGATCTCCTTATGGGACAGCGACAAAGGGATCAGTGAAATTCCAGGTTCCTGAGAGACTGCCTCAGAACCACTCCAATTTCACACTTGGTAAACTGGGACAGCAATGGAAAAGAGTTCTATCTTAACCTTCAGTACAATAAAAAAAATCAAATTATCAAATTTGCACAATAATCTGCCAGCAAGCCACAGGTAGAATCTGTCAAGAAGGAGCTGAGTACATCTAAGAGTACATTGGCCCGAGTAATCAGCGTGGGGATGTTGTGGGCTGGGAGCCAGCAGGAGTCAGCTCCACACCAAACACTTCCCAGTGCGTGGGATGCTGGCAGCACCCGGGGGGACACAAAGGCCAAAAGAGAACAACCACCCCATCGACCAGCAGGGCAGGAGCCACTTGGAAACCAGGAGCAGTTTGGAAATTACTGGTTGTATAATATCTAAATACAAAATAATCACACTAAGGAATGAAGAGACAAACTATTTCAGAACTACGAAAACAAGAAGTTCAGAAGATCTCTTTGTAACGCAGAGAATCGAATGCTCTTTGTCAGAAAAAAGAACAGGAAACTGGTTTTGTGTTACTGCTGATGAAACCAATATAGGAATACTGCACAGCTCTGATGTCCAGCACCAAAAACTGGTGAAAAATCCTTACAGAGAAAGAAAAAAGAGCCATATTTAGCTTATCAAAAAGCAAGGATAAAGGTACAAAAGTACCTCCAAGTACTGGATAGTAAAAGATTGTGTCTCACCAAAGAACCCAGAACAAGGGCCAGCACCCAGGGGCTGAAGCCGAGGGAAGCCAAACAGAAAGGCATATGCTTTTTATATCTGCCTGAAAAGCAAGGAATGGCAGAACCTTCCTGTCTCAATGCGGGTATCTTCAGACAAGTTTAAACAGTACGAGAGATACTCTGTTTAAATGCAAGTTTATAGGTTTAATATAGAATTAACAAGACTAATTTTGCCAGCGTATGTTGTACAGGATGTCATTAGCTGATTTAATACTCCCTTCTGGCCTTAAAATCTATAATCAATGAAATAATCCATTAGTTGCCCTTTATGGGTTTCTCACATGTTCCTGTGAAGAACCCGGAGGAGCGCAGCCAAGGAAGCGTTTGCAGAAGGTGCTTCTGGGTCTGGAGCAGTAGGGAGCTGAAAGACTGCGCTCTAATTATCACTGAGAGAATATATTGGGCTGCTGAGCAGAGCTGTAATGATGTTATGACCAAATATGCTGGCAAAGGTTTTGCAAGCTATTAAGAACTCTGAAAATTTCAAGTTATTACAGGCCGTCTGACCAGGACAAGGAATTATTTTCTACATTTTATCTTCTGCAAATGACCTTGTTTTAAGCTTATAGAAACAAACAAAAGTCCTCAATTCTTGCAAGAATATTAATATTAATTATAATTACTGGCGACTAGTTACATCTGAAAAACACGTTTAATAAACCTGATGGTTAGTGCTGGCAGTAAGCACGTGCAGCTCTTTACAGTATCCTTGTATTTTATTCTCCAAATAAAACGTAATTATTACAAACTGGAGAAATGGTGCCATTATCCCATTATACTAATGGAAATTATTTACTTTTTTGTTTGTTTTCCACAGAATGCACGTGGTACATGGAAACAGATGAATTATTTCTAACTAGTCCCAGGACTCAACAGCACACAATCAGTCCACAGCTTTCTTGCCAATGAATTGGATTTAATGAATTGCAATTATTTTAAGAGGAAAAAAGTGTTTATTTATTAACATTAATCACCACACTAAGTTAAATTATACGGAATATCTCCCACTTCTCTCAAAGTAATCACAGCTGTAGTCAGTATCCTCCTAAAGGAAACTGTCCAAACGAACAGATCTCTAAGTACAGCTCTGAAATAGCTGAACTGCTTTGCCTCGTTGGAAGGGTCACACCTGAGAGGAAGGTATGCTCAAGGAAGTGGGAAAAATTCACACGTATGAGATGTACTTTATTTTACTTACAGAATTGTTTGGAGAACAAGAAGCAAATCGAAACTCCACCTTCATTCTCATGCATTTCTGAAGGACGTGGGAGCAGGGAGTGCTGACAGAACGGGATGAAGCCGCACACACGGCACGCAGCGCTCACTCACCGCACGCGGTTCGACAGCACAGCGCCTCGGGGCGGCTGACGCTGCTGCCACCCCTCACTGACTTTCCCCATTTCTGCCTTCCCTTCTCTCTGTGCCACAGCACAACTAAGGGCACTCCTGGCCCTGTCCCAGTGTCTGCGTGCCCGCCGACTGCGGATGGGATATACCAGAAATGAAGACAACCGCTGCCACAGGCTCACTGTTCCATGTACCTGCTCACCCCCACCACTGCAATCTGCAGACTTCTCTTACAGCCTTGCAAAAACAACTCTCGTTTATTTACAAAATAGCATTTCCTAACGCAGCTAACAAATCAACCTATAAATATTTTGATTGCAACTATTTAGAAGCAAACCTCAATTCACAGCATCCCCCCATATGAAGACCCTGTGTGGCTGTGCAGCATCTCAACACCTCCATGTACACCAACAGCAGAGCAGTTCTGGATGCCACGTAAAGGATCCATATTTTGGAATATGTTGTTCAGTCCAAATTATTTTCTCTCTCATCCTTTAAATTATTCATGTAATACCAAGGTTCTGTTTTTAAGAGCAAGTCTACTCCTCAAAAACAAAGACAAAATTAGCCACAGAAAAGAGCAGGAAACAATTAAAAAAAAAAAAAACAACATTAAATAAAACTGTTAAATATAAACTAAATTTATATTCCACTTCCCTAGCATTTATGACTACGAACACTCAGAGTTAGGAGTATTGTCACTAGAAACATTCCACAAATTTCCCTCTATATATACATATAGATACACATACATATATGCACACTCGTATAGGGGTTGGTTTTTGTTTAAGTTGAAGCTTAGAAATAGGGTGGGGGGAGGGAGAACTGAGGCCATTATTCACTAAATAACATAGGAGATTTTCAACACTACATTATGGTGAAAACCAGTGACAGAATACCTGCAAAGATATACAAGAATAGAAGGAGAGTGGTACAACAGTTATCTTTACACAGCTGCGATACTAATTCAGATCACGAGTGCCTTTGTTGGATCAGCAGCAGCAGTTTTGTACCAGAAGTGAAGGGGAGGAACAGAACGATCAGATCTTGTTCAGATGTAGCAGCAATGTGTGAAGTTGCCCACCGTGTATGAGGGATAGGAACCCAGAAATCCCATTTCTCACGCAGAAAGTTATGCATGTCTGTAACAGAGCCCTTTTTCTTTTCTTTTTCACTCTCTTCCTACCTTTCCTTGTCTCCAGAAAATTTCATACTCTGTAAGAGAGGAAACAGCCTGGTCTGCTGACTGGGGAAGTTTTTGCAACACGGACAGAACAGCGAGTGTGGTATCTCTACAGCACTCAGAACACGAATTGCTTACTGCTTGGGAAGCCCAAGGAAATCAGGTTAGGACAACCAAGCCATTCCAGACTGGCGCTACAGGAGGAAGCACAGCTCCCAGGACACGCTGCACAGAGCTGCTCCGCTCCGTTCTTCCATGGGACTGAGGATGGCACTATGAGAATCTGTTGCAGTTCCAACCAAGCACGTGTGCAGACAACCTATGGGAATGGGAACCTACATGAATTTATGATGTACGGGCTGCTTCTCAGCTGCTACTTTCACCTACGTGAAACGGCCACGTTTGTGCATGTTTGCGTTTCTATTGCCATGGAGCAGCCATGCATGATGCATGGGATGTGCAAACCGGATTTACGCAGGTTGAAATATTTCAGTATTTGATTCTTGCTCTTGACAGAGAGCAGGGCCTCCATTGAAAGCGCATTTAATAAAAAATAATGCAATGCAAATGAACCCAAATCAGAAAAATTAGATTGATGGAAGTAGCTCGGTCGCTGTAATTACACAAGGTGTATTATTTCCTAAATTCTCTTTGCATTAAATATATACCATACATTTATCAAGCATAATTAGCAGTTTAGGTGACAAGGATTTGATTTTCCTCCTGCAATAAAAATCCCTCTACACAGGTACGTACTTCAGAAAGGCAATACGAACATTTTCTCACTATCACTGTTTACTTCTCTAAGAAAAATGTCATAGGATCAAAGAATCAGAGGGGGAACGCTATTTAGGACTTTAAAAGCAGAAGATGAGGAAGATGGCGAGGTCAACCTTCTGTGGATTTCATAGGCATAAAATAGAATTAAATCAGTCAAAGCTTTTAAGGTTGTTAGTCAAATAAATCATATTTGAAAGCAAAATAATTGATGATTCCCTAGTACAGCTTTGTTCCTTCATAATCGGCATTTCATTTTTTCAAATAAAGAAATAAACTGACGAACAAACAGCAATAGAAACAGAAATTAAAAAAGAAGCTGTGACAAAGCCAGATGTGGTCTATAGGCATTCCAGTGAAAGCAATGGGTTTGCAGGAAGGCAGACGGAGCACGCTCAACAAAAATCTCTAAAAGCTCTTTCTTTTTTCTTTTTTCCTTTTGATAATTTACCTCTGTCTAAACCTAATTTAAGAACATTCTGGAGAATATTTTAAACCACAAAAAATTAAAGCGATGCTACATGGAGTTGAAGTGTAAGGCGAATATTAACATGCTATTCTCAGATCTTTACTGATACTCTTCAAGCTGGATTTCTGATTGACAGTCTGTTTTCAATCTGAATTTTCTGTCTTCAGTTTCCATTTCTACTTATCTTTCTTACGTTTTCTAGGCAAGCTCCATCCTTTAGAGCAGCAGAAGTTCCCTTTCTTTGCCCAGGACTGTACCAGCCAGTACAGTAGGTCGTATCTTCCCAACTGTTCCAGAGATGAGCTAAACACCTGACACTTCTTATTCCCATATAAACTGTGTTGGTTTTTAAGTCTGGTGAACAACCAGATGAAAGTTGTGGTGACTGACGTTAACTGCACACAAAGCAGCCCCTTAAACTGTAAGCACACTGGAAAAGAGGCAAAAGGTCTGAGACAGGGTGCACTGCTGGGTATTTCCACAAGTAACATCTACAATAACGTTAAGTTACTGAACAGCCGATGCTTTCCAGGTCTATTTAAATTACCACAGTGTCGATTATCTCACACCTTGCACTGAGGCACGCAGCCCTTTGTGGCAGCAGCCAACGAAAGCCAGGCTGGGCAGCACACACTCATCTGCCTCCATAGCACCAGCACTGCCCTCCTGCTTCTTTCTCCACCAGCAGTTTTCAGCAGAACCAAGAGCCAAAAACAAGTGCTCTACCCTTAACCGCAGGTCTGCCTCTCTCTGTGTTAGCACTTGGTTTCATTTATCTCTGCTGTATGCCACAGGGCAATTCAAAGGTTATTTATACACTCTAATCTTAATGTTCCTAGATTCCTTCACTTTCTGAAAATAAATTTAACCAGAAATGTGTTTGTTTTTAAAGATATATGAAAAACCAAAGCATGTTTCCAAAGCATTAGCAAGCTGTAAACTCTGGATCTGTACAGAACTCGAGGTTTTCCAGGTTGTGTGTTTCAGGTTGGTTAGCATCATGTCCACCTTGACTGAGAAGGGGAGAGAGAAAAGAGTTCTTGCAGGTTGCATAGCTCAGGTACATCTCTATCTATCTACAAATAATGTATTTATTGCACATGCCTCATGTATATTATTATTATTACAAAAACACAGCTGGCTTCCCACAGATGCCATCAGCCATCAGGACAAGGGGCATCTTTGTTTATTTCAATGCATTTCAATCTATGTTTCATGGACACAGAAGTGCCATTTTTCGCAAAGAAAATAGCAAAATATTGAACACACAAGCTACAAAACCTGCCTGGCTCCACCAGAACGTACCTGGCCAGACTTCAACCGTCAGTAAGGAGGCACAGGTACCAGCCCCAGAGAGCAAATATTTGCAGGACAGGACACAATTTATTAAGCAGAGGCACATTACGAGCTATTAATTACATTTAAGAATTTCATTAGCCCATGCAGACACTTATGAAACACTTCTGCTGCCTTCGCACTGAAATGAAATGTGATGACACCAGCCACACTGAGCTCTCACACCAACATGAAAACATTTCCAATACAACAGAGATAAGGGAGCTTCATGCTGGGCTGGGGGGGGAGCACACGTGGGGTTTTGTTTGTTTTTCAGGCTGTGGATTTTTTTGTTTGTTGTGGTTTTTTATAGCTTCCAAGATAATATAAAAATAATGGCAGAAAGCACTTTCAGTTTTTCCTCTCAAAATCCCCCAGGATTATATGGGGACCTCAAGTCAAAAACCTTCACTTTAGAACAATAAATAAATAAACCCGCTAAAGCCTTCCCAAGGCTGGCCAACTGTAGCATAAGTAATGCAGGAGGCTGAGAGATGCCAGATAAATTTGATTACTATAAAAGATGGGAATATGTTTCTTTCCTCAGAGAATTCACAAAAAGGGGTCAAAAACAAAGCAGCACTGAAGGAGAACAACTTCACTGCACCGGAGCTCAAGGTGACAATACAGAACATTCGGTGGGAAGGTTTTAACACGGGGGTGCAGATGGCTCCTACTCTTCTATTTCTGAAAAGGGAAAATAGGAAAGAGCCCAAACAAAATGGGACTCTCTCCCCCTTTTAGGAAAGTTGTTCTGATCACTGTGTCATCAATTTAGTAAACAGTTCAAGAGCTGCTTTCTTCTTGCCCATTCGCCCAATCTCACAGTACCTCAAGCATGTTTCATTAGGAAAGTAAACCTTTCACTTTATGCTATTCTTCCTATTTGCCAGACTGCCAAGTCATTTATATCGAACACATTCAGAGAACATCATTAGGAGAGAAGACCTCCCAGACTTTCCTCATTAAGGGAAGTGACTCGCTGCTAATTGTTGCAGCCCTGTGTAACGATGAGATGCAGAGATCACCTGAGCGCACTTCTCCAGCTAAACGACAGTCCCAGTTTCACATTGCTACAGTTTTCCCCCATAAATACCCAAGCTCTTACAACAGCTAACCTCTCTGGAGTCACCTTTTCCTTCATCCACCCTAGCCTTGCACTCAGCTTCTTCCCTTACACGTGGTGCCTGTCATGCTGTGCTCAGCCAACACACCCACACCCCAGCTAAGGGCACGCTTGCAGCTAACAGGAAAAGATATTCTTACTAGATACTATTAGATTTCACCTATTTTCATTACTTTTTCAAAGCCCTCCAGTTCTTTCTATTTAATATCCCAAACTTTACTCCTAAGAGCATCCCTCAGTCCTGTTTCAGTAAATCTGTTAGCAACTTTTACAGAAAGCTTACAAGAACAAAAAGTTGATCTCTGAGGAAAAATTAATTTCCACTCAGCCCAACAAATTCCTTTTCAGCACACAAAACCTCCTTATTCATACCACACTTCATGTACAAGCTTCACCATCTGCATCTCAAATAAATACTTTCCATCATGGCATTGTACTCGACAGGACAGGCTCACAGCACTTTCTGTTAGTAATATATTCTTAGTAGTAAAGGAAGAAAAAGTTTTTATGAAACAGTTTATGGCAAGTTCATTACTGTAAAATAATGATACTTAAGCTCAAGTAAACGTACAAACACCCAGGAAACTTCCATGGGATACTGACTGATACGGCATCTGAAGAGATTTTCCTAACACACCACTGTTAAAGACTTATTGCTTTCAAAGACAAGCACAGGAGCGTTCCTCATTAAAGACTGGCACGTGTCTGAGATGGTGTGAGAACAAAGAGCCTCTCGCAGCAGCGACTGTGCAGACCACAGCAACGGTGCTCACCGCGCGTCAGCTGGGAAGTTCTCATTTCATACATCATTTACAGCGTGCTGCAGTGATCCCTGAAATCTGCCTGTGCTATTCCATAAAGACCTTTTCCCCACCCACAACATTCATCCGGGAGTGCAAATTGTTAGCTGTTTTGGTGAGAGTTATTTCTGCCGAAATTTGAATGTGCCACCACGGCATGGATGTCAGAGAAGCAAAGCATACTCAGTAGTACATAATGAAGACAAAAGCTTATATTCTCATCAACAATATGGCATATTGTATTTGAATACAACGAAATTAAATTATACAGTCTACATCATAAGTGAATCTACTGTAGAAAAAATACACAATAGCAAGAAATGAGCTAATGCACATGCTTGCCTCAATATTTTTCAGCACAGATTTGCATTCGTATCCCCTATTTTCAGAAATTACCTTCCCAGGACAGTGACAGACCCACAACAAAGCCTCTCCTTTCAAAAACGTATTTGTGCAGAACACACCCACATATTCTGCAGCCATTAACACAGGTAGATCGCTTGTTTTTGCCACTGTCCCAGATAAATTATGAAGATTATCATTGATTATAAAGTCATTGCTGTTGGCATAGTCTCTAAAATAACTGAACTCCATCATTCACCAACCTAGGTACTGAAGACTTAGATTCACACCACGGCCACAATTCACACAACTTCAGACTGAAAGCTGAAAAACGAACAACTTTTGCATAGAATTCATTTCAGTGTTCCTAAATACTTGCACTCAGAGCTCAGCTTGGAAACAAAGAAGAGAGGCTTTCTTACCGTGTGCAAAGGCCTTCTGGGCTGGAGGGTGTAGCAGAGGGGAGAAGGGCTGCTTCCTGGGCATTAACTCAACAATTGCACTTCTTGTTCAGGATAAATCCAGAAAGTATCTAGCACAAATAAACAAAAACACAATTTTAGCTCAGTCTGGGTGGGAACAGACAGGTATTTTTCTTGCTACTTGACAGATAAATTCTTCCTGGTCTCCCTTCTAGCCTAGAAGTAAAGGTGTGCTCTGTGAAGGCAGCCACAGCACCAGTCTGACACTGCACTGCAGCCAGCACAGGGAGAGCAACAGCGAGGCACCCAGCAAACACAGCCCGTCCTGCTGCTCCCTAACGCATGGATGCAGGCATTGAAAACGAAATACCAAGTTGTAACAAAAGCTGCAGAAGGAAGAATATGTTTGAAAAAAGCACCAGTTAATATTTTCAGAAAGATAAGGCCCCGGAGCCAATCATTATGGAACATACGAGAGAAGTACTAAATATAGATTATATCATTCTCCTCCTTTTGTGTGTCAAAGCCATATCTTAATTTTGTTTTCAAATCTGCCAATCAGGGCACAACTAATCACACAAAAAACATTTCAGCTTTCAAACGTCTGTCACACGTTAGGATCACCCACATCACACCGACGTTTCCAGGGGAAAGTTGAGGGGCGCATGGACCATCTCCCATGGATCCCTCACATCTCTGCCCTCCAAACTTCATCATTCAAATATTCAGATACTCTTAAGAGTGAAAGCATCCAGCCAGCAAACTCCTTCTCACTGAAAAATGATTTTGCTGAGGAAAAGCAGCTTCACACAATAGTGGACTCTTACATTTCCTTCTAGAAGAGTGGGGAAGAGACTGCAGGGTTTGCAAAACAGAGGAGACCAGAACAGGTCCTGGAGTCAACCATACAATTTTAAACGGTCCAAACACACCCCCGTCATCTCCAAACACTGACCTATATCAGGTTTTAATTTCAAGTCACATCCCAAATTATTTCTAACAGCGAGAAGTGATGTCATCTGCAAGTGACATGATAGGTCTCTGCCCTTGGGCTGCATGCCTGGGGTTCCCCTGCTCCTCTGACCTTAGCTGTACATCCATTCTTATTCTCTTCTGATGTTTCCTGAACTGAAGGAGAGAAAAATCTAGTGGGAGAAAGCGGTCCCTTGTAATGAGAGGCATTTCTGCCATGACACGAGGAGGGGGCCTCAGTGGTGCCCCAGAGTTAGCTGTGCACGCAGCAGTTCCACCTCAGTACAGCTGCCCATCAGTGGGCACCTGAAGGGAAGAATACTTTCTGGAGTGCAAATTTTTCTCATAGTAATAGATACTCATTAGTACCTATTAGATTGAATAAAGAGCTTTTCACCACATCTACAGCCACATCACTGCAATGATGTGGAAATTGTCTTCAAAAATCATTGTTTGGACGCAGTGAGGAAAGGTATCAGCTCCCTACTATCAATGCTTATAGTTCAATATGAACATACACAGCACTGCCCCCAGTTCATTATGTATTGCCAGGGTCTGCAGCAAGGAAGTCTCATCACTCCTGAAACGTGCCTTCACAAAGTGCCAGTAATTGCTCACGTTACACACTCATACACCCTCCTTCTGTTACGCCAGAATACTTCTGCATTTGATGCATCCTGAAAAAAATAATTTTAAGTAAATGAAATGTCAATCTACCATTACTTCAATATTTCTATTATTTGTAACATGTCAAAACACATGTAATATATCAAAATATGGTAAGACATACGAACCAAATGGCTTTGAGTTCAGACAATTTCTGACGGCAGCACAGCACAAGAACATAAGAAAGGCTCTGAAATCTCAGGTCATTCAATGAAAGTTTGCAGAAAGCTCCCTAAGTTCCTGCCCAGCTGCAGCGAAACAGCCAGGCACAGGAGGAAATCTTTTAGTAAACATTACATAAATACAAGTGGCTATCTAGTTACAGTTACACAGTAAGTACCTAAATCTGCATTCACAGCACAGTTCCTTGAAAAACAGTTTCAGATACAAGCTATTGACATTGCAGTATCGTTAGCTGAAAACTTAAAGGGAACTACATGTACCAGCATCACTGTAACAAAAAATGCAGGGAAAGAGGAGACAGTGCTTCTGTACAGTCCTCTGGTGGAGGCTCCACGGGCTGCGCCACATCACAGAAGTGAAGGCTCTACAGTCAGCACATCGTGCTTCACAAAATGAGTTCACCCAAAGAACATCCAGCACTGCGTGTGCCAGCACATGGACAGCCAGCAACAAGATTTGTCTTAACATCTAAGAGCGACAGAACCAGCACAGCTGATAACACAGAGTGTGATAGAAGTGATCTGTGATGAAAACCCCGCAGTCACCTTTGGCACTTCTGCCCTGGAATCTTCTGCATAACCTTCAGTTGCAAATGCTTAATTGAATGGAGCAAGCAGGTGTGGCAGGGCAGATCCCACGGTAAAGATCTACAGCCCTAAACTGTTCCTCCTTCACTGCAAACCTCTCAACTCAAAAATCAATAACATATTGAGTAATAAACTATAAGCCAGAAAAATTCTCAGGAAAAAAAAACAATTCGGAATTGTGAGTCATGGAGCTGCACATTTCTGACACAAGTTCACGAAATGAAAACCTCATTAAAGCTTTAGCCAAAATTTCTAACTCATCAAAGGCCCACGTTCTGAATAGCAATGAGTTTCATGAAAAAGAAGCAATTTTTCCTTGTCTGCATGTCTGTAAAACATCTCTTGGGTTACAAAACCAAATCTGATGACACTGAAAAGTCTTTCAGGAACAAAGACAGACAAGTAAAACAACTACCAGATCTCTTTAATTCCATGCAAAAGTGTCAACAGCAAAATCACTGCATCTCTTCCATAGCGGAATATTAAACAGTTCATTAATATCCATTTTCCCTTCTTCTCTTTTCAGAGGCTACTAAAATTGTTTCTGTTTGATTTTACATGAGTGAAACTCCTCCCAAATGAAACAGGTACAAGTGTCTTGAAAGAACATTCAAGTGTACATCATTCAAGACCTTGGCAGTCCCTATCTCCGAGAAACAACAATAGCATCCCACTAACAATGACTTGCTTAACTATTCATTTTTGTAAATAATGGAACTGAAAATTATCTAGTGATGGATTTACACTTTTACAATGCATCTCAGGGATGAAAATGAATAGGGATGCAGAAATTATGTATATTACAATGGGTGACACACAGAACTTAAGATTCCAGCTAGCTCCACAGAAGAACACAAGCTGGAAAACAGCACTACCATTTTTAGCGTTTACCTTTGTCTAATATTACTCTGAGATATCCTATACATATTGTTTGTATTATGCTAGCACTTAAAGACTCCAATTAAAATCCAAACACAGTTATATTAGGCCACAGTAGTATGAAAATCACAATAGGTGTCACAGCCATTTTAATCCAAAACAACCACAATAATTTGCCTCTTTCTCAGACACGCCTTCCTTCCCATTGCAGCTGCCCACGGAATCTAACATATCAGGTCTTATGGTGAGGAGGAGTGCTAAAAGGATCGCCCCGGCTGTCTCTTCGGACTTTGCTTTATTTGAAAAGCACATTACTGTTCCCAGTGGAGGCACACGGCCGCGGAGCACAAAGCCGCGGACACGAGGCTTGCTTCCTCACCACCTTTCCTGAGCAGAAGCCCACGGAACCACAACAGCCTGCAGTCCTTCAGCTGAGAAACCCCGCTCCCCTGGGGTGTAGGACTGCACTTTTACAGAAAATTGATACATTTTCATTTTCTTCTCATTGCTCCTCCTTCTTAGGATTTTTTTTTCTTTTCTTTCAGCATAAGTACTGATTTTACTAAATAGACCAATTTACCTTACTGTAGGCTATCATTTTGCTATTAGAATGCTTGTACAATGAACAATTTAGCCTGGGAACTAGGTATATCTGTTAGAAAGGTAATCTAAGTTACAGATGCATCCTTCACATACGCTTTGCCAGTTGGATGATTCAGCACCCGTTTGTTTTGACTTGGAGACGAGGATACCTCAAATTAACAGTTATCGAAAAATAAGGCCATTTTGAGGCAAGAAATTGACAAAGCTGACAACTTCTCTCACAGCAGCACTAATAAGCTTCCATTCACAGGGAGTTGATAAAGATTATTATAAACAGTTTTCCAGACACAGGACTTCAGGAGACAATATATAAATATTTTAAATGGTAAAATATAGGTGCTGGCTTTTTCTGTACCGTGTCCAGAAAATCTGCACAAACACATCAAATTCTCCACCTAGGGAATTTACTTTATTGTTACGTTTGCATTTAAAACAAATGTACGTGACCTATTTGGGGCTAATATAACTAAAAGGAACCTATTTGTTGTTTATTATTTATAGAAGATTCACTTCAGATTAGGCCTTCTGCAGACGTGTGTATCTGTGTGGCACCATAAAGTGTCTCCAGATATCTCCCAGCACTAAAACAGACGAGGAAATGACAAGTTAGGATGTATCCCAGTACGCACAGTATTTTATAAAAGCTAAGATTAAAAGCTGTTTTTTCCTCTTCAGAAAGGCCACATGAAAGAGCTAGCACCATGGCTAATGCATTGACCTTCTGTGTCTGATAATGACAAGTTCAAGTTCCAAGAGTTGGATAAGACGTGGAACTAAAGTAAGTGCACTCAAGCAACGAGTTCCTGCTCTGACAGAATCCCACTCACAAAACCAGCCTTCCAGAAAGAACGAGCAAAACAAATATTATTTTTTTATATATTTAACCATGGACTCTTTCTATACCAGCATATCTCAGAACTATTCTCTTCAGTCTAAGGCACTGATGGTCCCTTTTACTTTTTCATAGCAGATTTGAAATTATTTCACACAAGTAAGAGATGGTAAATTTCTAAAAGAGAGGTGTAAAATTGCTGCTCGTGTGTACAGATTCTTATTTTCAGCTTTTTTTTCTTGTAAACAGAGAGAAAAACATAGAAAATCATGTGTATCACACAAGAGAGGCAGCGTCTATTCACAGCCAACCAGGAAATCAGAACTGCATTTTCACACGACAAGCAGACCTCCTAAAGTGAACTGCTCTGGAGATCTAGCATGTTTTTCTTTTCAGAGGGGGATATGTGTCTGTGTTTAGCACATTATATTGTAAATAAATATTCAGAATTACACATGGATACCGTAACACCGCTCCGCTTAATTTTTGAGGGAAACAGTAAAAGCTAGAAGACATGCTGGGGCTCAGCTTGGTATAAATCAACATACCTGTCAGTTCTTAAGCATCAAATCATACCCAGAGCTGTGCAGGGAGTGATCCTCACCTCAGCCAGCACATAGGACAGAACGTGAGCGCAAAAACAACTCCGCTCCAAAAGGAGCTCCTTCAAACATGGCTCTCGAACCGGCATTTTAATTTTCTTCCCATGGGCAGTCTGAGCTCACCTCAGAAACAGACAATTATTTAGAAAGAAAAATTCACCTTATGCACATCCAAAGCTTTGGTGCCTTTCATTCCAGGAAATTCATGCACACAAATTTTTTTTCTTCCTTGGAAAAAAAAAAATCAAATTAAAAAAAATAATAATACCATGGTACTGAGTTAAAAAAAAAAAAAAAAAAGCGCATTAAAAGAACACTAACATGTCTAAAACAAGAGCTCACGCTGAAGTTAAGAAATGGCCACAATTAAACTTGTCCAGGAAGACAGATTAAGGTCAAACACGTCTATTAATTCTGGGTACCCACTTTAAACCACCTTAGACCTATGTTTTATATTTTACTTTTTCATCAGCACAGCATTTCATAACTGCGGTGACTTCAGCCCAGCACAGCCCAGGCTGCACAGTGCCACAGGGACAGGCAGCCGAGGGCTGTCAGCTCTGTGCAAGCAGTCTCTTGCGCAGGCAGAAAAAAAAATCTGAATTTTAAAGAGGCATTCAGTTTATCTACTTGCAGCCCCTACTCCTTTCCCTGTTTGCTACACTGATTTCAGCTTCCACTGCTCGGCTAGCCAGACCTCCACAGCAGCCAAATCCAGACCACCAGCCGTCACCCCCATGACTTTTTCGCACCCAGGGACAGCCCCTCAGCAGCACCCCGTCCCCACACTCCGTGAGCACAGCCGGGCCGGCCCCTATCTGGAAGCCGGGCACCCAGCCGTGGCCTTCTGCAGCGCTCAGAGCACCGGCACGTGCAGCTGCACAGACGAGAGCGTCCCGCCCTCGCACCTCCGCTCCGCCGCAATCACCTCCCTCGGCGGTACGGGCCAAAATAGAACGAGCGGTGCCGCTTAACGTTGGCACCACGTGCCGGCTGAGGCCATCAGGACAGGGCACCGTAGCAGCCCATGGCCTGCTGGGGCGCCCACAGCCCGCCCAGAGAAAGCAGCCTGCCCCGTGGGGCCGCGGCCCTCCCCAGGCCGTGCTGCGAGCTGCCGCCTCACGCAGGGGCGCGGGCTGAGCGTGGCACCGCCTGCAGCCACACCTGGGGATTCTGCCATAGGGGAAACCACGCTGTCAAAAGAAAGGATGTATCCGCACTTTGTAGCGCGTTTTCTTTGGGTTTTGATACATCTCTCACTAATTCTAATTATCAAAGAGACTTTCTTTCTAAACAAAGGCTGCTGCTTCCTCATCCAAGAGCGACGTTAGGATGCTAAATGAGGAATGCGATCAGAGCGCCTTGCCAAACAAAGGGAGAAGTCAAACACAGACACTTGTGATTCCCCCGCTGGATCAAGCAGAGGGAGAGGAGCTGCAGAGAAAAAAAGCCGACGTTTCAAACACGTTTCTGTAATCAACAGTTCCTGCAAGCAAGGTTCAGAAAATTACAGGAAAAATGATCTTTTTCTGTAAATATCCCTTGTTGTTTTCTTGTTTAAGGTGACTTTTTTTGTTGTTTTGGTTTGGTTTGGTTTCTTTTTTACACATCAGTCTTTGGCTTTTTTTCTTCATCTTAGCTTAGAAAAAGGAAAAGCTATCCTGAAATTTTACAAAATTTGGCACAGTAAATTACAGTCTGTCATGTAACTTCTTCTTTCAGATAAATTCTGAAGTGTCTGTTATGCACTCAAGATGGAACAATTTCTGCTACTAAGAAAATACATTTTTCCTAAGACATAAGTTATTTGTTAATAGGTCTACACACTCATTATGTGAAAACACAGTCTTCTAAAAGCTTCTTATTTTCTCAATAAATTGGATATTAAATAGTTATTTGGACAATTTTAAAGTTAATGTTTATAATACAAACAATAACAATCCTTATAAAAACAGTTACTTCCTAACACCAGCACCGCTTTCTGCTTCCACTAAATGAACGCACCTTTGCCATCCCAGTCTACTCTGATCTGTGCAGCGAGTTTGAGTCCTCAGCATCCGTTAGGAGAGACGAGAGAGAACTCTGCTATTCCTTATCTTGCTGTTCTTCATGCTTAAACTTACAAGGCAGTGTTTGCCAACCAACATCAGTGTTTTTCTTTCTTTCCTCCTGCCTTTATCTACTTGGCTCTTAGTGCCATCACAGTTATTTGGAGGTGTACAGAACTCCCATCACATATATTCTGTTTACAAATAAGCATCTGCAGAAGGTGAAGCTAAAATCATGTCACCAGAACACAGTTAAAGCTAATGCTTTAAGGCAGATAGCATGGAAACAAGGCAAATAATGTCATCTTTGTTTACTAATAGCCATTTCCCTCCCAGTGCAAGAGGGTTACCTTTCTTACTTCCTCTTATTCCTTTATTTGGTAGAGATGCCAGACAAAGTCTCAGTGTACTTTCAAGTCCTATAAAGTATATGTTCAGGTTGCTTATTCCTTCTCGTCTTTCTGTAAATGAGAAACGTCACATTTTGCTTAGACTCAATGATGTTAGTTTCATTTCTTTCAGAATATGCTTAAATCTTCTATTTTGGATCAGGTTCTTCTTTGCATTCAAAGTTATTCTAAAAAATTCTAAGTATTGTAATGTTTGATACATTGTTTTAAACCAAGCATGGTAAAATCCAGGAGGTGATCTTCAAACCTGCACACGAAACTCGCCCTTCTTCTTCCTATGAGCGTACACAAGACAGGAAACTGCAGAAGAAAGAAGCGTGGAGTTTTTTGTTTGTTGGTTGGTTTTTGTGTTGTTTCCATTTTTAATAACTCAGGCAGTAAGCATTTGATAGCAACAGCTGCCAAAAGCGCATAAGCAAATCAGGTTTAAAAGGCAGTGTCCCAAGGTGTATCAGTTTCTTAAAGCCATCTTTCATGAAAATTAATTCGTTCCAGCCTGAAACGTGGCTTTGACACACCTATGAGCTACTGCAGGCCGTCCACACACACTGGCTCACCACCAGTTTTACTGCCAGAGGAGACCAGGTCAGAGATGGCTTGTGTTGTCAGATCAGTCACTGACTTACCTCAATTGCCTTTGGCAAATCATTTAACCTCTCTGGATTACAGTTTTTATACCAGTAGAATAGATCTTCATCAAGGTAGGAGGAGTTTAGCCCATTAATTAATTAATGTAACTATTAAAACGCTCATACGTTAATACCAATCTCCATCTACTCCAATTATAATTCTAATACAATATTAAAAGTAACCAAAACAAAAACCAAAAAAGCCACTGCCTAGTAGATAGAACTGAGCTGTTTCTCTATAGGTGAGAGCTATTTCAAAGCAGCTTTCTGCCCTGTGCACCTTAATGACGACAAATTAAGGAGCACGAGGCTTTCCGTTTTCTTGCAGCTCATGAGTGGTAACAAAAAGCACAGCAGCCTTTGTCTGGATGTGACAACTTGCACGCTTTGGAACACTGCTGTAGGTTTTAATGAGCTAAATTATTTTAAAATATATATTGTGAAAATTCTCGTGACCTGAAACCTGACAGACTGTGTTTGAGTCTCAAACGGAATGTTCCTGCCTAGATCTAACCCTGGAAAACAGAGTATATCACAGAAATGCTGACAGAACATTAGCTACACTGAAGTGTGCTAACGGGTACCACTATAATACACTCTATTCCAGAATAATTTTTCTTTTTATTATTTCATTAAGTTGTATCTCACTAAAGTTCCTCCTAGGATCTCTCTACAGCACCAAATTTTTCATTGAGAAAACTATAAATCATGGGCCTAAATTACAATTTAATTATAAACGCCTTCCCTTCTAATGCTGCCTGGGACCTTTTACCCTCCTACATAATTCTAAAAAATGACCCCTGTCATAATTTCCTTCACTAGAATAATATGCAGAGATCTAATCCTGAATCCTGCTGTCTTATAATTTAATATAAGAGGTAATTATTATTCAAAAGATAATGTTGCAGATATTGAAAATATTCTGAAGTTTAAGTCTAAAAAAACCTCGACTTGGTATGTAAAAGCCTCTTACTTGACTCCCATAGAAAAGGAAGTAAATAAAAAGGTTTTAAGATTGCCTGCAAAATGCTAGCAGTATTATTTGTAGCCGGAATTCGTCTACTATAAATTCCATCACCTTTGAACTACAGAGAAGACACTCACACACACAGCAAAACCAGGAAGGCACCAGATCATTTATTATTGATTCCTGCTTTTTGCCATAGGTTAGACAAAAATTCTTCGACTGCTGCTCTCGAGCTGAAAAAAATATTTGAGGTGGCTCTGCATTGCTGGGTGCGAGGAGGTGCACATCAGCCGGAGCAAACAAAGAAAAAACCTCCTTCTTACAATTCAGATTTGATTTTAAATTTACCACAGCAAGGCACAGCCATGCTTGTCCAAAGCATCCCTGCAGAGGAGAAATTTAATACTATTAAAACTTTAAGGAATTCATGCTTCTTTTTTTTTTAAGTCAGAAAAGCAAAGCCTCAACATCAATTCATCTTGCACACAAGGCAGTGAATTTAACCGCGTACGCAGAACGCAGCTATTACTGCCTGTCTCCATTCCCTTCACAAAGACCTTGACCTTAAAATCTTGTTTTTTCTTTTTCCTAAAACTGAGATTTCATCAATTAAGAAGTGTTTTCTCTTTAGCCAACTCTTAGGTTATGCAAGAACATCTGCCAAAGATGCGATCTGATCGTACAGATGGAGAAAAGAGGTCAGGATGTGCATAAGGAAAAGGACTTGGCAGAAGGAATCCCAGAACATCCTAAGAATGAAATTCAGAGAACAACTGCAATCCTTTTTCAGTCACAAATTCAGGGAGCGTGCCCCATTTTTTTCAAGCAAATGAGATACGAGATGAGCTTCCTTGCTCCTAACTGTGTGCAGCACCATCAGTAAGACCAAATAAAACACCGCAACTGACAGATTCAACATCCTGAAGAGGTACAGGCCAGTGAGGTGAGCAGGAAATGGGGTTCACAAGAGGTAATTATCGCCCATGTTCACCCTTCCTAGGTGAGGCAGAACATCACTATTCGGCTCAATAAAAAAATCAAACTATATATTGTAGAGCACCAGTTTACTACCCTCTTTGTTTTTGCTTGGGGAGCAGTTCATTTAAGATGTAATAAATTGAAGGTTTTTTCCTGTCCTTCCATAAATCTAGGGACAGTGCAAATGAGGTGTTCCTCATTACGAAAGAAGAAAAGGGGCTCCCTAGGTAGTGACATGGACTGGTAGCATTAAAGCACTCATTAAAAGGAGCTCTGTTCTTTTTTGTAATAAGGAATATTACTTAATAGCACTACAAGCACGGTTCACTTCATATTGCTGAAGTGAGCTTTTGGGGTGCAGTGAAGAGTAAAAAAGGAGAAAGTACCACAAACATAATAAAATAAAGAGGTGGAATTTTGCCTCTAACAAATTAATAATAAGTAAGGAAGTGTCATTGTCTGCCTGTATGTAACAGCATTGCTTCGCGCAACAGAAAGATGTAAGGATCTCAGGGGATTTGTGGAAGATGCTAGACTACACTTCCAAATGAACAAACAAAACCAGAGTAGATGGGCACAGGTAGACAGACAGAGATTGCCAGCAGATGATTTTCTAACGTGGGGATCCAAGAAAACACAAAGCTGAAGCAATTTGGAAGGAGAAGTGCTACTAGCAAACCAGGATGGGTTACTGTGATGGGGGATGTACAGCACCAAAAAGAACAGAGTGGAGCAACAAGAACAGTAATTTTATATTTCCACTTCCAACAAAAGTCTCTCCACAACAGCAGAGGTAAATGTTTGGACATTTAGAGAATCTGAATTTCATCTCTCTGGGGATCAGAAGTGAAATTTCAGTTGTAGAATACCTCTGTTTGCTTTTTTCTGTGCACAACAGGAAATCTCTATCAAACACACATATTAGATACGAAGCTCATACGTAAGATACGAAGCACACGAAGAAAGAATGATGCTTCCCCACTGCTGGCATCCTGTCTCATTTGGGTTCACCCCAGATGCTTTGGAAGAAGACAAAAAAAAGGTCTGGTGATTATCTTTGCATTTGCATTCTACTCTGTAATGCCATTTGCTTCAGAACCTACAAGGCTGCGTCTGCAAGTAAGCACACCATGGCTTCCCATTGGACACAGCATTTCACAAGAGGGTTCTGTAGGAAGCTGTGGTTTGTACTGCATCAAATCCTCCCGACCAACCTCAGGATTGAGTGTGCAAAACAACACGTAAAGATGAAGGTCAGAAAACAAAGGCACTGTGCAGAGGGAACAATTGGAGATCTTCAATTAACTTTTTTTTTTAAACTTTTGCAATCCTTGTGCCATTCAGAAAGGAGAACAAGGAGCGTTAATTGAGCAGGTATTATAGCTGTTGGAAGTGTTTTTGTTATAAGTCAATCACGTTGTCAAAACCATGATTAATCTGAGTAAGAGCTTTGCCTGAATTAGAAATGAAAAAACGGAGTTTACGTATTCCATTTACATTACATGTACATTAAGTTTACTTTAGAAATTATATTTTCAAAAAGCTATTGAAATCAGTAGGAAAGCACAGATTTTGTTTCTGACAAAACTTTCCTTTTGCTGCTCCTGCTCAACGCAGCCATCAGTGTGAGCAGCGTCCAGGCTGCAGTACCACAGCACAGCTTAGCAATGACTTCTGGAACTCTCCTCTCTCTTGCTTCTGTTGTCAGCACGTCTGTTTTGCATAGAGAATGTTAATAAAGCACTGCAAAGCACCTAGACGTAAGTTCTTTACAGAAACAAACCTATTTCACACAAATGAATTTTCTTATATCTGCGCCTCGAGCAATTTCTCTTTTCTTCTTTTTCACCAAATCTATTTTAGCATTCATTCACAAAAGCACACTGAGGTCACATCGCTTCTCAAAGCAGAAGGATGACGAGGTCTGAAACCAACAGCAGGGCAGCTGGCTGAGAAACTACGCACGGGTAACACGGCACCTCCGTGCCCATCTAAAGCTGTCCTGCACAACCTCATACAGTTTTCCTGGTCACCTCCCTCCTCTGTCAGATTACTGTGAACTGCACTGCCACCATGGAACCCAACGTCTCACAGGTTTCTGTTGCCTGAAAGTTCGGATAGCACAGTCTTTGCTTTACGATTCAGCTCAGTACTGCAAACACTGTAAAGAGCCTGGGTTGGGGCAGGCCCCTGCCAAACCTCCTTTCACATCTCCCTCCGTTTTGGCTCCAATAAGTATGCCCTAAATACGATTCTTCAGATATACACCTACACTCACCTAAACCACACTTCCTCGGCATGCTTTTAAACAAAGCAGCCATGTGAGACTGGCAGAAACCTCCCTAAAAATCAGGATATGTGGCATCTGCTGCTTTGTCCCTGGCCGCAGCTGTTACTCTGCCACAGAAGTTGGTGCTTTGGAGAGACAATGCTTCTTCTGACAAATCTGTACAGTTTGTTAGTTATTCATTTCCTTGTCATCCTCCAGGCGCTCACAAATACTTTGGTTATTTCTTCCAGAATTTTTGCAGGAAGTGGAGCTGAGACGACTGATCTGCAACTGCTGTCCAAACTCCTCAGCTCCTGTTTAAGTCAATGACACTGCATTGCCTTCCAGTATTCTGACTCCCTTGCACAAGTTTTCAAAGACAGCCAGTGCCTGTTCTGAGTTTAATCCAGCTTCACACATTCCTTTAATGAGGTTTGGAAGTGACGGTTGTAACAGCATCTATCTTGTACACTTTAGCCTGTTTTTAGTCTATTCAGAACTGAGATCTTATCCATTTGGCAAGTGCATCAATTATGGTAGCTGTTGTCCTATAGATGACCTTTAATAGAGGGGGATACGAAAACATTTGGCTGTCTGAAAATTATCATTTGCTCTCCACTGAATGGAGATCCCACACTTTTCTTTATTTTCCTATTCCTGCTATTGTTCTTAGCACCATTATCTTTGCTTTTTTAATGCATCTTGCTGGCTGGTTCCCATTTCATGAGTTGGCCTCTCTGATTTTATCAGAGCATGTTTCTGCTGTACTTTAACACTCACTCAGCAAGGTGGTTTCTTACACCTTGCATCCTCCCTCTGCTCTGGGATATTTTGCAATTGATAAAAAGATTTCATTTATATAATTATTCAGACTTCAGATCTGAATAACCCCCTGTAATTTTCATGTTAGACATCTGAGATATTCATGGTTGCTAATTATCCTTGTCTTTTAATTGTGCACTGAACTAAAAAACCTGCTAGCCTTTTGCCTATGATGTCTTCTGCATTCCTTTTGCATATTCCTTCTCCAGACACAGTGGTAAATGCTGCAACAAGAATTTGGTTTCTTACAACAACAGTTTTCACTGTTTTCCTGTCTGTAACTAGAGGCCACACCAAAAAAGAGAAGAAAGGACAAACAAAAGCTCAGGCTCCCAGCTGATAGCAGCACCCTTTGTCAGGGGTCCGAGAACACCCATCCTTCCAACTTTACAAGAACAGTTTTGCACAGGGAACCCGGCCCCAGCACGTTTCTCTCACATTTAATAGGCCACTTTAGTAGCACGTTTACTTACTCCTCATCAAACAAGGATAATTGACAGCTTTCCACCCCTAGCATCCCACTCCGAGAAGGCAGTTTCCCCAGGAGCCGCCTTGTACAACCTCAAACACTTTATTACTGGTCAATTTGGGTTTCCTGCCCGCTTTAAGTGGCAGTGCTGAGGGTCTCTAACTCTCTCGTGTCTCGCTAATCAATATAAGCAGTCACTTCCACGGCATTTCCCTGCTACTCAGCAAGAGGGGCAATGGACTGCCACGGGCTGTAAATGACTGGATAGCTTTACTGTTGCATCACGAAGTCACTCAAATTTCAAAACAGGAGGAAGATCTGACTTTCTGGCTTCTTTTGAGCTTCTCTCTGCTTCTTGCTGTGAGAGCACAGAACGCCGTTGGCCGGGCTCCATGGCCGGGACCCGCTGTGCCCCTCGGCCGCAGCACTGGCCTGGCCCCACCGCCAGAGCGCAGGCACTGCCCTCAGAGGAGAGTGGCAGAACATTCTATCAAGTGTCGACCACAGCTTTACAGCCCCTGCACTACGGGTATGAGAAAGTTAGGATTAAACAATTATTGCCTCAAACTCACACAGTAAAATTTGTTTATGAGGTAAATTTTAACAAGAAACAAACAGTTAGTGTTGTTTATAAGCAAACTCAAGCTATAAAAACCAGGGAATGCTTTGTAAATGCCAGCCCGTGGGCCAGATGAGGTCCTGGGGGGAGCTCCCTGCTGTCTGCAGCTGGCTCTCACACGCACTCAGATCTGACCGGTTCCAGCAGCCAGGTGCAATCAAAGCCAGGCGCAGTGGTGAAAGGCATCTTCATTTGCTGCTAGTAAAGAGCTCTTCTCATGGGTCTTCCATTGCACGGAATGACCTCTCGGTAACACCCATATGACAAATGGCCACACTGGCTACTAAAAGATACATCTATTATTTAGTAACAAATATCATCAAAAAGACTGCGCTGAACACAACACCGGTGTGCACGAGGCCGTGCCAGGCTCCACCAGTTGAGCCGAGTGGTGACCAAACACCTGAAACCCATCGCCAAAGCTGATGGGCACTGGATGTGTCAGGGCTCCTGGGCTGGCTCACGTGGGAGCCGTCCCTTCGCCTCTGGGACCTCTGCAGTGTGCAGGACCTGAGGAGCACCAGTGAACACTGCTGCTCTCGCTGAAGTCCTCACGCTTCGTGTACTCTGAGAAGGAAATACTCCTTTTAGCTGATCCAACTTTACTAACCCTTAACAACAAAGAAACAAAAATCAGGGTAGGGGGAGAGAAAGAAGGAGGAGGACGGAGGATGTAACATTCTTTTTGACCGCGTGCTAAAAAAGTATAAATCCTTTAAAAAGCGAATATACGCCTACTGCAAAGCACTGAGGTGAAAAGGGAGGTCTGAACATCCCTGCTCCCCCAGGATCTCTTCAAGAGAGCGTGTTTCTGTGGTGGTTGCCTTGTGGTTTCGTTGTTCACTACAGTTTCCCAGAGCCCTATATTTTACTGAAACATAAGTACAGGCCCACCAATTCGCTGACAAGCTGATCTATTGGCTCTAGGACACTGAGGGGAATTATGCTCCTGCCGCCCTGATGCTCTCCTTTGTTTAGAAAAAGAAGAGAGAAAGAGAGAGAGTGCAAAAAAAAAAATCCTCAATCGTTTAGTACAAGTCATTTTACATGCTGGGATAATGAAGTATAAAAATGCCTTCAAAGGACTGATTTCCTACTTTTAACTCACTACCAGCCGAGCTCTTTGTGAGGCCCTCTGGAACATGCATTCCCAGCCCCACTCAAACAAAAGAGCTGCGAATTCATTAAACTATTTAATTATGCCTTTTTATTTTTCTCCATTAGCAAGCCCTGCCAGTACAAAGTAAATAAAGCCACCATGGTCTTTCCCCAGCAGACACACTGACTGTTTTTATTCTTTATTCAGTTTACAATATAAAGGGCTATTTTTTTCCCCCTCCTCCTATTCTTGGCTAGTTTCCTAATACGAGCCCTACAAACAGAAGCATCCAACTGTACATGCAATGCATGGAACTAGAGAGCAGCAGCAGCACTCAGCATTGCAAGCACATACCCTAGACAGCTTTCAAAGTACCAGCAGCCAGCGGCAGCCAAACAGCACTTTACAGCCAGGCGCGGAAAAGATATTAGCTTTTTTTTTTTATACTCTAGTAAATTTGCTTTTTACATCTATTTCTTTTCAGAAGGGCTTGTTATTGAGCTTACTGTCCACAAATTCCATTGATCTCAGGCTGTGACTCAATCCATATGCTCACGCTTTGACACCAGCACAGCAAGCAAGCGATACAAATCCTGTTCAGGCTACAAACTTATTGATTTTATAGATTTCCCCCAAAGTTGTGATAATGATATATCATTGTTAAATTTGGTAGAACAAACTGCTTTCCCAATCTGTCAATGCGAGCATGAAAACCAATTCACAGCCTTGTTTAGAAGGCTTTCCCTTCAGAAGAATAACTACTGCTAGCGGAAGCAGATCACCAATACCAGCCGCTGGCACAGGCGTGATGGATGTTACCCTTCCTGCTGCCCTTTGCTGACCTACAGCAGCCTGGGCTCCCACCTCACCTCCTGGTTATGAGAACCACCCTCGGTTTTCAGCAGCATTTTTCAAATTCATTATTTAAAACTTGCAGTATATGTAAACGACAGTAACAGCTTTTAAACATATTTCCTCTAAATATTTTAGATGCATTAAGACAACAAGAAAATTGATTTCTAACAAATCATTTTTGCTTGCTCTACTCCAATGCTCACACAAATGACAAAGCTATGCTTTTCCCTTCCATGGGAGGGAGACAGAATACTGACTCAGAGGAGCATCTTCACTTCTTGCATCATCACAGCTTCTCCATCTGACAGTGGTGGGAACAATGAAACATTCCACTTCATAACAAATGGCCTCCGCTGTGAAACACAGTTGGGCATTTTCCTCATGGCTTCTTTCTGCCAAAGCAGAAACTTGATCCGACCTTCGTCTCCTCACCAAGAGGCTTCCATTCCAGAGGTATTAGAACAAGGAAACTCAAGCTGTTTCTCAGGTTCTGAGAACACAGCATAAGCAGTACATCCATCCTTATGTGCTTATCATACCACAGAAAGGCAGTCATCAAAAAAGTCTGCACGGTGCAGAAGATGCACAAAAACTGTAAACAGCTGTTGTGTTTTTAACAAACCATGAAACAGCTCTAACAAAATGGGTTAGTGGAATTACAATGCATGCTTTCATTCACACATTCTCCTCAACTCTGAAGCAATTATTGGCACTCCAAAAAGAGAATTCAGGAACAAAAAAAACTTACCAAAGAAACTGAAACCAATCAAGAGTCAAGAATTACAGTGTTAGAAAACAAAGATTAGGAAATCAATGTGAATAAGTAGTGCCTCTGTTGCATACCTTCTCTTTCCTACCCCAGCCTTTCTATCAGCTATTTCTCCCCATTCTCCCAGCACACTCCTGCTCAGCACAGAAACAGCAGTTGGTCTCATCTGACATCGTGCCATTAGCTCAGCACACAGCACTGTGAGAGTCCTCACAGGTTCTCCCAAGACTTGCTGGTGATGGCTCCACACACACCTGCCCTCACATCCCCGAGCAGTTAGCCGTGCTCCCGGGACGACGCCCCCGAGAGACATTCATGTCTCCTTTTACTTTGATTTAATTCAAGCTGATAGATGCTGATCTCTTTTACCTGCTGCGGCTTTTTTGAACTTTCTGAATGCCCTTTCCAAATACGCCTTTCTGAACTTCAGGGCGCTTTACATTTGAGCATGTGCCCGCAGTCTCTGTTGTCTAACTTCCAACTACAGTAAGGAATGGTTCCAACACACTCCTCACCTGTCTATGGTATTTCTGCTGTTTTTCTCACTACAGCAGAAATGCCGGGCTGACAGGTGATAGAGAAGAGCCCAACGCCAGTTCTTCTGTCTTTGTGTTGCTGAGGAGCTGTGCTTCATGCTCACCCACCAGCCCGTAGGCAGGAAGCGGTATCACAGCACGTCTGCACAAAAACAAATTATTTGTTGGACAGAGGAAGTACTGCCAGTAACACACGAGGCACTCAGATATCCTTTGTGTGAAGAAAGTGAAGACCTTAACAAAGACAAGTGTTATTACTAATCTCGCTTTTATGATGGGAAAGCTGAGACCCGGTGAAATTGCAGGATTTGCCCAAGGTCCCATGAGAGCAGTGATAATGTAATGCACCGTAATGATCTCACTATCAGATAACAAACTTTATTTTCCTCTTCTTAAAAACGTTCACAAAAGGAATGCCTTTGTGATGAAAGGCAAACAACACCACAGGATCTACCAGTGGTCATCGTACATCTTCCAGAGGAAGCACGGGTGCTCATAAGAAAACCATTCTATTCAGCTATCTCCTTCCTCCCCATTCCTTCTGTTCAAGCTCTGCCTCTTTGTGGAGCAGCTATGACTCTCATATCCTCTATTGTTCCTTGCTTACAAGACAAATAATGGCATTTCCCCAATCAATCGGAGCAACAGTAAAGGCATCACGTGCTCCTCTAGCATATTTCAGATTACCTTTCACACTACGTGATATATAATTTATATGCCTCCACAACAGGAAAAATCCGATGGTGATACTCGGTGGAATTCCCAGTCCGGGTAACGCAGCATTTGAGAGGATTCCCAGAACCACACGTTGCAGGTGATTAGAGGAGAGAACTGCTGCCTGCCAGAAGGGAACTAAATAGGCAACTCTGAATGCGGAATCAGAGTGTAAAGCTATCTGAAGAATATGAGATCATCCTGAAAACTATCTTAATTCATTCTTGGCCCCCCAAAAGCAGTGGATTTGGACAAATCACAGAACCTTAGCCTTCAATTAATGTTTCTTGAAAAATAGGTCTATCCTTCCTTGCATCCCACTCTCTCACTTTCCTCCCCGCCCCCCCCCCCGGCCCCCCCCCCCCCCCCCGTGAAAAAAAAAAGGAAAAAGAAGAAAGTCCTTCCTGATAATTGCACTGGTCCAAATGTGCAGGGGCTTTCATACAGAATGATGGCTTCCCTTGTCTCCTGCATTTGTTCATCTCCTTTGGGAGGAGCAATTTACAGAAAGCATTATCGATTTTTGCCATAATAGGTACAGAGATGCCTCACTGTCCCTGCTCAGCCAGCTCACTCTCTGCATCACAACTGTCAGGCCAGTTTGTGAAGCCCGTCATTATTTTTTTTCAAGTAAATCCATCATGGGAGTGGGGGAAAGTGATGAAAATAAAATTATTTTCACCTTGCCATAAAAAAGAATGGCCATGTTCCCTAACAGAAATAAGTGCAAATGCTGTCAACTAAGAGAGCGGAAGGGAAATTCAAAGCAACTAAAAGCAGGCTGGGGGAGGAAGGGAAGGGAGGAGGGAGTGCGAGGAGGCATGGCAGTAGCTAATTTACTTTGAACACATTCTGGAATTTTCCTGTTAAAGCCACTATTTACAACTCTTCCAGTTCTTCTCCATGTTCACATTTTTCTGGAAGCACTGAAATCCATCCTTTCTGCAGGTATTTTCTTGGGCTTTTAAGGTGTTGAGGAGATTGTGGGTTTTGCAACGCCATTATTAAATATTATTGGTCTGCGGGATGAAATCTGCCTGTAAACCTCCCTCTGAATACAGACCACCCACCTGCTGCAGAGATTACCAGTTGCACTCTGCTCCTTTGTGTACAGAAACGTTTGGGGTTTCTCTCCCTCTCCCCGTTCACTGGGGCAGGCCAGGGCCACTAAACTCATTTTGTCCCTGATCAGCATGTGAATGTTGAGGGACACTTACTCCAAATGCTTCTGAAACTCAGAAAGCCTTTTAGAAATTGCATCTAAAAACAAACAGTCCCCCCGCCCCTCGGCTGCATTACTGACTCCCAGACAAGTCCTTTGGTATTCATCCCTCCTCCTTGATTAGTTTTTGCTGTACTCTTCATGTCGGTCACTTATCTCACATCTTTAAGGTCACAGGCTGCAGTACCCTATTCCAGCGCCCCGGCTTGTTTTTTATTCCTGAAGACAGCCTTGTTTTGGGCTCAGAGGGTTTAATCCAAGAATTGGCCCTGGATCTAATTCCCAGATCCTCAGTTCATTAGCCATGAAAAGTGATAGCTGCTTAAGATTTTTATGAGACATTGTTCCAAAAGCGGACCACAGAAACTGCACAATTGCCTGACACATTGTACAAAGCCCTGGCTGCTTTGGTACTGACAACAAGGAGCTTGATAGCAATCAAACAGCTTAATGAGAAGCAGCAAGTTTGCTCTTGGTAAGGAGCAGGGAAGCTGTGAAGTTTGTTTCCAAGTGGTGCTCCCTGTAAGGATGCTTTGGATAAGATTTAAATGGCCAGAGCCCTACTTCAGGAGGTTGGCAGAGGGGTACACGCAGTGGCCTGACCTCTCCCTACCCGCACTTGCAAACATTCCCTCATCCAGAGCTCATCTGTCCCATCCCTCCAGGCTCTTCAGCACACCTAGATATGGATGCTGAAGTTAGCTGTACCATTCCCAGCAATCGGGCCAGGAACACTGGCAGAAAGCTGCCAGACAGCTGCACGGAAATGTCAAAGGATTTCCTTCAGTCAGGCTGTAGCATAACCCCAGTCACCAGTCTCATACCCAGGCAACGACAGGGACACAACAGCAGTCAACACAAGGCGAGATGTTTATCAGCAAAGCGGACACTCCGCTGAGTGCTGCATTAATACCAATCGCAGCTGTATTGCTGAGTGGCTCGGGAACCATGAAGGGCCAGCAGCAGGGCTTCATACCACACTGCTTATTCACTTCTTGTCTTTGGACCCACAGCCATTGCGCCAACTGCCTTCAGTGCTCTGCAAACATCTCTGAGCAGATCCTCATCAGACAGATTTATGTAGAAAGCTATATACCAAAGTGTAAGTTGTACAGGAAGCAGTTGGCTGCTTCTTAGAATGTGCCTACTGACATACAGTAACGCTGCTGCTTACAGTACACAGCAACTTTCATGAGAAAGCTTTTAAAGAAGGTCAGAGCTGGGGCAGCATTGGTACAGGGGCTCGTGGGTCTGTGCCACCCGTCCCCCACCACCAAGCCCACTGCAGACAGCATGAGCTGCATGCGCCTGGAGTTGCTACAGAAAATCAAAGACATCCTTGGCTTCTCACTAGAAAGCAAAAAATAAGCTTTGTAATATAGATCAAGCGTATCAAGAAATTTTAGCTCATTTATTAAACGTAGAGAACGGCTATTACCGCTATTTATCTAATACGCTCTGCTGTGCAAACAACAGGCCCAATTTCAATAGCAGGGTAATTCTGTCAATGAATTACCATCCTAAGGGAAAAATTACTTTAAATTAGTTTAGTTTGTTCTTTTGCTCTAACAAGTACATTCTAGATTGTAATTGTTTTTAAATCTCTGCTCTCTGGTGCGGACGCGCTGCCGGAGCAGGTGGCTGCCTTATGGCTCTCACCCCACCAGCATCGCGCTGTGCTTAATTCATACATATGTTCAGACACATGCATCCGCACCCACAACAGATGTATGCACAAAAGCACACAGACACATATGTGGCTGCTGTTTCATATAACAAGTACAGTAAAAACATTAGGATGAGGAAAATTTGGAAAACAGCCTGCAGAAAAATAACTTTCACTTTAGCTTTTAATTTTAAATACATTAAATTAGCCACGATCACGGGAGAAGTATGTGGTGAAACCAGATGAGTTCAAGTGTTTGCCGACCTCATGTTTACATTTTGGAATAAATGTTTTCCCATTCCACGAGTAATACAGGCAAACTACCCTCTGC
Organism: Lagopus leucura; assembly: GCF_019238085.1. Lineage (NCBI taxonomy): Eukaryota > Metazoa > Chordata > Aves > Galliformes > Phasianidae > Lagopus > Lagopus leucura. The sequence continues at coordinate 711,207 of NW_024962299.1, forward strand.
CTTTGGAACATGCTAATAGCATCGAGTGTGGCTGCAGCCAAAAATGCTGAAAAAATGGCAACTTCCTACTCAAAGATTCTCTCATGCATAAATGGGTTCAAATGCATTGATTTCAGTAACAGAACAGCTATTTACCAATTCTTGGCCAGTCAAGGCCAATACAGACGTCAGTAAATGCGCAGCGCCGCATTACGTCGCGTCTGACCCCACAGCACACTGAGCTCTGAGCAGCCCCGATCCGCCGGAACCAGCGCCATGCAAGAGTCCGTCAGCATCTGCAAAGCAACAGCACTCAGGCTGCTGAACAAAGCAAACCAGAAATGAAGTCTGATCCTGAGCACAAGCCTCAGTTTGAGAACTGGCACGGACAGAACCAGTGGTGATCTACCTGCTCCTGTGTGAACTGCTAGAGATGCAAGGATGCAGCTCCCAGTGTTCCACCAATGCTCACAGGACATTGGCTAAAGCAGTGTCAAGTGCCGGCAGTTGTCTGACAGGACAGATTCCTCTAGGCAGAAGATCTCCGTACCACAGAGCAGCCAGGAAGCACACAGTGCACGTCCCCGCGTGGCACCACAGCGTTCCTCCCTGTGCTTCACGCCATGGCACTGGACCTGGCTGGATGTTAGCTGTTGCAATCACCCACACTTATTTTAAGAGCACGAAGCAGGATTTGTTTCCTGCATATTTTTCTACGCTCTGGTCTTGTGAGAGACATGAACCCCACTGCTGGTCAGCATGCACTTTAGCAGATCCTTTTGCTCTCACGTTTATTGAAGCCTGACAAGATGATGCTACAGTTCGAAGCTAGCCTTTAAGCACGCTGTTAACATTAAGAAAACATAATGTAACAAGGAATGAGGAGAACTGCTCGCCTTAGAAGAGTTAAATAGAATTGGAAGTGTAATTTAAAGGAATATTTAAACATACACGTAAGGCAAGCAATGCACTCTCCTCTCAGATAAACATCTATGGATAGAATTTCTTTGGTTTTGGTGGAGCAAACTCTGGAGAACTAGTGAAAGATTTTATTTTATTTTTAATGGAATTAAAATAGGGAGTATACAAGAAAGTGGATTATTTGTGGAAAAACACTCTCTGGCCTGAATGTTGGGGTAGAAATGAAGCCCGCTGCGCTTTCTCTGCGTTCAGCCTCTGGCTGTCCAGCTGGTAACCAGATCATGTGGAACACAGCCCTCTGAAAGGTGGAAAAAGATCTGAAATATGAAGCACTGCTGTTTTTACTGCTAATTCTATAGAAAAAAAACCTATAAAATATTAAAGAAAGTATTTAAAAATATATTAAACAAAATTTGTACCATAATAGCTTGACCTGACATCAAAATGCAGCTTACAGCTTGTCTGTCCTGAGTTTCATAGTGTGGATAACAGAGGAACAGGCAGAACGTTCCACACAGCCTCCAGCGTTCAGCAAAATAGGATTTGGGCTTCGTTAAAACAAATTCCAGGTGGAAAATCGGGCATGCTGATAAAAGCAGTGCAGGAAAGAGTGTTAGCTCTGATAGGGTAGGATGGGTATTGAATTCACTCTTTACATTACAAGACTTAATTAAAGAGGTTGACCTGAGGACCCCAAACAGTGACAAGCTAAGATTGCCATTTCTGGTACAATGTGGTATTACTAAATTCTTTTTAATATGACTCCAACTGGGATGTATATAGAATATCCTAATTCAGGGCAGAAGCACAGACCACATTCTGCATTGAGGCTCACAGATGAAACGAAGCGCGCTCAGATTCTGCGCACAAGCACTAACATGTATGAGCAGAGACCAGCTACTGCATCCATTCTATATGAATTTTTTAATTAATCTGAATGCTTTTAAGTGGCTTCCTGTAGTCATGAACATCATAATCTCTCCAGTTCTGCTTCTTAACCAGAAGAAGCCCCCATGACAGGATAGGTGCTTGGGAACATCCCTACTCCTCAAACCAGCATGCACATGGTCTGTGGTACAGCGTTAACAACACCCTGTCAGCAGTTACGCTTGCAACAATTTCACTTACGAAGGAAACAAAAAAGGGCTTAATTCAATAGACATTCCAAAGACAAGCTCTTCTATCATTAATTTTGTGGCCTGAATCACACTCCTGTGCCCACTCTGATACCTATGTTCAGAGCCAATGCCCATCACTGTGCTCCTGTAAGCCTCCAAGAAGCTGCACAGAGCCAGTTCCAAACTGAAGATGAAACGTTCCTTAATTAGGATTCAAGGAGAGGAAACCATGGAGAGAGGGAGGAGTGGTGATGAACACAGGTGGTCGCTGTCAGCATGGCAATGCGCTGCGCCTCTTTCAAAGTGCAACGGAAAATCAGTTTTCCAAACCAACGGCAATGTGTTCCCTCACCTTCACCAATGCCTTCTGCACCCCCACTGTGCCTGTCTCTGAAGGAGTCTGTTGTGCCTCAGGAAATGTTACTTAACCAAAATAAAGCAAAGATGTAGAGAAAACCTTGGAAGTCATAGAACTGACAAGATATGCAAAAGTTAGGGTGTAAAAAAAATACTAAAATGCCATCTTTGCCCTATGGTAGCCTTCCTTCAGCAAGGCAGGCCCCAGTCAAAACTGTGGAAAAGGATTTTTGAACACAAACATATTAAGACTAAAAACATCTGGTCAATCAAATTTACAACTAAAGAAAAAGCATAGTAAAATTTTACTTTGTTTGAAGAATAAAGATGCATTTTTAAATACTTTATATACAGCACTGAAATTAAGGTATGGGTCTATGCTCAGTCTTGCTTCAAATGCGAGACTGAACAGGGACAAGCAGCAAATGAAAGTGAGCCTCTTAGCTGTACACGTCCCTCGTCACTAAAGAGATCCCTAAGTGCCAAGTCACCCTAAGCCTGGGCTCACGCTTTCATTTCAGTGAGAATCACTCACTGGCACACACCTTGTCATTCCTGAAGGGATTGCCTGCTGCGGCCTCATTTTCCAGAGGTTTGTTCTCTCTTTGGTGAATTTTTTGCGTAGTTCAACACCTTGAGTTTTCCAGTGCCTTTCTTCAGGAATCTGGTGTGATGTTAGCCAGAATTCTTTTTTAACTCAATGATTTCCCTTCCCTGTTATTATGCCATTATTTATATCGTGGCACCATCTGCAAGTTCTGTGCCAACAGAAGAAATGCCTTGAAGACCTAAGCTACAGCAGGGTTGACATACAGACAGCGTTTTTGTCAAATTAGAGTAGTTCTGTTTTAAAGGACAGAGAACAAGTCCACTGCCTGACCACTCCAGAGCTGACCAGAAGTTACAGTACATTACTGAGGCCACTGTCCAAATACCTCCTGGACTTTGACAGGCATGAGACACCGACCATCTCTCCAGGAAGCCTGCTTCCCATGTCAGACCTCCCACACAGTGAGGACATTTTCCCTAACATCCCGCCTGCCCCTCCTTGGCACAGCTTTGCACTGGGGCACAGGCTGCTGGCGTGGGCATGGCATTGTTCCCAACACCCAGCAGGCAAAGCTCGCAGCTGTGATGCCAGCCGAGGGAGAGCCCACCACCAAGCTGAGGCTTCTGAAAGTAGAAACAACAGCATAACACTCACAGAGCACGAGGCTCGAGGTGGTATGAAAGTACTCTGCTTTATCAAAGTATGGCATCCCCATCACTTGTGCATCGAGCCCTTGATCACTTTGTTCTCTGCAGCAATACACCACGTATGTTAAATTTAACAGGGGTACCAGATCATCTGCCTTCCATGTAGATTTGGGTCATCTTTTATGGCTTGCATGCATACTTGAGGGTTTAAGGACCAAGATTCCTCAGAAAAATTCTCACTTGGCTGCCTAATTCTGAGACGCAGCTCCTAATAGAAAAGACCTTACATTCTGTACCTGAAGTGTAGTTGGATTTACAGGAGGTTCATACCATGGATTCTATAATATACACTTTTGGTCTTCTGCTTCTTCCGTCTGACCATCTGTGCAAGGTTTTCTGAACTATACAGTTGACAATCCTTCTCCAAACTCATGTGAAAACATCTGCAGACCCCAAACTCCCCCACAGAAGTCACACGACATGCAGCGCAGCGGTCCACATCTCGTAGAAGTATGAGCTGTCTGCCTTAGGGCATTATGGATTCTCCTAATCTCATCTGAGACAAGTACAAAATGCACATCTGACTTTTCCCTCCTTTAAATTAACCGACTGATGCAAAGAGAAGGATTCACAGCACTGGCTGAGCCTTCATAGCTGCTGCTTCATCTCCTGCTAGGTTTTGGTCCCGCTTTTCAAAAGGGCAGGATGAAGCTAAGGATGGGCTATTTCCTGTTGCTTGTACATCTCACATGCAAACCCCTGATGCTGAAGAGTATAAACTTCTATTTAATGTGACTTTGAAGCCAATTTCCAGAAATAACAAGCACATTCTCTGACCAGCAATTCTGAGTCACTGCCTGCGCTGTATGACAGAGACAACAGGCACATTGCAACCCCGCTCTCAGCTCCCCAGCGCTGTCTTTCTCCCAGCCCTGTGCTAAGCTGCAGAGAGAAACCCAGGCTCTGCCACCCCCCACAGCAGGACAGCACCAGTGTTGGCCCATCACAGCCAACAAACCACCCCAAGCCCAACCCTCTGCCTGCAGTTGCTATTCATTCATATTTAAGGTGTTTTCTTCTCATCAGAGGAAGATAGCAGTACATGTCTCATCCCTAGACAGGGACAAAAGGTTGCTGTTCTGTGCTACAAAGACTTCATTCTCAGGACTGTGCCTCAGAACAACTGAAAATGCAGGAAAGTCTGTACAAATGCTCCACTCATTGTCCTACAAGATAACCGAGCCGGAGGACGATTCTACCTGAACACGGCCATGCAGATGGGGAGCGCTGGGAACAACAGAGGGCTGCTCCCAGAACCAGTAACCCACGCAGCAGCAAAGGGCCACCAAACGGCACGCAGGGATATTCCCACAACCGCTTCAGGGAGCACCTAGGACAGACTAGAACAGCTTGGCCTTGTAGGCTTTGGGCGAGAGAGAGCCCTGCACACTGTCAGCACGAGCCGAGCGGGGCCCACTGCACACACTGCCAGATCAGCCTTCTTGGGGAGCAGCCCACAGAACCCAGAGTCGGGTGCCGGGGGGCACAGGGCAGGAGCGAGCAGAGCCCCCCCTGCGGGCAGAGCCCCCCACCCGCTATAGGTGTCGCTGTGGGCCCATGCAGCGCACCTGGCGCAGCGCGGCTGTGCGGCACGAGCGCCTGCAAATTAATGATGTCAGCCTGTCTTCATATATCAAGCTAATTTGAAAGGGCTTTAATTTTCTTAAAGGATAAAAAAAGGTTTCTTTGCTAGATTAAACTTACGATTGTCATTCATATATTGTTTATAAGGTACTCATCTCCTCACTCTGTATTTTTTTGTTTTTGATTTTGTATACTAGTTAGCAGTGAAGACTTGTCTGCGTGTATCAGAAGGAATAAAGAGAGAAATGTCCTTAACTGTCAGTTTTAATAAGAGGAGTCAACATGCCTCTATTCAGGTTAAATATTGCCCTGTCACATTTCAATAGAGTCAACAGATTTTTTAAAGAAAAGTCAAAAGCACTGTGTTTGCAAAAAATAATAATAAAAATCCCTACCCCCCACCTCCTTGTCATAGAGTGTCAAAGCCTTTCTTTATCTGGGGGGGGTGGGGGGGCGTGGAGGCAGGACAGAAAATTCTTTTGTAAAATGTGAAAAATTACTACTCATAATTGGCACTGACATGAAAAAGGTTGGGTTTTTTTGTTAGAAAAACAAAGAAAATCTCTAATTTAATAATCACCTGCAAAGTGTTATTGTGATGGGAACAAAAAACACACAATCAAAGTCATCTCTTTTAAGTAACTATAGTGTTTTTAAGCAATCACTGCACTTTACTGCAGCTCATACACATAAACCAATGATGTGCAAAGTATAACAAGACACTCCAAATGACTGAAGTAAAGTTCCTCAAATAACAAGTGACAGGCTACACAGAAGAAGAGCAAGAAAGGCTGTGCCACGTAAAAAGCAGTCACCGAAAGGAAGTCAAGGCAGGAGACTCCGCAACAACCAATACACCAAAATCAGACGAGGATGGCAGGGCGCGAGCTGCCAGCACCCCTCACGGACTGCACAGGGCCTGTCCTGTGTGCAGCACTGCGGTGCTGCTGGGAGGAGGCAGGGGATGATCCTACGGAAAAAGAAGCCCCCCCAGTGCCCCACAGTTTGAAGTTCTTCATCCATCTCCCATTTCAAGTTGGAGGCCATTATTTGAATTACTTCAGCTCCACTCCCACTGGTGAGGGGAAACATGGACTAGAAGCTGCCTCCCAGTTCACGCTGCATAAATACCCAATCACAGTGGAACACAAAGACACCAGAAAGGAACACAGAGGTGGAGACCTTGCACAGTGCTGGAATGTGGCCCTCTGCAGTTCTGCCCTGGGACGAGCTCTGGGGACTGCATAAATCCCTAGGCTGGACGAGGCAGCAGGGCAACAGCCGGGCAGCACCGTGCCTCACATTTGGCACACACACGGGGTTTGGCAGAAATCCCACCGCCTGCATTACTGCTTATGTGCAAAGTTCCCAAAGCAAAGCTCACATAGGTCAGTGACGCCAAAAGCACCTCTCCCAGTCAGGTAACTCAGATCCCTGAAACTCAGGTGGTTCCAAAGATTCTGTTTTACAAGCCATCTGCCAGATGCTTACATTTCATTGTGCAGACAGTCTAAATTTCATGAAATGGCTCCAAGATTTATTTGGTGAAACCAAACCCTGCTGCACATAAAGCAGGGCCTGAGTGAAAAAGCAGAGCAGTGTCTCTGTCCGTCCTTGCAAAGGAACGCAGTAATGGAGACACATCGGGATGGTTTTTCCATCCTGCTGAGAGTACGCTCCCTTTGGAGCCTGCCTCATTATTTACAAATTTGATAACCAGCAGGCTCGCTCCACACGGGCAGCCTGCCAACTGCCTGCCAGGAAGCACAGCTGGTAAGCAACGCTGGCATACACAGTACTCTTCCTCCCAGCTGGCACCGCAACACCAGAGCCCCATGTGGCTCAGAGCAGCAGCAACTGTTCTGCACCGTGCTGCAAGTCTGGCACTCAGAAACCCCAACCCGGCCACAAGCAGCAGCACTGAGGGCAGAAGGGGGCTGCTAGGCACCGGCTGCATGGACGCCAGGCGGCTCTCTGCCCCGAGGCCCACAGCACTGCTCTGCAGCAGGTACACATCTTTGCTTGGCAATACATTCTACTCAACCCTGTCCATTTCTAAGCTCACATTCAAGTAAAAAAATGTTTTCAGCACTGTATCTTCTGTACATGAAGGTGGGTAAAAAAATGGAGCTGGTTGGTCCCTCCCACCCAGTGCTGGGCTCCTGCATCTCACAGCTGAGCGTTTCCTGTCATTACAGCCACGGGGACCTGCTCTCCTGGGAAGTTAATTTTCCTTGGCAGTTTTCTCAAATTCAACCCCTCGTATGCTTTTCTAAAGCAGACACTGCTAGTGTGACTTCATATAAACAGACAACAAGTATTTCAGAAATTAATCTTCGTCAGACAGGCTTCATTAATCTGTAAATTACTCCAGTTGTACATTAACCCAAAGGGCATAGCACTGAAATCCTGTGATGTCTTCTGACGTACAAAAGTAGTTCCAAATTTGCAGTCATTATCCAAATGAGCCTCTTGATAAGTCAAAAGCAATCACGTACTTGGTTTGTGAAGAAATCAGCAAAGAAATTTCACTAAATCCTTATCTTCACATGTAACATACGTTTAATTGCACAGCTCCATACGAAGCGATGCTCAGTCACGACTTCAGTACACTGAGGCATTATGAAATACCCAGCAATGCCCACACTGACAACTGCTGAATCCAAAAATATTCAGCAGTTTGTTCAGAAAATCCCCCCAGAATGTCCTCAGCAGTTGGACTGAAGTGGCCTGGTGGCACGCACCACTCACTAAGGCTTTCTCCTCGGTCCTTCCTTTTCTATCATGTTTACTACTTTGCTTCTTCAATTTTTTTCCTTAACTTAAACCATTTCCATCTTTCTCACGATGATACATACAAAATGCTTTTTGCAGTGTGCCCAGAGCTGAGTTGTTTGAGTTCAGGGGTGCTTTTTCAGTACTAAGATGGAAAATGGCAGAAAATAACCCGGAATTTCTCTCAGTGGCTATCAAAACCCTTTCCCTTTGCATGCTTGAGCACACACACAGTTTACAAGCAGAGGTAGTTTCCCCATTGGCATCCACAGCCACAACATTCTGGCGTGCAGCTGAGCGCTGCCATTCTCGGTTGGGTGCAGTTACAAAGTCTCATAAAAACCAACACGTGCATGGTGGTGACTTTTCTGTCTCCAGCAAAGCTTGCAGAGCTTTGCTTTCAGTGCCAGCACTGTTCTCATAAAGCACAACCACTTTTCCATTTTTTTTTTCTCCCCGGGTATGTAATATTTTCAACTTTGGAACAGCCCATTTGACTCTAGCAGGAATCCAAAATGCTTTAGCAGGAACAAAACTCTTAAGAGATTACTGCCCAGCACACCCTGGATTAAATCTCACAATTAGGAACTCAATTTGCATTCTCAAAGTGAAATTCATTGTTACAACCAAAACTGCGGTTGACACAGTACAATAAGCTATTGTTGAAGTCATTCCTGCAAAAGGTCACACACTTAAACCCTTCCATTTCTCCTGACAACCCCTCAGGAAGGAGCCCTACGCTGCTCCACGCCAACAGCCGCGCTGACCGCCTCTGTGGCCACAGCTCCCCCAGCGACAAACGCAGCTCTGGGACGAGGCAGAGGCCTCCAGCCCGGCAAAGTCCTGACGTTTGGTGGGAATAGGTGGGAACTCTCACCTCCACCCGAGCATCTGCTGGCCAGGATCTAGAATTCCACCTGGCTAAGATGCGCTGACCTACAGCTCTCCTCTATGGATTGTCTCTGCTTGAGCAGCTCGCCACGCACCTGCTGCTGCATCCCACTTCCTCCCAGAAGGTTCCAGGGAGGGTTCCTGGCACAGCCTCACGTGGGCTCACAGCATCCCACCTCCGAGAACCGCGCATCTCCTCACACTGCACCGACCCGTGCTGTGGTACAAAGCCCAATAAACTTGGAGCACGTTGTTACTCAGCTGCACGTGATGACAGTCTTAAAGTTATCCAGAGGTAGGATTGTCATGTTCATAAATCATTCTATCGCTGAGCAGTGAAAGAGGGGAACCTCCTGGTTACGGTTTTACTATAAATATCTCCTGTGGAGAAGATGCAGGCTCAACAGAATTCGGCTTTTAAACTGCTGCTAAGAATTACCTATAATTCTCCCCCCCACCCTTTTTAATCACACTAAATATGGTTACAGAGCAGGGTGGGAAGCATGCGGTCCATACAGCATCAGCAATAACTCCTTTCTATTCTGCCAGGCTTTGTGTCACACAGAAGGCATAATGTCTTATTGATGAGCTGATATTAAGCTATTTCTACAGTGTCAGAGCACAGTGACTCCTTTTCAGAGAATTTTTCAGAGAATTTTCCATGAGCTTTGTCCAAGAAAAAGCACTTGGAGGAAATCAGCTACATTGCACAGCTGCTGCACGCAGACTGGTGATGCACAGCTCTGCGATGGAGCGGTGCAGGGCTTTGTCCGAAGCCCATCAGATCCAAGGAAGCGCTGCGTGTGCTGCCGCAGCCCCCCGCCTGTCTCCAAAAAGGAATTATGGCCTTTAGCATTTCTAAAATTACGTATACTGCATTTTACATGCATTTTCAGGTTATCAATTAGAGATTGCTGCTCTGTCTTTTCCTGATAGCTTGATATAAAATTCACTTTGGTGGCAAACATGATACCTTTGTGGATACTGCTGTGACTGATACGACTGAGTACAATTAGCGCTGCTGCAACGAGTGAATGTCATCCCAGCATCTTCTGGCCCTGGAACATGGAAGTATGTTTACAAACATTTTCTCTCTCCTTCCCAAAACATTCTGGCTTGCCCTCCAAACCTGGTGATCTGATGAAGCCGTTGCTAGTTTTCGGGTAAGAAGGTCCCCCAGGACCTCGACACAGCAGCAGCTGCCCTTGCACTGCACAGTGCCTCTGCAAGTCAGTGAGTAGAGGTTCAGAACTGGTCCCCTCCCTGCAGACTCTGTTGAGACTGGATTTGCTCTCTGGTGAGTAGGAAGACTCATTGGGTTGAAAATCCCTCCTAGTATCTCACCTAAGAGCACACAGGGGAACTCTGCTGCCACGTACCCAGGAACAGGAGAGAAACCAGCACAGAACTGCTCCTGAGCTTTTCACTGGAGGGATGGAAACGTGAAGTCTTGTTATACGATGCTGTGTTACTAAAAATGCTCCTCATAGATTTGCTCACACTGACAATTTCTAAATGTTCCTTAAAAGCAGAATCAAAATAGCATGAAAAAATTCTCATTTCTTCTGTATGTATCTATTTATTCATTAAAAATATATACATATATTCCTGGTCCCTTACCTCCAGCACAGATCAGAAACCAGAGGGGTGGGCCAGAGCTCAGTGGTGTGAGCCAGTTTCTGCTGTGGTGAAATTTGGGGATGGCATGGTGGCAAGAGACAAAGCTCCCTGATGGCTTCAGAGAGCCATAACCCACCTAACGAACCCAGTTATCGTTACAGCTAGAAGCAGATAGAGACTAGGACTATTTTTTAAACAACATCTAGAAATTGTCAGCGTGAGCAAACCTATGAAGAACATTTTTAATAACATCATCACACAGTGAGATTTCGTTTCCACCCCTGCTGAGCAGCACAGGGCAGTGGCACACAGCACACCGTGCAGCCGCAGCACACAGCCCAGGTGGGACTTCGTGCTTTGCCCTCACTTCCTGAAAGCAAAGGGTATCCTGAACTGCAGAAGTATTATTTAAAATTAGTTTTGTTTCTTGAGCTTCTATTGTATGTAACTAAAATTTAATAGGGAAAACCCAAAGAAAATCTGATTGGTGCTTAATTTTTAAATTAATCGTGTTCTGGTTTCAGAGCATGGTTGCAATTTGCAACAAAATCAAACTCTGTAACATTTCTTAGAAAAAGCATTTCCATTCCTTGTTTAGCTTTATCATTTGCACGTGCAAAACTAAAGAGGAAGAGAAATGGTAAAAGGAAAAAAGGTAATCTGTAAATAAATTCTGTATTTCTTCTTTTCCCAGGGTTTTGCACAGATCTGAAGTTCCACCCCGTGTTTCAGCCTGTAAGTACTTAAAGCACAGCATTTAATTTTTGTCAATTTCCCCACTTGCAAAATTTCACTGTATTGGAATTTAACATATGTTTCTCTGGATAAACCTCACAGAATGTTTAAATTAAATGCTATCATTTTTTAAAGTCTGAAGAAATCCACAAAATGAAAGCAATTAAAAACAGATAGTGTAACTAATAGGTTCAAGTTAGGTGTGTAATTATAAATATATTTTAATTAATTTCCTGCAGCATCCTAGTTATTATCCACATCTCACGGGAACCCATTTGTGCTCATTTGCCAATGGGGGAAACAAACGATGGTGCCCAGGAAGGAGTGTGTTTCACCACCCGACGCGGGCAGCCACCACTGCTCTGCTGCACCCAGCAGGGCCAGCAGTGCCCAGCGCTGCTCTGCAGCTCCGCTCTCACTCCCATTCTTCGGCCTCTGTGAAACTTCAAAGCAAGTTTCCTTTGTGCCCCATAAGCCTTTCAATATTCCAGAAATTAGCTACGTACGCCTTCCTCGAGGACTTAAAGCAACCAGAACTCAACAGAATCTTCGAGATTTGAAGTGCTCTAAGTGCATTAAGCAGCACCACAAATTTCATTTCTGCTGCACAGCATAAAAGAACACACACACACTCACCTCCCGGCATCGATTCCAGAGAGTTCTTCCCACACCTGCAAGAAGTGCCAACCCCCTCCCGTGTGGGGCTGGGCACACCACTGCTGGCACAGGCCGTGCTGCCCACCGGCAGAGCCAGCACACCTGAGCGCGGGCAAAAGCAGCAGCAGCACAGCAGGCTGCAGAGCACCAGGCTGCACCACGAGCCAGCAGCGAGCAGAGCATCTGCAGCACCAACTGCCTTCCCACCCCTCTGAGTTGTAGGGATTCTCCCTTTTATTTATAGCACAGAAAATACAGATTTTTAAAGCCTCCACGGATGTGTATACATCTGGTTTTGCCATGACATTTTGCAGAATTACTACAAGTGATCTGGAGAACACACTGCACTTCCCCCAGCCGTACCATGCACGCTCATGCCACCAACTCCCTCAGCTTCAGCTGGAACCACTGCACATCCCCACATGGGAGAGGCACAACACCTTCACAGCAACACAGTGCTTCCATTAAACCATCGGCACGTCCTTTCCTGGCTCAGTCCCTTTACATCTTCTCTCCTGCTCTGTGCTCTTTTCCCTTCTGCCTGGGCGCAAGGGTGCACTCCTTTATGCAGGGTATCATTCTGGTACCCAACACACAGATTTCTATGTTCTTCAGGTTCCTAAAGTTGTTTTCTGTTGCATGTGCTCTTGTCCCTCCTGACTTGAGTTTACCCAGGTCAGCCATGTCCTGCCTACGTACCTTCTCCTTGATCCTTAAGGAAAATATAAATCCCAACTTAAAAGTCTCATGGTGATTGCCATACGTTGCCAACCTGCTAGTTTTATCTTTTTCTTGTCCTATATTTCAATAGAAAATATAAAAAAAGATAAGTTTGTTTTTTATCACCTACATTATATATTTGATATGCAGCTCAAGACAATTCCTCTTCTCTCGCTTTATCCCGTTCTCATGAACCTTTAGAAGGTACCTGGCTGCTATTAGGAAAACCACTGCAGGAATTGCTCTGCGCCTCACAGAGCCAGGTCTGAGCCGGCTACTGAACAGCTGCTGCACCAGCAGCCTTTACACTGGAAACAGGGAAAGTAAGCAAAAATAATAGGACCGAATGGCTTGTATAGAATATTAAGCCCAAAATCCAAGCATATGGTGTATCTACATTTGATCTCAGTACTTCCATCACACACGGAGAACACTGAGCACCACTCAGCAGCTCTGTGAGCACAGGACAGGTCTCCAGTGCGATTCATGATCAGGAAAATCAGATCTGCTGCCTGCAAACAAAATAAATAATTGCACTGCAAGCAGCACCATCACTCCTCTGCTACCCAGAGTTTTGAGATAAAAGCACTCAGACTAAAAAAAATAAGGGAAAAAAAAAAGGGTAAGCATTCCTACCAAGGACACCCATAACCTGTTCTGGATCTTAGGAGGGGGGAAAAAAAAAAATCTATAAATACAACAGAGACTTCTTTATTGCTGTCAAGAGCCAGGAAGGAGGCTTTTTGGACTGGAATATCATAAAGATAAAGAGCACCTTAGAACAAAAGCTTTCTGCAGAAAAGGGCAGTGTTTACTCTTCCAGTTTGAGAGCGTTTGAGGCAATCTCCCTTCTCACATTAACACTTGTTTGCACCACAAAAAGGTGTTTTTAAGGACACTGCAGCCAGTCTGTCAGACACCCAGGTGCCACGGGAGCAGTGCCAGCCAGCACCTGGCCAGGCAGAACGGGCACAGGGCACCTCCAGCCCACTGCCGCCCATGGGCTATTACTGCATTACTGCTTTTTTGTAAGCTGGACAGGAAAATAATGCTGCACAGTGCGAGATGAGTGGGAGACACAGACACTGCCCGCAGTTTGATCTGGGCTCAGGTTGGAGACAGCACCGCTGCCTCCACCACCTGGCCTGTGCACCGAGCCCCTATTGTATTCGGGCAGCAGAGGAGAAAAATAGGGATATTAACCTCTAACACTGATGAAAATAATAGCCACAATAAAACAGGGATGAAGAACACAGCGGCAGTAATTATTCTGCTCTAGTTTACCCTGGAGTACATAGAGGAGGCAGGAGCTGGCCGAGCCCCTGCCCAGAGCCGCACAGGAGGGCACAGCAGCGCGCAGGGGCAGCCTGCAGCCCAGCTCCCGCATGGGGAATTCCTGCAGAGCCGCCTGAGCAGATGAGAGGGGGCTGGAAAAGCAAACCTGTAACACAGAAATGGACCTTTGGGGAGTCCTGCACGCACCGCGGGGATTCAAAATACTTCTGTTTGTCCCTGCTGCACGCTGAGCAGTGTGCGTATGCGGGCAGATGGCATAACCGCATCTGGTTGATGTATAAGCACACACTGCTGAACATCAGGGCTACGACGTGCAAAGAGAGGAGTCAGTGGATGGGTTTTACACGTGGAAGAGTCGTGATCACTGCTACCAAAAATCAACTGCTTCTTTTCTCCTCCCCTTTTTATTTTCTCTCCCCCCCCCCCCTTTTTTTTCTTCTTTCTTTTTTCCAAGATTCTTCACATCTGTAATTAATTTTTGACATATATGGCACAATTTCCTTCCATGAGTTATCTTAGTTCTTCTCCGGTTTAAATGTCACTCTTCTTTGAAATCTCCTCATTCAAAAATCAAGTTGGATCTAATAAAAAATTCAAAAGGTGCATCTAATAATAATGATATAATAGCAGCAAAAAACACGCACCTGCATTCATGCCGAAGAACAAGGGATGTGAGAGACAAAAATGTAGGGAAAAAAGAAATTAGAGGGGAAAAAAAATCATGATATTGCTGAAGTGCTGCTCTCACACTAAGACCAGGGGGATTGGGATAAGGCTAAAGTTAATTGCATTTCCAGATGACAAACCTCTCACCTCTGAACTGAATGGCTCTTTATAAAAGCTATCAGTAATAAACTGTAAATCTCAGCTATGATTGCAAATAAAGGTCATCCCTTTCATGCTGCCACTTTCCCAGGCCTTATTATATTCCTGTCTGAACCTTTCTTACTTCTTAAGGTACGCTAGCCGCCCGTATAAGCAATCAGCAAGGCTTTTTGATTTTATTTTGAAAGACACAAGGCGATCGGATTTACATCCTGGCACCTCGCTTATCCAAAATAGAAAACCACTGAATTCTGACAAGAAGACACAATCCTGCTAGCAGAATTAATCTTCATCTTATATTAATGCAAAGAAAGGCAATCCCCTTCCTCCTCTTCTCTCCACTTCTGAAATTCACGTTCCCTTCTCCGCTGGCACAGATGGGTGCCCCCAGCTCTGCTCCCTCCCCGCACAGTGCTGCTGTGGCCGCAGCGTGGGGCAGCCAGGCCCCGCTCCCCACCGCTCCAGACACCGAGAGCACAGTGGGGACCCCCCGGATGTCCAGGACTGCACAGAGCTCCACAGGGACACACAGTGCTGGCACCCAGTCTGCCCAGGAAGCAAATCTCCCAATGCAAAAAAAAAAAAAAAAAGAAAATGGCATCAGCTCAAAGAATCACAGAAGCATTAAGGCTGGAAAAGACCTCAGAATCACTGAGTCCAACCACCCACCACCACCATGCCCACTCACTCAGTCCCTCGCTGTCTCACATGTGACCGTCAAGAACTTAAAGTCTTTGCTTCCCAATGTGATGCTGAGAGAAGATGGACCCTTCAGTGCCAACATACACGGAGCACTGAACAAACAGCTGAGGGAACAGCAGGAAGTCCATTCACACGGCTGTCCCACCAAGCCCCCGCACAATCGCTTCCTTTTCAGGAAGTCTTCTACATTTTGTTGGGGCACAATTTCAACCAAAGAAATGCCAAGACTGACAAAAAGGAGAGCAGACAGCATGTAGAAAGGTAAAAACAGCCCTTCTTCTGCAGTCCCTGAAGAATGCCAGAATCAGAATCGAGTACCCAGCCTGGGAACGGTGCTCACAGGCCCCAGGTTCATGAATCACAGAATGGCCAGGGTTGGAAGGGACCTCAAGGATCATGAATCTCCAGCCCCCCACCAGCAGCCCTAAAATCCCTCACTGCCAGCTGGAGCCAAGGAGCAGCTGCATTTGCACCCACAGCCAGGGCCAGGCCTGCTTCAACATCTGCCAAAGTTCCACAGCATTTATCTTTACAGACAAGATCTACTTACAGGCTGACAGCCACGACAGACTTGTTAATTGAAGAGGCATAATGAAACACAACCTGCAGGTTTATAAGGTGAATTGGGAATGGGAGAGTCCAGACCAACTTTACAGAATGCTTTTGCTTGCGGCACATGCGAGCAGGAGATGTGGGGAGAGCAGCAGCCTGATAAACCTGCTGTACCCTTAAACGGGAGGAAAGAGGCTCAGATTGCACAGCCATAGAAGTGACTGGTGTAAGGAACAAATAGACTTGTCTATGGGATGGGATAATTATCTTCCATATCTTCAGGCTCTTGGAAAACGTGACAATGGCAGATCTGAATGAGGCTTCTGACAAGTCCCAGATGTAGTCAGGTCTTTTTTAGTTTAGCTTTTAATTTAAACTGCACATTTTGAAAGTGATATACTGATAGCTCCAGTTGGAGGCAGGAAGTAAGCACTTGCTGAGAGCTTGAACAATGTCCCTCACTCATAAATTGCACTAGCCCCAATACATCACTCTCCCAGCCCTGTGCAATCCTGCCAATACCCCACACTCCTATCTCCCCCATCCCTGAGCTCCTGTCTCAAGCACAGCACAAAGGCAAGTTGCCAGCCCAGGAGGTGCTGCCAGGTACAGCGATCTTCTCAGCACTTTGTTTCCCCAGATACTTTGTTTTCACAGACACCAACACAGCACATGCTCCCTTCTCTCTGCAAACACCTTTGTGAATGAGACAGCAAGGGCACACCAGTACTGCTTCATGCATACAGGCTTACCTCACCTGGGCACACTTACACATCTAAGCATCGCTGCTGCACAGGAGTAAGGAACAGGGAGATGATGCATGGGCCATGGGATTCATTGCTGCTCATGGGTTTCAGTTCCTTTCATTCTCAGCCAAATAATTTGATATAGGACAGTTAGTGGAGCAAGCTGAAGCCTGAGCACTGCAGAAGGCCTCACTTCGCTGGAAGCAAACATCTTCCCCAGCTCCACAGGCCCAGAGCACACTCACCCACATTTGACCTCCCATGCCTTCTCACATCGAGGAACTCACATCTCATTCCACACTTCTCCTTCAATGCTCTGTTGAAATGCCCGGAAAAATCAGGTAAGCCTTGTAAAGTAGTTCCAGGCATTGGCTGACTGCAGCACAGGACAATCAAGAGCTTCCTTAGACCAGAGCATCCCTACTTCAGGCACACTCACCAGACATAAACCTAAGAAAGCACCTCATGTTGGGTAGGCTTCCTTTCTGTTGTGCCTCTAGCACCGGCCCCATGCTTGCAGTAGATCTCATTTAGCACTCATGAAGGTATGTGCTCACCCCCGGGGAATAAGGGAAGTATGTTCAGGGGTATTTCTACATCAAAATACGTGAGGGATCACAGCTTAATGGAGCTCTGGGGGAGGCTGGACAGATAGGAGTCCCAGTTCACCTCCTAAAGCTATCCCAGCACATGCCAGCTGACCCTGCTGTGTGCTCCCACTTCCTCTTTCACCTCAGCACAGCCCTCCCTGCACACAGCGTCCGCTGGGAGCCCCCACGAGCCAGGGGTCAGCAGTGACAGCTGAGATCAGCCCTCCAGGCTCCGGGGAGCGCTCAGCACAGGCATGCAAGGGTTTATTTCTGGTTTGCTCTGCGCAGACAGAGTTGCCCGAGGTTCTTCTGCCGAGGACAACTGAACAAGCACCTGGGCAAACAGGCTTTAAAACCTGACTTTGCAATGAAATGTGACTGTCTCTGTTGCGTCTAAGGCCAAATGCTCTTGACATGGAGGAGAATTAATTTGAGGTCTTACTGTAAGAGCCACAGCCTGAGAGGCTGCTCCTGACAATCCCTGTCTTTCTGCGAGTTCTCATCTCGGGGATTAGCGTGGCTCCCAGTTAGCACATTAACTACAGCACAAAGAACAAAGTCTTCCCCAGCAAGGGGCAGCCATGGACCATGGCACACCTACTGCAACGAGCAAGAGCACGGTGCAGTTATTTGGGAGGGTCACATCACCTCACACCACCCCCTGAACAGTAAGAGCAGGGAGCCTTACCCTGGACTGCAAAGGCTGCAATAAATACTTGGAACAAAAATTGCTGCATGTGACAAGACGGCACACACACACACACAGGCTTCCCTCCATGCAGGCTGCAGCAGCCCTCAGGGCTGGCAGAGGGACCTCGGGTGCACGAGGAGCCCGAGATGCCACTGTCACCCCATGGCATCAGCAGCCAAGGGGCGACGAGGTGTGTGAACCTGCGCTCTGGACAAAGTAGCTACAGATCACAGAGCAAGCTTGGAACACAGAACAATTACTTTAAATAAAAGTTACACTGTATATGAAACATCCACGCATTCCTGAACCCTCACAATCCATGGGACCACCGAGAATGAATTTAAACCTCTGCTACCAGTATATTTCAAGGCAGCGGCACCCAAATAAAATACTGAAACGTAATCAGTCAAGAGAATACTTCAAGCTTAAAAATACCTCCTTTCTTGAAAATGGACAGTAAAGCCCTAGGCAACATAGCCACCAAGGTTTTATTACAAAGTACATTCCAGAATAATGGCTGAAAGTCTTGGGAATGCAGTGGATGAAAGAAGTAAACAAGCCTTTTTCTATCCCTTAATGATGAATTAAAAAGCAGTACTTTGCTGTTCTGCCTCATCTTCTAATCACGCTGCATTCACACCCCTATAGTTAAGGTTTCGTAGGTATTCCCATCAAAAACACCTACTGCCAAAGGTTTTCTATTTCCAAGCAGTAGACATCCATGCCAGCCAACACAATCAGGCGAAAATCTCACTCCAAATCAAAATTCGAATTAAATTTTGAGAAGAAGCACTGCCTGCCTGATGTTACAGCTGTGCTTGCTGACACCTACACCCCTCACACTGCCTGTTCAGAAATTTAAGTAATTTCAAAATGCGGCCTTTTGGGATTTTAAGAATAATAGTGGAAATACTGTATGTGCTGTTGCTGCAGTCAGATAAGGAGCCAAATCTTAATCCTGCCATGCTATCTTGCCTCGGTGCAGATTATGTCTCACCACATCTGTGTACAAACGCTAGAACAAATAACAAACAGACACTTGCCTGAGAAAAGAGGAGATTTACAGGCTGCAGTGGGAAACGGTATCAGCTTAACAGTCTCTTAAGAATTTCTTGATTAAGAATACTGTTTTGTTTCTACTGTCAAGCAGGTAACACTGAAATATCAATAAGCATGCACAGCTGTTAATCCATTCTTTTTAATGAGATAATTTTGATCTTTCAGTTTTGTCTCCTAAACTTATTTTCAGAGGCAGATATAATTTCCAGGCTCTGAAACCAATTACCCACTTGCACTTATTTTATTTTTCTTCCCCCCAAAAACATGCTTGCCGTATTAGAGAAGACATCAGAAAGTAAAAAATAATAATCTCACTTCCTCCTCCCAAAATGAAGGAAAAAAAGGTGCTATGGATGCATACATCAGCTGGGGAGCTACAGACAGGCCAGCCAGTGCCTCTGCACAAATGCCCTCCCTCAGATCAGCGTTTGTTAACACAAAATCACACCCAGAGCCGAGCAGCACTGCAGCAGCGCTCAGTGGCTCTGGAGACATGGGCACAGCTGCCCTGCCCTCCCAGCGCCACCGCTGCTCCCACCCCACGACTCCCCTCCAGCAGCCCCACCTCAAGCCCCCCCCGTCCTCCTGGGAACAGCCGCGCTTTGGGGCACAGCCCCAAGTTCCTTCTGACCATTAAAGCAGGGGAGAGCCATGCTAGCAGAGTACGTGGCACAGCCCAACACCTGCGTCCCACAGCTGGTCCAGACTGGTGTATTCAAATGCAGTTTGAGGCAAACTGACAGCAATGACAATACGAGATACTTACAACTAGTGTGCGACACAGCATCCTTATCCTGGGCGTTATTTAATTGTAAGGAGCTCTCTATTCAATATTTTTCACAATCTTTCCTCACGTCAGAGCGCATCTTTAACCAGATGCAGTGCAGAAACCCACCTCACCCTCGTGGCAGTCACAAAAGCCCTCTCACCCTCACCTCCACCCAGACAAGTCAGCAACATTAAATCAACAGAATACCTCAAGGTGGAAAAGGAAGAAACAACTAGGGACAAAATAAAACAAAGTTCTATTAATGCTAACTACATGTTTCCTTTTGTGTTTATACTGCTGCTCCCCTTAATCATCTCCAGCTGGGGACAGAGCAGCAGCTCACCACCTCTGCTACAGTGGGGCAAAACCCCAACACAGAGGGGACTGCTGGTCTTGATAAGCTGAAAATGAGGTAAGAGAAGAGCAGGAAGTGAACCAAAAAAGGATTTTAAGTAACAGCTGGCAGCTGAAGAGTTAACCACAACCTTCTCTCTTTTAACACAGCCTTCTGTAGTAGCTAATGAAGGTAATGAAATATGACATGTAGTTTGGCCCTTGACCACGGAGCGCACCTCCCTCCCCTCCGCCTCGTGAACAAAGCCAGAACAGATGGAGCTGTGGCTGCGGGGTCGGGCTGGCGGCCGCTGCCCCACACGGGTCGGGTGGCCTTGCCCCAGGGCGAGAGTCAGTGGGAGAAGGGTGCTCACAGCAAGGTGGGGCACAGGGAGCAAACCACATCCATCCACAGGGCAAGAGCAGCACCAAGGTCTGCTCCTTTGGACATACAGCCCCATGAGCATCACCAAAGGACACATGGAAATCAGTTTTATGTGCTGGCCCAGTTATCTGCTGCTGGCCTAAACATAACAAAACACGCTCACCAAACAAAATGATGGTGAGGCTATTGCACGAGCAGAGGAGAGGCTGCACACTGATAAAAACCACTCCTCCACCTCATGGCAGCAACCCACCACGAACAGCCAGTCCCTCCTCAGCAGAGCTGGAGGTGGGAAAGCCTTCTGAAGGGAAACATCCACCAAAAAAGGCTTCCAAGTTCTCAGCTGTTACAGAAGCAACTAAAAAGTTCCTCACCCAACCCTTGTGACCAACCAGACCTCTGGAGAGGAGTGGGCAGCTCCTGGCCCACATGGCCCCCAAAAAGGCTCCTTTTGTCTCTGCCAGCCCAGTCCAGAGCCCCAGAGCACACAGCTGTGCCCCAGGCTCACCACAGCCACATAGGTGACACAGCAGCCACAGCTGGCGCCTGTTTCCTCAGCCCTCCCAGAGGTGCTCACCTGCTGGCCCATCTGCATGCAACACTGATCATTAAAGGAAAATCAGTTTGCCTTCTGCTTTCTCACTTAGTTGCCCATGGACTGCTCAAATTGCCAGAGATCTAAGAAACAAAACCTGAAATTCAGAATAATCCTGGAGAAGAGCCATTCAAGAAACTGCTAAATCAATAGATGCAGCCAAAGCGTCCTCCAGGCGAGCTGCAGGCTCAGCACAGTGAGCAGGGTGCCCATCCCATCGAGGTGAGGCAGAAGACACTTGGCTGAGGCATCCCCACAGCCAAGCCAGCCCTCCTGCAGCAGCTCCTCTGCAAGCTCCCCAGCAATATAATTTGAGGGATTTTTTTTTTTTTTAAAGTACCTATAAAATAGTAAGGTATCAAAAAAATCTAGAAAATACTATAATTAAATTTAGTTTTTCAACCTTAATCTGTCCCTCTGTTGCATATGCATTGTTATATATGCTTGAATTATATGCTAATTCCCTATTCCTCTACAGGAGGCTGAACCCATTTAGTGAACACAGCGGAGCATGCGATGGGTTGGTGCTGAATAACAAAATCATCTGCTGGTTATGGAAGCACAGCCTTGTCTGAAGCCAAATTTGGATACATAACTTATGTGTGTGACCTTACCCACGGTGCCTTTGTTGCTTGCACGTAAAGAGGGGTTAATTGTGATTTATGGTGGCTTTACACCACACAAACAACACTGTATTTCACAAGGAAGATGTGAGGGTGTTTTCCCAGCTGTGCCTCAAGCACCTTAAGGATGGATCCAGCATAGGCTCAGCCTCACATCCAGCACTGCTCGGCGGCCAGGTGGTAACGCAGAGCTGGAGAGAGGGGATGGGGGTACAGCCAGTGCCAGGAGCACCACAGCAGGCCAGAACCCTTCAGAGGATGCTGCAGAGGACACGGGCCAAGGCCAACACAGTCACAATGAGAGCACACACTGGGGCTGTCTCTGCACACCAGCACATCCAAAGCTGCTGGGTTTGGCCACTTGGCTTTGCGCTCTGGTAGCCTAAAGGTGTGTGAAGCCACAGTGCCCAGATGTGACACGGGGCACACTGGTGAGCCAGGCCTTCAGCCTCACTAGCACAGCAATGGAGCAGGGCTGCAGCGGGCAGGAGAAATCCCCACGGCCCCGGCAGCACAGAGCCACGGGGAGGCCTGGAAATTGATAGCCAGCTTCAAACGTTATTTATCATTCGCAGCACAGACACTGACATGGGCCTTTTGAAAGGGGATACTGTACCTTTAACCTTGGCTCTGCACACACGGTAATTTGGGATGCGGGCCCCAGTTCATGGGGTGACCTTTCAGCGGGCACAGGGGGAGGGGCCGTGCTGCACTTATTTATGAGGCGGTTGGCAATTTTTGACATCACATGCTAGCCCCATTATTCACATGCTACATGACACGAGATTGGCCCTTTTAATGCAACAACAATGCATCAAAAAATCTGATTTTCTGCTCCGACAGCAGGCTTGTCCTCCTTACCTCCCCAAAACATCATCTTTCCAGGTTAAAGGCCAAGGAACGTGATTTAAAAGCACACTGCTTCCACCAAACGTGGAGCACAGCCCCAAAGCAGCCAGGTGCTGAGGCTGGAGTCCTCCCCATCCCCACACAGACAGCTGCTGTGACCCCAGCACAGCGTTCAGCAGGAGGAATTTCTCCTCCCCACATGTAAGAAATGCACCACGAACTTATGAAGTCTACAGTCATCATTCCATCTGAAAGCAATTCCCTACGTGCAGCCTGAAGACTCTGCTCTGGGGTCTGCTGTGCTGTACACACACCCCACTGAGATCAGCACTGTTTGTGCATGCAGCCGGTGGCACTGCCAGCTCAGTGACCACGCAGCGACCACGGCACAGCCACACCACACAAGGAACTGGCCCACGGAACTGAGCTCTCCTTCTATAGAACTTGAAATATCCGCTAATGCACTTAAAGATAATAAAATACAGTTCACATAAATGCACTGCAACGCATGCATATTAAATCACTCATCAGCTAATTCCACAGAGAAAAGAAAACGGTTTGTATGTTTAACTTTTCCAAATATCCTTTGTTGTGGGCTGGCAAAGAGTCATTTTAAGGCAGTTGATTTATATTTATAAAAGCATTTCTAAAATCACTACAATTCCTTTACAAATCTATCACATGATGATGTGAATGACACTGATCCCAAAATATCATTACAAGTCAATAAGTGGGGCTAATTTTATCAATATTTTTTATCAACTCCAACAGTGTTTCCTAAATGCACTGTCAAAAGCAGACATAATAAGTATTAGAGAAAAAGCATCTTGCTAGCAATGAGTAACTTCACAGGTCGTGAGGATGTTTATTTGATTTTTAGGGCAGAATCGTAGGCGTGCTGCTCCTTCACCCAAGAAATAAGATCTATAGAAGCATTTCCACATTCACCACCACTCAGTGTGCAAACAAAACAAAAACCAAACCCTCCGTGCCCTGCCAGCCCTGTCCCCTTCCCCTCACTGACTGGGACTTGAGCACTTCCCAAGCCAGACACCACTGCAGACTGGAAAGCTGTGACCTAAATCGCCTCACAGCTATGGGGGACACCCACAAGGACGTGCATCTGCCGTGCTCGGGGACCCAGCCCAGACCCGGGGAACAGCACAGAACCCCCCGAGATCCATCTCTGGAGCTCCGCACAGAGGCGGCACAGCTACCAAAACCTGAAAGTCCACGTCCATCTTTGGATTAAGCTGTGGGGGGCATGCAGGGCCTTAGTTCAACACACAGCAAAGTTGCTGTTGTGGCAGAAGACTGAGGAAACTTGTGCTGTCTCCTGTAGTCACACTATGCCTCACTCCCAGCTCTTTCCCCACAGCGCCAACTGCATTCTCCATCTGGCTCACTGCTCTCCACTGCAGAAGTGCTCACATCTCAGGAACACCTCATTAATGGCTGATGGAGCACTGTGCAATTCTCACTGACAAATGATGGACCATCAGCATTATTTACACTTCAATATTGTTACTGTTACTTCGGAAAGTTTTAAACACACGTACTTCTCATGCTCCATGGGCTATTCATCAGCCTGTTCTGCCTTTTTTGCAGATCACCAGCCTTTACACACCCAGCACAGAGCCCAGCACCCACAGCCCTGAGCCGTGCAGGTACTGCTGCGCTGGTGGAGCAGGCAGGGAAGGGAGCAGCCAGGTTTATGAGCCAGAGCAGAGAGAAACATCTTCAGGAAAATCCTCCTCCAGGAGCGGGAGGCAGAAAATCCTAAAGCGGTATTACATTTTTACAGATTTATGTGGGTTTTGAAGCCAAGTTCCAAGACTGGCAGAACACAGAGGGGGAATTATTTTCTTCTTATTAAAAGAATGAGAAGGCCCAACATTGATTTTGTCCTTCATCACCACACAGAAGAACTCCCAACTACCACACGGATGACGGTATGGATAATCACAACACCATAAATCAAAGCGAATGTATTTATTAGAGTGACTTTCTTTGTTGTCCATGTGTGTGCTGTTTGTTGGCCCATACTGTTATTATTTTAATTTATGGGTTGCTTTTTCTCCACTCCTTCCTGCCCCCACAGTACCAGAGCCTGTCCACAAGTTTTACTCACGCTGGTTAAAATCAGCATAATGAAATGTCACAGCAGCCCGACAGCTCTGCGAGGACACTGGGGCAGCACACCGTGGGACGCTGCCCGCAGGCGCCCTGCCGACCCGGCCTCACCCCACAGCACTGCCCACCGTGCTGGGGACCCAGCAGAGGCAGCTAACGAGAGCAGCCATGCGCAGGAGAGGAGCCTTTCCCAGCTTAACAGGTCTCAGTGTAATTAAGTGCAATAATTTTAACCAATTTGCAAATCCCACCTCATCTCCCATTTGGTTATAATCACATTCTCATTATTAATAATGCCATACTTCCGTATACTCAGTGCAACGCACAGTGGGATGATGGGCACGAGGAGCAGCACAGAGCTTCTCTCAGATCCCATCTGCCCCAGCGTAATTTAGGCCAGCCTTGACAACCTCATCTGCAGCCGCTAATGACAGCACGGACCCCAGGGAGTTCCCAGGCACAGGGATCCCACTCTGCCACCCAGAGCATGCAAACCTATGACTTGGGTGCTTGGAAAGCAAGACACCTCCCCAGAATTCCTGCTTTGGGGTTCTCCGTTTGCTCTCTGCTCTGGTTTCTACCCTTCTGGGCTTCATTGCTTTAACTCTCTTTAAAAATAATGACATTTGGGGTTTCTCCTTTTTCAAAAGCTGGCTGTGCATGGCAGGGCCTGAGCAGCACAGTGAAAGGCTGGCAGGGGCAAGTCCCCAACCCCTTCCTCAAGTGATTTGAAAATGTACACCTGCAAGCCACCAGGACAAGCTGCAGCATAAGCCTCATTCAATAACAAAATATTTGCTGTAACACATGTATTTAAGGAGGACAGCACTCGGTCACCAATGACCAAAATCCTGACCCCTGAAGTTCTCTTTTCTGAAGCCCGTCAGAGCGCTTCCAGCTGACCACAGCCCATCGGCAAACAAACACACGGAGCAGCACCACCATCCTCACGATGCAGCCATACAAGCACCGTTCTTTGCTCTTTTGAGAGGAGAAGCAAGCAGAACTACATAAACACCCGTCCCTGCTTTGGGCAGTCACGATGCAAAAAACAAACAGCCCTCTGACAAGAGGGGGCCCTGACACATGGCAGGAGCCAAAGGAACAACTCGTACCCACCTCAGGAGCAGGGGAACACACAGTAAAGAGAGGACATCAGAGAGCAGTATGGTTTGAGTTCACATCCGTTGTTCTGCGGATAAGTAAGGGCGAACACCAACAGCAAACCTCGCGCGTCTTGGCACCTCGAACAGTGCAATATTTACCTGTGTTGAGGTCACAGCTTGCTCCCAGACACGTTGATCTCTCCTTAATGAGAATCCTCCCTCAGATGTGAGCAGCACACCTCGAGGCCCCGCAGCCCCACACGGCAGCCTGTGGCTGTGCACCCCCTGAGGACGCAGCCCCACACATCGGCCTGAGGGGAATAGGCCTCCACATGGAGAGATGCCAGCATCCCCTGGGAATCTCAGACATCGCTGACAGATCCTCACAGGAGAATAGAAGAAAACAGAAAATCAGGAGAAAAAACAGCATCTCATCTGATCAGATTGGCCCCAGCCCTGTGAGAGGCCCGGCCAGAGCAGCGGCCCAGCAGGGCCCTGCACACAATGCTGCGGGGCCACAGCGAGGCCTTAAGGAGCAGCTGGAGCCGTGGCCTGGCACAGGCTGTGGGAGCCCAGCTCAGCTCCTTCACAGGGCAGCACAGAACCGAGGCTGGCAGTGTGCAGTGTGCACTGCAGGGCGTGCTGCTGGTGAGCTTCCGACCAACGAGACCTGAATTGAGGGCACCTGCCCAGGGAACCAGAGCATCTGCACAGTGCTCAGTGCTGCTAGGAGTGCCAGCACAACAGCTGATCCTTCTAAGACTCACAGAATGTATTTTTATCAATATTATGATTAACTCTCCACAAACCAATAGAACAGGCTTGCTTTTAAAAAAAGAATTCCCCCCCCTTCCCTCCAATAATTGCCTCAGTCTTGGCTACAATGCAGAAAAGGACGTAACAGGAAGAGTCCACAGGAAAGCCATGAAGTGTACAAAAATGGATAAAGAAAACTTGTAATTACCCAGAGCCTACTTATGCAAGAACACATTTGGACAAAAAACACATGGGTGAGGCAGAAGGGGAAGAAGGTGGAAATCAAGAGATCCTCCCACTTGTCATCTTCTAATACTAAATACAGGGGACAACTAAAGAAACTGATGGTTTGACTTACATAATGATCCTAAAGATCTCTTCCAACCTAAGTGACTGTATGAAATCCCTACACATCACTCTTAAGAAGGTAAATGGAAATAAGAACACTAAATTTCCACAATATCTCTGAGTGTCCCTGCATCCCTTCTCCAGGAGCAGTAACCTGTGTGTTCCATAATGCTGCTGTCTCCGTGAGACTTCATAATGCCACATGGGTGCCATTAATAGCTGTTATAAGAATTCTCAGCTCTTCTGGTCCTAACCAGAACCCCTCAACTCCCAACACTCACTCAGAAGCAATTAAAAGATCCGGTTTTGCTGCCTCTGTTAATTCTGACCTCAACAGATGGAGGAGCTCAACACCAACCCTTTTTCCCTCTTTATCGAGCATATACATGGCACAACAGCACTGCTGGGATACTTTCTACAGACAGTTCTGCTGAGGCACACGGGAAGGGTAAGCACGTTTTACTACAGCACACAGGCAAACACATGCAGTTGTAAGAACTGAGTCCAGGAGCTCCTGGCTCTGGCCAGGCTTCAGTCAGACTCTCCTGATTTAGGAACTGGGGGTGGTAGCAATTGGAATTTAGAGTGCCAGGTCGCATAACCGAAAGACTTGCCCTATCCGTGTACTCCACAGCTACGGTGAACGCAAAACTGAATAGAGGGAAAAGCAGCATAGCTAGGAAACAGAATTTGCTCAAAATAGCAGATTCACAACAAAACTGGAAAAGCAATGCAGGAACAAAACCGCACATTCTGACAACATCTACTATTACTGAGTTTACTTTGCCGTTTGATTTCAGTGGGTTTGATTTTGTTTTTTAACGAGGTCAAAGGCTTGGGTTCACGGAGCTCCTCTGCTGCCCAATGGCCGCCTGTGCCTCCGCCCACAGCAGGGCCTCCCATGTAGCTGCTAATCCACTCGGATGCTCAACAGCAGAGCCTCGAGTTTTCACGGATTTATGCCCTACGCTGCACACGGTTCCGTCTGTTTCACGGTTATTGTTCTCACCAAGTCTACTTCATCATTTAAATTATTAACAGCAGAATTACACTGACTGAGATCTCCTGGAATAGACAGCTTTAAAATACCAAGGCTTGTACTGTATTGATACAACTGAGTGGAACAGAAAAATCGGAAGAAATTTAGATTTAAGGGTCATTAAGCAATCTGTGCTTTTTCCAATTATTTTTGTTTTCTTTACATAAGAAAAACAGACAAAAAAAGTTGGAAAAGCTCCTGTAGATGGCCATCTGCAGACTGCCACACATACGTTCAAATACCTTCACGCAAACAGTAGCCTGGAGCTGCCTGATTGATGTGCCACACATCAGAGCACACACCATCTTCAATGCTTCCTGGCTCACCTCACTGCTCTCTGGCATGGCTCAGGGCAGCAGTGCATCACATGCGGCAGAACCCAGCAATTCCTCCATAAGCTGCAGCCACGGAGCCTCTGCAGCCAGGGCACTTCTCTTTTACCAAAGGGGACTACAACATCTGCAAAGCATGCACCTTGTAGCACCACGCATTGCAAAGATGTAAATTTCACACCATTGTAAATCAAACCCAGTGACACAGGTGGGTGAAGGAGGAAGAGGACAGGAGCACAGAGGAACTTCCAAGGCCCTGGTTCATTGATTCCTTCACTGTCACTTTCTCATTAGGAAGAGAAAGTTTCCCACCAGCCTGTTATACACCTACTGCTGCCAAATCATTCAGAATACTAAAAAGAAAAGTGTTAGAATGACAAATTCTCTGTAATTCACAGGGTTGCAAGCCAATTCCCCTCCCTTCTTTGACTATATTTCTCGAAGGCAGAAAAGTGACTGTGAAAAACCAGTTCTGTTTGAAAAAGGAGCAGAAAGCCACCTGCTGTCAGGGACAAGCCCTGTGTTGCCCCAAGCAGCTCTCCCCAGCCCCAAACACTGCCAGCAGAGGCAACTGAGCTGGTCCCAGAGGTAACAAAATTCATTAATAACAGACTAGAGAGTGCCCACATTCAGATCACACATATGGTTTGAATACAGGGAATTTGCTTTTCCCATGCACTGCATTACACGTTTATACTGAAATAAAAGCCATTTTTTCACCGAACTTCGTCTAGCATAATTGACAGATGGCTCCGATTCAGAAAAAAAGCAATCAATGTATTCAAATAGTTCCTACCCAGGCCATGTTGCCTAGTCTTCAAATATTTTGTTACAGACACACTTTTTTAAGATAAGTTCCATGCAGCTTTTCATGGGAGATTTTCTTTTAAAAATAAGACCTAGCCTCCTAAAGCAACAGTTTCTCCTCAATTAAGTCAACATCCAACAGTGGTTCCACTGTGCTAACAATGAAAGCTTCATGTACAACAACGAGTTCTTTTCAAGCCAAAGGAAAATATATTTCAATCACATCACATACCCAAAACCACGCCACTCCACTGCTCACTCAGCTTGGAGAGGTCCAGGTTACAGCTGGTTCAAGGCAGCTCCTCACAGCCACCAGGTGTTAACAGCACCTGAGCACACAAGTTTAATTGCAGGCAGCACACATTGAATCCGTAATAGAAAAAAAAATTCTTACTTGCATGGTGGGGTCGAGGAGGAGACAAAATGATTGTTTTACAGGGACTTTGTATCATCATTCATCAAGCAGTAAAGACTGAGGTATGCTCTTTCGCTAGTGCAAGGCATAAGAAATCTCAAGTCACAGCTACAGGCCCCCCTAAGAAGCCTTCCAAAACTGCCACAGGCACCAACTGCCCATAAGGCGATGCTTCCAGCACTCCAGAGCACAGGTCCCAAAACAACCAGGCTGAGAATGAACCACTTTACACAACTTAAGAACAGCAACACCTTTAACGTTTAAATGACTTGTGTTGCACAAAGATATTTCGTAAGAGAGAACTGGGGGGAGCAACAAGAGATAAAATATCCAAACATACTTTGCTTGTGCCAGCACAGCTCACCCTCTCTACTGGTTCACTACTACTCATGCTAAGCACTTACATGCTCTATCCTTACTTTTATTCCCTCCCTCTTATCCAAATGACCTTCCTGATAAATTGCTTCAGGACCTGCTCCTGTGTAGCATCAGGTAATATTGATCCCATCAACTGTTGTGCTCCAGCAGCTGATGCTTGTCTCATCAGCCAGCAGGCAAAGGAGCTGCATGTGGGCCTCTGTTCCAACAGACCTAGCAGCAGCAGGAGCAGCAATAAGGCCAAAGGAATCACTGAACTCCAGAAATGCAAAATCCAAAATGAGCTCTTTTATGGATAGCATTCAAACATCAGAAGTGCACAACAGAAATGTAAAGTGTGATTCTTCTTTACTTCCTGAGAAATAGCAAGCTATTCTTGTCTTTACCACTTTTCTCTTTCCTCATCTCTCACAATTAGACGTATTACATCAATGGCCAACCGTCAGCTCTCAGAAGATCTAGCAGAGAGTGGGTTGCTCTATGCGTCACTCATCTGCTGCTGAATAAAGCATTTTTTCTCCTCCCGTCGTAATGACACTTCCAGTTGGAAATAGCTGTATTTTCTTGGAATAAATCAACCCAACAGAAAACACCCTGTAGAGGTTCATTACAGAAGCACAGAGCTGAGGCCAGAAGGTATGTCTGGAGGTTGTCTGGTCCAAGACCCCCGCTCAAGCTGGGCCACCTGCAGCAGGTTGCCCAAGGTCATGCTCAGCTGGGTTGGAATGTCCCTAAGGATGGAGACTCCTCCACCTCTCCAAGCAACTTTGCCAGTGCCTGGCCACCTTCACAGCAAAAGAGGTTCTCCTTTTTGAAGTGGGATGTCCCATGTTTCAGACTACGTCCATTGTCCCATGCCTTTCATCTCACATAACGCATGGCCCTGACGGTCCCCAGGCACCTCCCTGAGCACACAGCTATGTACAGAACAGGTTCTGGAAGCGACAGTGGGCAGTGCCAGGAATGCTGAGAGTTCCAGCGGCAGCACTGGTGCTAAAGCCAGCAACAGGAGATCACCGTGGAAAGTAACCTGAAGTGTATCTGTGCCTTGTTCTCTTGCACATCAACTTTTCCTGACTGTATCTGTAACAAGAGGGGCAATAATTACTTCACACGGTCCATTCTATCAGCATTCCCTGCACTGCCCACGAGCTCAGCATTAGCTCCGCATCGCACGCAGGAGGCAGAGGGCCACCAGGAGGCTGTGTGCCCACCTCCCTCTGCCCCTGGGGCCGCTGCAGCCGGGAGCACACGCAGGATCACAGCACAAAGCATTAGACATGCTCTGGAAACCCTTTGCCCAGCTGCTCATTAGTACTGCATTAGTCTGTAAACTCGAGCGCAAAGCGCCTAGTTCAAGTTGCTCTTTCTTGATGTACTTGAAAGGTCCTGTGAATTTATGGCAGGATAATGTGGAGCACAGCACCTATTTATGAGTTGATCATTTGTACGAAACCCCCCTCAAAGCACCGAAGGTTACCATTCGACCACGAGCTGCACTTAGCTGCGCAGAGGGCAAGGAAGCCAAGTATATGAAAGTTAAAAGCATTAATAAAAGTGTGACTTATAAATTACTTCATCTTTGTCACCCTTTTTGAAATGGGGTGAGAGAGGCCAGGGTAAATTTATTTTTTAAGTGCTTTCTGAGACCTGCAAGGGTCAGCCCTGAAATGCTGTACTCTATAAATCATTCCATGCCTATCTGATAGATGTGAGTGCATCATAACATTAACAAATATTGATTTGTTTATCATTTGCAATGGTTTATAGCTAAATGCAGACTTTGTAACATTTTTAGGGAGAAGAAACTTTAATCTGAGAGAATGCAGAACAGAAGATGCATCGGCCACAGGAGGACAGAGCTGCCTGTTGGTTCTGCTGCCCGACCGTCACTGCATGCACACTGCACTCCTATTACAAAACCAGTTATTTCACCAGATGGCTAAAATTTTCAGGCATTTCACAAAACAGCTTGTATCGCTGCTCAGAACAACAGTGAAACCCTGCATTAGGGGCGCTCTGCTGAATCACAGCCACGAGAAGCAGAAAGTGGCAACTGCAGCAGGCAGCGGTGCAGGGATGCCAGCTCTGAAAGCTGAGATGGGGGAGCAGGCAGCACAGCGTCACCCAGCCTGGATCCCACCACCTGGTGGTCGTGAAGGTCAGAAGCCATCTACAGCCACTCCACACAACATCGCCTTCTGGTTTCCACCCATTTCATGAAATTACCAAAACTGGCCATTTCACCAAAGGGCGGGATGTGTAACTCACGAGCACCATGGAGCGCTATGTAACGCCCTGGAGGCACAACACAGACACACTCTGCAGCGCCTCTGACCTGCTGCCAGCCCTGACCAGGGCCACCCCTATGGCCAGCCCCAGATTTCTGCCCAAAATCGGGGACCCAGGTGCAAGAATCGGCCCAGACACCCTGCAGGCAGCCTGGTGGGTATGGGGCAGTGCTGGTGTCACTGGCTACCGCTGGCCAGCACCATCCAGCAGCACAAGGGAGCTGCTCTTCCAGCACCCAGCCTGTGAGACCGCAGACCTGATAAAACACGGCAGCACCCACGTTTTTGTTTTCCACTTAGTTTAATATTATGCAGCAGGTTGTAAAGGCAGGGAAGACACCTGGAGCAACAGAAGCAAGTTGGGAAAAACTGCAATAAAAATCTCATTAACCTAATGAGGGAGACAAACCGTACGGCGAGTCTCCTCCTGATGCTTTGCATCATTAGGCATTAGGGTAAAAACAAACTTTTTCATTAAGCAGCCACAATAAAAACTGGGTTATTTTCTCTCCCTACCCCCTTTTTGTTTTTAATAGCACAACTCTTTGCTTTTATTTATTTTTGGAACTTGACAGGCTTGATATCCAATTTCTATGCAGAACCACCCACTATTCACATCTCAGAGAGCTAATGAAGTGTAATAAAATTGCCCCAGGAGACATGTATATGGAGACATGCACAAACTTTTCACGAGAATACTAACTGCAATTTCTTCAGGTGGGAAAGTAAAATTATGTAAGATAAATGAAAACAAAATCAAATAAACACCAACCATCAGCAGTGAAACTCCATTTGCAAAGGAGGAGCACCTCCTCTCCTGTGCCGCCGTCAGCATCGCTCCCAATTCCGCTCCACTTTTCAGTGAGCAGCCTCTGCTACGACAAGCACGTTTCAGAATGTCGTTAGGAAAAGCGGAGCCCAACAAGGCCGGGTGGAACGGCGCTGTGCCAAAGCAGCAACCAAGCGCTGCTAACACGCGTGCCAGATCGCCAGGCGCGGGCGGCGCAGGGAGGTGGCACCGAGCACTGTGCCATGCTGTGCCGTGCTGCGGGCACCGGGGCTGCGGCAGCGCCCACACCGAGCGGCTCTCAGCCACAAGACCCTCTCCTACCAATTACAGGTCGTCAATATTGACTATCTGAGGGATTTCCATGCTCGGGAAGCAAATTAGAAACTCAATACCTGAACTATTCCTAAATGCAGTTATCAACCTCAGAGTTTTATCTCATAAAACCAATTCAGCTTAGAGTTTAATTCTATTAAATTAGGGCTTAGAAATAAGATTTGCTCTGAGAACAAATGCATCATTAGTTTTAAAATGCAATATACTGAATCCCAAAATGTGCAGCACTACAGTCTGAAGAACAAATGAGTAGAGATGGCACCCACATGCACTTCTCCCGAAAAATATTTACCGGCCTTGGAGGAATCTGCCAGCTCGTTAGGCCAGCCGGGCTTTTGGTATACGGGACGTCCCCCTTCTTTAGGGAGCGATAATCCTCTTGTGCCTCTCCTTGGCACAAGTTTTTCCTTTGTTCTTAAAACCTTCTTATTTCAGCAGCTGACAGAGAAAAAAGAATCAGCATCCTCTTTCTTAATAAAAATGCCACAATGAGATCCTGTCGGGCTGGTGCCAGGCGTGTCAAAGGAGCAGGTACTAATGCAGGAGACCTCAAGAACTACCCGTTTGTGTAAGTTCCAGCCTATGGAAGAGTCACGTAGGGCTGTTTTTTTCAAATCAGACTTCCAGTACATGAAAAGTACCCTTCCATGGGGTGCATGTAATCTTTGAATAGGGCCCTTAGTTTCCTGTGGTATTGTATTAAAACGCATGTTTGATACAATAATACAGGGATAGAATATGTTCAGAGAGGACGAGGTAGCCCAACGGTGCCTGTCCCCCTGCATTATGAACCGCTGCGCACACTTTCATGCCGTAGCAGTCGAGCAGAGCGAGCCCAGCGCATGCCTGCAGCGTTAGCATTACGTGACTGAGACCTGGGAAAAATAGAAGGAAAAAGGCAAGCAGCAGCCCAGCGGCACGGGAAGTCCTCCCCAGGAGTAGGATATTCTGGTGACACGTTTCACTGCAGATTTTAATCCAGATGTGGTATTTGAGACGAGCTAATGGAAGCGGGAGGTTCCTGCCCAAGCCTGGCCATCTCCTTCTGCATTTAAAAAGTGCTGTTTCAAAAGGAAATAACGATGTCTCCAAACAGCACTGTGTTGTGAGTGAGCAATCTGCACTGTGCTGCTGTACCATCATAAAGTAATTGGTGGCCCATTGTCTCACATGTAGGCTGGGTTAAAGCTTTTAGAGATGTACTTTAATACATGTTAATTTGCTGGTTTTATTCAAGTGGACTATAACAGCTCCGTCCTAATAAGAAGTACAAAAATAAAACTAACTCAAATGATCTAATTATGATTTTTGGTAGCAGAAGACTCACGTGGAACACGATCAACGCTATACAGCCTGAAATACCTTCCAGTAAGCATTTAATGTAGCAATTAATTCAAAAATGCATGGCAGAGCTGTGGAAGTACAAAGGCAAAACTATCCATGTCCACCTGGCCGGTTAGCTCAGCAGCAGCTCGGGGGTGCTGCCCACACCATCATCCTCCCTCCAGTTGGGATCTGGTCTTACAATATTGAGCAAATGGTCAGGTAATCACGTTTGTACTTTTCCATATGATTTTCCTCTTTCTTAATTTTAAAATTATATTTAGATCAAAACTCCTGTATTTTATGTGATTAGAAGCCTTTCTTTACCATATTCCATCTTCAGCAGCAGCAGCAAGCAGCTTCCCACGTGCCAGCAGCATTCCACCAAACAGTGCATAGCTGCACTCCAACCTGCATCTGCTGTACTCGCTTTGCATTCAGTAGCACAATCTACTCCAAACAGCCAAACAGAGCAGCTTGCTGAGATGCTACAGGGCTGCTGACATTTAGAAGTCTATTTTCAATCCTATTTTACATAAGCTTCCAAAATGTAGCTTATGAGAACACAAAAATCGGAGAGAAGACGGGCTCACCAGTGTATCTGGAAATGCCCATGACCTACTTGCAGCCATAAAGAACAGGAAAATTGTATGGCTTTGGCAGCAAAGTTACAGGAAGAGAAGAGCCAACCCCAATACCAGCATAGGAACCCAAAGGGACAGCCACCATGAGTGTGGCCTTGGGAAGGGAGCTGCGGCCCGGAGCCACCAAACCGTGCACCGCTGCTGTGTTCTGGTAACGCGCCACGTCTGCTTGATTCCCCGGCCCCAGCAGATGCCCGGGGAAAATCCTCCAGGCTGAAGTGCAATTCCTTTTCCTGACTGCTCCTAACGTGCAGCAAAACAGCCAGGAAAAAAAGTGGTGTGATAAGTGTAGCACAGGGTAAATATCAACTTATGCATCTCTTAATGGTGTGCTGTGCAAAAATCTGTAACGAGAGAATCAGAAGAGTGGGGGAAACAGCCCCAAAGTTTTTAAAAAACACCTTAAAACGAATCGGGATTAATCGAGGCATTACCTAAGTGGAGGGATTAAAGGAGAAAAAAAAGCACCTGAGTGAATTCAAGGCTATTAAAACTGACCGTGTTTGTGGATAAGCCACAGCCATAAACTGCCCATTGATACTTTACATTTGGTGCGGCTCTTTCAGCCTATAAACAAATTGTAAAAGATGGCAACAGCTAATTTAAAAAATAAAAAGCGAAGTGTTGTGGCAGAGCCTGAATTGAGTCTGACAGTCAAGGTCACGTAACTTTTCACTTTTATTTAAAGACATTGCTTTGATTACTGAAAAATACTGCACGATGCACACACAAGTCCGAGGTCAGGACAGCCGCCTGTGCAGGCAGCAGCGACGGCTCACTGTCCACTGCTTTAGAAGGAAAAACACCAATAATTGCTTAAATTGCCAAACGTTGCGTAATTACCGAGCTACAGAAAATCGTCAGAAATCAGTGGTATAATTTTTTGAAATATTCTTTGAGTGTCACCCTTATGCCCCAAGCAGCCGTTATGGCTGTCAGTGATTCCCAGAAATGTTAGGGAAATGCTTGCTGCTTTATTTCGCGCACATGAAAAAAGCCTTCGCTGCATTATTTTTAATTACTTAATGGCATTTGTATTGTCCCGAGCCTTTTACCACAAACTTTGGGAAAAACCCTTAAAGGCAGCTCTGAAATTCACTACCTGTCAGGAAATTAGTTGAGGCTGCAATGCATGTCCTGTGTGGAAGTACCGCACGCACAGAAAGGATCTCCCATCCGCCACAGCCCTCCCGGGCCCATTAAAGCCTTCGTAGGTGGATCTCACTTACATCTTCGTTTAAAAGAAAGAAATACGGGTTCTGAACAGAGCTGGAGACTATTTGATGTTCAGCCTCTATTGTCTTCAAGGCAGACTGGCACGAAAGCTCAGAATTAAACAGCCTTTGAATATAGTTTTCATGGAGATCATTGGAAGTGATACGAAATGCAGCAGCCCAGCACACGGGTCCAAGCCTCCCACATCCATCCGCTTTCAAAGTTTATAAAATGATGATAACCATTTGTCACGGACTTTTTATAAATTACGGGCAACAATCAGCCCTTTTCTTTATCAGGACCTGCAGCTTTCCTGGCTCCTTCCTTACTGCCACACACAAACAAGTTCAAACGCTCACATTTTCCCAAAGGAACAGCTCCTGGAGTCACCAGCACTGCTTTAACCAACACAAAGACGAGGAGCCAGGATTCTAATGGTACAGAAAGGTGATCAGTGGGGAGCGGTGGGAGGTGATACATCACACTGGGGAGCAGAGGGCAATCCCCCCAGCTGGCCACAGCTCCAACAGCATTCCTCAGGGCTTTGCTGGATGCCTCCTATGGGTTATGAAGCACAAGGACTGGGATACAGCCAACGAACTTTCTGGCCTAGTAGCAGATCTCCATGCAGGCATCTTGGCTTGAATCTTTAAACCGAATGCTTTTTTCAATGCAAATAGCAAACAGTTTCAAAACGTATTCTTTCACTACTGTCCTTCTCATTTTACACCCTTGTTCAGGATGTGTGAGCTTTGCCACTCTTTGTTACAGAAATGAGCTGTAGAAACCCATCACATTGCTCTGCATGTTCCCATCTCACCATGTGAAGCCATGCCCAAGGACGGGGAGCAGGAGCACAGGGCTCCTTCACACCACAGATGGGAAAACAAAGTGTGAAGGAACAAAAAAAGCTTTTTCCAGCACAGAAAGTACCTGAGGTGTATTTAGACCAAGTGTAGTTACTATGGGCTCTTCTGTCACTACGTCCTGTGGTCACAGAATCATAGAATCATTCAGGTCGGAAAATACCTCTGCAATCCCCAAACCCAACCCATCCCATAATGTCCATGACCACATCCCTCAGTGCCCATCTCTGCGATCCCTGAACACCTCCATGTCCAGAGCACAGCTCTGCTCCACTCACTGGTTCATCCCAAGGCTGGAGCTGCCCCACTCCCTCCAGGTGCCATCTCTGTGCCCAGCATATCACCCACGGCACTGCTGAGCCCCAGGGAGGGGACATGCAGCACGAGGGCTGTGCGGAGCACTGGGGATGGGTGCTGAGCATCACTGCTGCAAATCCACCCTGTGTTCCTCACCTCCCACATGGTCTGACTTTGGAACCCACGCTGGTCCATCCCCATTGTTTTGCGAAGCATTACATACAATTTTCTTCAGATAAAATTCCTACCCTATATGGCAGATGAACATTTAGAGCTACACCAATATTTTAGTTCAGACCAGCGATACTACTGTTATTAGAAAGAAATAATTACTATCTAAAAAATAATTGCTTATTGGCAGCAATAGTTTGGAAGGCACAGGAAACAGACACCCCACAAACACTGCAGATGCGCGTCTCCTCTTTCTACCCGCAGTTGCATCGCCTGTACTGAAATTTGGAGCAGTATCGTTTGAGGAGGTGCATTTAACACTTTTTGTAACTGCATTTAGGCAGAGCTGTCACTTGAGAAGATTATTTTAAAAGGGGATCATGAAAAAACCACTCAGATAAAATAGCGCGTCATGCCAGACTCATTGTGCTAAATATATTTCCTGCACACTTCGCGTTTTTGCTTCACTGTTCTCACACCGGGGCGTGCGGTGCTTCCTCGCTCGGCAGCACTCCCTGCTGAGCCTGTGGCAAATTCCAGAACACAAAGCACAAGTGGAGCCAGGGCAGCACTGCAGGAGGAAACACCCCAAGCACCACCAACCACTGCAGAAAATCAGCTAAAGGCGCCTGAAGTGCCAGCACCTGATATGGCAGCCCTGCAGGCAAGGGTGAACGCGGCATCTGCACCCACAGTCCCAACAGCACCCCGAGCTGTCACCTGGGGACACCCGGCTGTCTCATGGGGACACTGAGCGGCCACATGGGGACACCGAAATGCCACATGGAGACAATGAACTGCCATGTGGGGACATCGAAATTCCATGTGGGGACACTGAGCTGCCACGTGGAGACAGTGAAATTTATGTGGAGACACTGAGCTGCCACACAGGGACACCAAAATGCCACATGGGGACACTCTGTCAGCATGCAGGCACAGCGGTGCTCCCCGACCGCGGGCATGGAGCGCTCTGAGCCGGCAGCAGTGGGGCCCAGGGCACCTCCAACAAAGCAGCGCCTGCAGCCAGCCCTGCAGCCGGCCGTGCACTATTCATCTCCTTGTTCAGATGAAGGCAGGATGCATAAAGAGGAGCGAGAGAGAAAAGGAGCAAAGTTATAAAAGGAAAAAGGAGAAATCATAAATTAAAAGAGAGACAAAAAGCTCTTCTGGACATTTTTTTCTGCGCGAAGCAATATGGGAGGAGAAGCGTTGAGCATCGCTGTGTTTCCTCATCCAATGACACAGAAAATCTTTCCTGCAAGTAATTCAAGAAAAGGATCTCCA
The DNA here is from genome assembly GCF_019238085.1 of Lagopus leucura. Taxonomy (NCBI): domain Eukaryota; kingdom Metazoa; phylum Chordata; class Aves; order Galliformes; family Phasianidae; genus Lagopus; species Lagopus leucura. The sequence continues at coordinate 750,364 of NW_024962299.1, forward strand.
GAAAACATGAACAGCAACGCCAAATTTCTGGCATTAGCTGAGCTCCCAGAAGTGCCGCTGCTGGAGGCTGGCGCTCCCTAGGCGCATTGAGGCAATCTGTGCGAGGGGAAAATCAGGAATGGGCACAGAACGCAGCACCGTCCTCCCCAGCGCCGCTCACCTGGGGCTCAGCTCACCGCAAACCTCATTTCTGAGAGAAAAGTCCCTGCGACAAACCCAGCGCTGCCAAGGGCCGTTTGCCGACTGGGAACAAAGATCCGATCCACTTTAACTCGCCAAACACTTTGCCACTGTTTTATATGCACTGCATCCGAGGAAGGGAGAAATAAAGGAGAGATTTTTAGGTCAAACGATTAAGGAGAAAAGGGATTTAAACCACCAATTTTTTAAAGTTCTAATTGTTTGCTTATTGACACCAATTTACGTGGAGCCTCTTAGCGAATAAAGGTTTTCACAGTACATGGCACTTCTTTATGTCAGTTTTTAGCCATCATGTCACAGCCCGGCTTGAAAAGAAGAAATGCTGAAAACTCGTAGGCCAGAAATGAACAGCCTATTAAGATCTGAAAAGCTGTCATCCCCACTGAAAAGACTTGCGTCAGCCACCGAGGATATATTTTAAACCGCCTGTCCGCAAGAAAACTTTAATAATGCAGCCTTGCTCTAATGTCTTGTGAGAGGAGAGGCAATTTTACTTCTTCTATTAACCCAACGTGATTACAATGGCTTATTTCATGGAATATTAAGTTCAAATTCTGCTCCCTGGGAGGACAATAAAAAAAAGAGTGTGCTTATGACATTGCCCGAAATAGCCACAAGGACCGCAACTCCTTGGTGCTTTTAATGCATCCAAGCAGTAATCCACCTTAATTTGCTAATGGTTAAGTAAATTAGCAACAAAATAATAAAATACAAAAAGGTATCAGCACAGAGGTAAAGTGCTTTCCTCTAAAAATATTAAAATAACAAAATGATGTTTGTGTGGAGATGGCGGTGGCCGTCAGCCCCTTCTCTCCCCCCACCAGGTCAGGGGCAGAAATAAACTCCGTTTGTCGGCCAGGCTGAGCCATGTGGCAACGGGACGTGCTGCAACCACAGCTGGAGGCTTTGTGCCAAGGGAAGTGTCTGTCACCGCCAGAGCTACCTGCAGGCTGGGGCTGCTCTGTGTGCCATGGGCTCAGCGCTGCGGGTGTTGGCCCTGGGGCAGCACGCTGTGGGCATCCAACTGGCGTGCTATGGGCATCGAACTGCAGGCATCATATGGTGGGCAGCATGCTATGGGCTGCGTGCTATGGGCTGTGTGTTATGGGCTGCATGCTATGGCCACCACACTGCGGGCATCGCACTCTGGGAATTGCACTGCAGGGAGGCACTGCCCACCCAAGGGGCCACGGCCGCCCACTGCACACCAGGCGCAGGAGCCCCGCACACCATCCTGATGTGACTGGGGCACTCCTGCCCTCGCAGCCGGTGCTTCACCTGCACTGCCGCTCTGACCAAACACGCAGTGCTGTGGGTGCAGGTGTTCCCTTGCTGCCCCATCCTGCCATGGGGGGCTGAGGCCGGGCACAGGGCAGCAGTGGGACCCCCACCCAGCACGCTGCGCTTTGCCTCCTGTCCTTTCCTTCTCATGCTTTCTACCTACAACTTTTTCTTCTTTTTTTCCAAAGGTGGAAAAAGAAATCATTTTTTCATTAAAAAACAATTAAGTATACATGAATGTATGCAAATAGCTGGTGCAATTCTAAACAGCCACCGTTTATTTTTTCTACCTACCACAACAATTTCAAAGCAAGAAGGCGAACTTAAAGAAATACATTCGACATTGCCTGCTGTGTAACATGAGGAGACTCCATAAAAGCAGAACAATATTTATTCCTCCTTTCCCTAACAGCTCCCTGCTTTATTGGGCCTGTGTTCCAAAGCGATCTGATAAGAAGGAGCGAGGCTAAATGGCAAATGGCAAACATCCCAAATCGCAACCTGATGTATTTCCCCAGCCCTGACCTTCAGATAAAAATCACAGAAATCTGCAAACCCACCAAATATGCAGCGCCGCACGCTTCCAGCGTTTTCAGACACAACATTCGGGGGCAAAAAAAAAAAAAAAAAAAAAAAAGGAAGAAAAAAGAAAGAAGGGCGTTGCTATTTGGAAGCGCCCGGCCTTCCCTCCCTTAGAATTTAAGGCTTACGGTGGTGTGCAGCACATGCGGGGTGTGCAGAGCCTCCGTCGAGCCGAAGGGTTTCCTCCATCTGCGGGCGCACAGCTGCCTGTCTGCAGCCATCAGAGAAACGCGCTGCGTGCAAAGAATTTATCCCACTGCTATATTATAGGTATATTTAGGGAAATACTTCAAACAGCAAAAAAATTTTGCACTGTGAAATTAGCTAAAATCATGACAACTGTAAGAAAAAAATTATACGGACAAAATTTGGGTCTGGTGGAAGAATTCTTTGATGTCTGGATTCCAATTTAACCCCGACTGAGTTCTAAGAATCAAACGACCAGAATATCTCCCACACCCCGAGCCTCCCTGTCACTGCTCGTCACCGTTTCATTCCGTTCCTCCCAGCCCCACGCCGGTGCAGGACCCGCTCCCACATCTCCTCTCTGGGCGCGGCTGCTGCCAACTCCCCATTCAGATATTCATTTAAACACGTGTGATAGCAGCAGAAAATACACGTAACAATATTTTCTTCACCGTGCACCTGCATTGTTCCACGGCACACGTGTAGGTCGGGCGCCGAGCGCTGAATGTACAGCAACATGTGCACATGTGAAATCTAAAAAATATTTTTCGTGGCGAGAAATGCCGCATCGGTGCCCACACAGCAATGCAGTGAGCGTGGACAGCAGCACGGCTCCTAAATCAGAGCGCAGGCAGAGAACAAAACCTGCTGCCATGCACACAGACGTTTCGGTGTCACTGCGCTGCCCACGGCAGGGGGACCACACAGCACAGACCGTCACCTTCGTTTTACACAGGGACAGCAGCACGGAGCCTCCACCAGCTGTACACATTGTGCGCTGGATAAATAGCGTCAGCCCCTCCACTGCTGTGTTTTGCATAGAAATTCACTTTTTCTTCAGGTACTGAACCGCTTCGTCCCATAAAGTGAACCGAGCTGCAGGATTTTTAAAGCGGTTCTAAAACATTAATAATATATCTGGGTTGTTTAAAGAATATTTCCAAATAACATGAAATATTCAGGCTGCCCCCCCCCCTGTCCCCACCCTCAGCACCATAAAAAGATAAGATTTATCATGAAATGTTTGAGGGATAATCAGCCATTTTTGGCCAATATATTTTAATATTTATATACCTGACATAGCTGAATATAAATGATACATCAGGATTTTCCATAGTGCGTGGAATTTATACAATTAACCGAGCGATCCCATGGCTTTAGGGCACGCAAGGTGCAAACAACGCTGCAGCGCTCTGCTGATTATTGTTATAAATCTTACAAACCACGCAGACGTTCAGGTGCGTTTTGTTTACACTGTTTCTTTTCAAATATTATATAAAACCACGTTATTTATCATTAAAGGAGTTTCACTTTCCCACCGCATTTATTTCACGAGCTCCAATTATATCACTATTTTAAAATACACTTGGCAAAATACACGTCTGAAATTTGCAGCAAAATTTGACCATTTTCAAGTTATTTCTAAGGATTTTTCAATCTAGCAACAAGGAAAGGTTTAAGCATTATCCGTACCCGAAATGTCTGAACAGAAAGAAGTTGGAGCAAGAAAAGCATCTGGCTGAGCCGCAGCGGCAGCTCGCAGAGCCGAGCAGTGCTGTCAGCACCCACAGCCCCGCTGCTGCTCGGACAGCAGTTCTCAGCCATATCTCAACAATCAAAAATACCGACTCTGAAAAGCTTAATCTGCAATTTTGCAGAAGAGAAAGCACGAGCAAATAAGCAGGTTTGGATTCTATAATGCGAATGCATTTTTCCTTGGAAATAGCTACATGCTCTGTGTTTTTATTCCTCTTCCATATAAATGCAGGATCACTGAGGGTCTGGACTTACAAATAAAAATTCCTAAAAACGTGCCTAACCGCTTGCAATGCTACAGCATTGTTTCAATTATTTTCATTGGGCCGTGCCCGTTTGTTGAGGTGCTGGAGCCGCCGAATGTGAAATCCGAAGCACGAACGGCTCTGAGCTGAGCTCTGAAAATCACGGGGTTGTCCACCCGTTAGTAAAAGGGAACGGAGCGCTGCAGCTGCTTATCAAATCAGTTTTATGTTTCTGAAATGAGTTCCTGCTGCTGAGCCTGAATTCAGAGCCGGTCAGAAAAAACAGATTGATGGAGCCCCAAACAACCCCTCGGAAAGCACACCAAGGTGCTCCCCGCGCACACACGGCCGCACGTGGCAGAGGGGTACCTTTGTTTGATACCTACGGAATCACAGCGCGCTGCCTGCCTGGCTCTGTGTGTCCACGGGCAGAAAATCCTGCCCCAAAAAATTATAACTGTGTACATTTTTTTCTGCAGATTTTGTTTGCTTTGCCTCAAGTAAACAAGCAGCGTCCCTCCTGCTCGCGCTGCAATATCGGCACTCGGGTGCCTTGCTGCTATTGTTTTTCATTCAGAAAGCACACGTATTGCTTGCTGAGCACAATTCCATTTCTTCTGAAATTTACATTTTTTTCTGCAGTTAAAACAATTGAAGAAATAAACAGAAAAGGACAGTGTTGCTATTTACCATCCTTTTCCACATTGATACAAAAGCAGCCCAGCGAGAGACCCACAATTTTTTTTCGTTTTAGTACTTATTGACCTGTTCAATGGTTTCTTTTAAATGCACCTAAAATATAGCAATCTGGCACAGAAATGCAGAACTGTCTGCTGCCTTCAGACATCGGCAGTGTTTTGTTGCAAATCTGAAGGTGTTAAAATCGTATCGGCGGTGCCAAACAGCGCTAAACAGGAGCTGCAACTTTATTTTTAATGACGACTTTAAGGATCGGGGATCAGCGAGGTGAATGTAAAGACTGTTAATCTTAAATTTCTACAACCCCCAGTGTCAGGGCAGGCATGTATGGTGCATCAAGCATAACAAGACGAAAACGAGGAGGTGTTGGCGAGGAGGGGGTCCGCGACACTTGCTTTTCTTGAATCCCTCTGAATACATTTCACAATTCATCAGTTTTTGTCTTTCCTGCCACGAGTGAGGACAATCAGACCAGACACCCATTAGATTTTTCATGCAATTTTTTTTTTCCTTGTTCGTGACATGTTGGCAGGGAGGATGGCAATTCTGAAATCTTACCAAATGAGAAAAATGTCAGAAACGGAACTGACAGCTCGTGGTTACTATGGTGATAGGTGATATTGAAAAAAAATAAAATAAGACTCAGTTAATTCAAAAGGAATCAAGTTCAGTATTTTTAAGCCAGCTGATACAGATGAAAACTTAATCCCGACACCGGGATGTTATCTCGTTTTAGCTAAGAGGCAAAGAAACCATTTACTTGATTAAACAATTAACCGGCTCCAACTAAAAATATACAAAGGATATTATATTGGAAGCAAAAACTAAAAATATCTGCATTATGGATACGCTTTTCAAAATGAAACAGAAAGAGCAGATTAGGAAAAACAGCCTGCCCGTGGGAGCTCTGCAGATTTCTCCTCCATAATCACCGTTACCTACACAGGGCCGGTGCTCCCGTGTCACTTTTAGAGAGAAAGAAGTGGTTTCATTCACTGACAAAGAGCAGCGCGGGGGGAAGCGGAGCTGCTGACGGATGTCCTCCGCAGATGGGCGGCCGTGCAGGTTCTGCAGGAACCTGGATATCTCCATATTTGTGTTTATGTATTTTATGGGCTTTTTAAAAATTCCCCGGGGAGCTCTTTACCGGGCCAAAATAACGCGAGATCTGGTGCTCTCCTGGTACTTCCAGCTAGGAGCTGAAATACTGAAATACCAGGAGAACATCAGATCTCGTGTTATTTCAGCTGCATTAATGGCTCCCTGAGGAATTAACAAAGCCCGTGAAAAACAAACACAAATATTTGAGGCAGAAATATAAATGCTGGAGTATCCGCCGCTCCCACAGACTCACTGCACGCCTGCCCTGCCCTGCTGCATCTCACATCTCAAAGGGTTGTGTCACCAGCCACGTGGACAATTAATACCAGATTGCTTTTTTTTTGCCAGCCACCTCTGTGTTTTGGTGCAAATCCAACTGCTTTCCTCACAGTCCTCGAGGAAAATAATTTTAAAGCAAATGCTTGTGAAGTTTTAGGGACGCTGTCGCAAAAAAAACAACTTTCCGATTGCCAAAACCTCCACAGTAAATTGAATTTTGAACGTGGTCCATGGGTGGATGTGTGAAGAGCCGTGTCGGGAAGCGCACTGAGACAAAAGGCAGCTCGGGTTTTGGAAGTTTATTGTATTTCCATATATGTGTGTTTAAGCTGAATCACAATGCCATCCCACATTTGAAAGGGACATTTAACCAGGCTAGAGGAAAGCACTGCAAGAAATCAGGTCTTTCCAGATCAGCAAATATGGAGAAAAAGCAGCATTCTTATTTATAACCATCAGTTGGTATTTAATGATGGAGAAAAAAAAAAAGAAGAAAAAAAAAAAGAGGAAAATACCCTGGAAAAATGCAGCAGCTCCTGACAGGTTAGCGGCTCAGTGCGCACTGGGCAGACTGCATTGCCATCTACTGGGAGAGGGAAGGCAAAATCCCACTAAAACAGCTTGTGTTTCAAACGGCTGAAAATTAACTGGAAAAAAGCCTAATCCAACATTCAGCACCGAACAAAAAGCAAAAAATTGTCGCTGAAACATCAGATCCTTTTATAACTCATTATGTGCCACTTCTGCCATCTCCTCCGGCGCTCCCTTGCTTCCCAGGCAGATCCTGTCCCCGCTCTGTCCTGCTGCTCTGCGGAGCACCTCAGTGGTGCCGGGAGATCCCCGGACCACCAGGACGGGCAGGTGGGATGCAGGCCCTGCCTGGGGCTGTGCAGGGGAGAAGACACAGCCTGGCCAGGCCCAGTGCTGGGACAGCAGCCGGGCTGAGCGGCGTGTCATCGTAGTGCAGCCTGGTCCCAGCAGCACTGACGCAGCTCGCACCCACTGAAGCCAAGCAGTTCCACGCTCCTAAGTCACATCAGTGCCTCTCATCTCCGGTCTTATCATCCGCATTTTGGAGCCACCCCAGGGCTTGCCATGCGGAGCAGCAGATGCTCACACAGGGCAGACTGCCTCCTGAACACTCACCAACACACTGCACCAGGTAAAGAGCAACAAGGGGGAGAATCCACCACTGCCTTACAGACGGCACACTGTAAGGGCAGCCGCTCCCAGCTGCTCCCCGCAGCCCCCAGCTCAGCCCACCCGTCGCCCTGCAGAATGGTGCCCACTCCCTGTGCCTGGACCGTCGCTGCCACCAGACCTGCAGCGTTCTCCTCAAGGACGCACAGAAGCTTTCAGAACAGCGGTGGCCTATAAATATCAATTGTTTCTGAAAGAGTTTCAGCCTACACCCACAATGCGGATCCTTCCCTGCTCACCGCAAGGAATGGAAACGATGCCACCCTGCTCCCAGCCCTGAACACGGGAGCAGAGAGCGCTGGAACGGTGGCTGGTTTGGATGAGCCCCTTGTCCCCTCGCTGCCAAACAAACGGGGTCACAAAGGCCGGATGCTCCCAGACCATGCTGAACTCTGTCCCCGTAGCTCAGTCCGTCGGAATCAGCAGTTCCTAATGAGAGCTCTGTGTTTCCAATGCAAATAGGGTTTCTATCAGGACACATTTTCATCCCGGGTGTTTGTAGACAAAACATCTCCCCCACTATCAATGATGGCTCCCACATCTGATCGCATGTACTACTGCATAAAAGTGGTTTGGGGGGAACATCAAAACGAGTTCTTTTATACTTGCACTAAAAAAACCTTGTCTAAACAACAGAATTATGCTAAGAGTAAAAAAAAGCCATTTTAAAATAAATGCAATTGCAAAAAAAAAAAAAAAAGGGGGGGGGGAAGGGATCTGGGAGATAAGAGAATGATAAGGTAAATAAACCAAAAAGACAAGATATCACAAACCTCATTTTCAAGATAAAAACCAGTATAAATAACTGCTTGGGACTGTTTGAAACTGTTCATTATATAAGAAAAGCAGAGTCTGTTTAGAATTGGAAGCCTATGGAAAAATACAGAGCAAAACTACTTAAAATTTTGTATCATGTGCCGACTGAGAACATGGCAAATCCAGTGCAAGGAGGTCTGTCATCCAAGTGTCAGCCCAGGATCTGCAAAATGGCCACGTGTACATACATACACATTGAAATGGAACCTATTTTTACATAAATTTCAAAAATGCTTTTTTTAATGTGGTCTACAGCATCGCTGGACGTGGAGACAGAGGTGCAGATCACAGCAGACAGCTGATGCTAAGCATTATTAAAAGAAAATGAAAGCATTTTATTCTCATCTCCTTTTCCCTTTACAAAATTACGGCAAGGAGTAACACTGCCATAAAACTTCCACTGGCGTGAGGGGTTGTTGGTTATCCCTCAACATTTTTAATTTAAAGCCAGACGTTGCCTTTTTTCACACAGAAAATACGATTTGGAATTCTGGAGAAACAGGAGCCATGGCAATCTATTGTTTTGACGTATACATATGTATGTGTACGCACACACACACGTGTCACAACATGAAGCACTGCAGACGGGCAGGCACTGCTCAGACAAACCCACGGCATCGCTCAGACCGAGGGAGAAGCAGAGGTCACAGGAAAAGTGGGAGATAATACGGAAAGAATAAAACCACGATTAGAAACATGTAATCACATAAACCAACTGCACGTGAAAATAATGGCTTCAAACTGTTTTCAGAGATGTGTGAAGACAACAAAAGGAGAGCCCCGTTCCAGCCATGCCTCCGACGTCTCCCGCCGGCCCCGCGCCGCCGTGGGGCTCCACGCAGCTCCTGTCACCCACGCGCAGCTCCCGGCGCAGCGCGGCTCTCGCCGGACCACACAAACTCGCTCATTCAGAATAAATCTGCACAAACCCCAGCAGTTTCAAGGGACGCCGCCTGTGCGGTCCGCTGATATCTCAAAGAAACGAGGAACTATTTTCACATCTCATTCACGTAATGGATGAGCTGCAGAGCCGACGAATACTCTGGAAACCGTTCAGTTTGTCACATCTACATGAAAATTCTTTGATACTTCTACATTAAGCTTTCAAAGCAGAGCTATTTTGCCAGCCCACTGTATATACATTAGAGACCACGATGGTCGCAGAAGGTCTTTGTTGTTTTTTTTTTCGTGGCAAAAAGCATACGTGAATAATCCCGAATGAGCGGGTCGGGTCAGCGGCTGCGGGGTCAGAGCGGGGCTCTGTGCCACACGGACATCTCGGAGCAGCCCTGGGGCAGGCGGGCAGGAGGGGCTGCTGTTCTGCTCAGCTTCTGCACGTGGAGCTTAACCAGCCCTCCAGAAACGCACACACGTTGGGGTCTACTTCTTATCTTGTTTATACCATTTCAATACAGCCGAGTTCAATGAAATTAATCCTGATTTACAGTGGTGAGAGAGCAAAATAATGGTTCTAAGTGGTGTAACCTTTTACCATCTTTCAGTTGCCAAAGTCTACCAGCTGTTAAGTCTATCAATTTTGCTCTTTTCATTTTTTCAGGCACGTTCTACCTCCAATTTCTGCTCAAAACTCAATTCACTTCAGTGGGATTTCTGTGCAAGGACCACGGCTCGAGCGCGGGCGCTGCCACAAATCTGCTGCGGCTCTCAGCAGGCGTGAGGCCGAGCTGCAGCCCCAGGACGGGATGGGGAGGGGAGGAGGTGTCCGTGCAGAGCCCCCCGTGCAGCAGTAACACATGGCAAGGTCTCATTTAGCACAGCTCCTTCGTTTAACAACATGCACAGCTCTCTATGCGTTCTCGTGCCGTTCACTTCCAACGTCCATCGCAGAGCAACCTGAGTTATTAGTGCTGCTGGCTATGCTTGAAAACCCGTACTGACCCCGTTTCAAGGAAAGCGGGGGTAAATTAGTGATGTCATCAGTGGAAAGCACAATATTTTTGCTGTCAAAGATGCTTAAAAAGCTATTTAAACAAAGGCAAGAAAAACACCTAACTGTGAAAGTTATACAGAAACATGATCACCGAACTTTACATTTAGGAAGAATTAAGCTTTTAAAGAGTTTTTTTTCCACTGAAAAAGCCTCTAATGGTAGTTATCCAGGTGGCCCCTGGATTTATTGTTGGATTTCGCTTTGACTGCTATGAAGTTCCCAAGGGGACCATCACGTCAATAATTTCTAAGGCAACATTTTACTCCAGGTAACTGAAATTCCTCAGAAGATGAGAGCTTCAGCTTGGAGAATCTCGGATCTCGGATCTGAAATCACTCATACTGACTACACTAGAAATTCAAAAATAAATTACTATATAGCCTTCTGCTTTCAGCCATGTCAGAGGTCTCTCTCTATATATTTATAAACATTCTTTATACAACAATCCAGAAGTTAATTCCCCTTCAAGCTATTAAAACAATACATTTAATTATGTTCATAAGGAGTTGCCCAGGACACAGCCAAAACCCACCACGACTTCAACGTGTATTTCATATTAACACACTTTTCTATTCTGAAAAATTAGTAATGTAGGTCAGACCCTGTCTTCATTCTGGAACTCCCTTCAGAGCGGTCAACAGCCCCTATTTATAAGGTCTGGGCTTTTGTGGAGAAGTCTATAATGTCTATTTTTGGTCAAGCTTAAAGGAAAAAGAAAAGGCACAAAGGTCTCCTGGTTTCCAGCACACAAAGCACATTTTGCTGTGAGGAAAAGCCGAGTCGGGCTTCTATCTAGACTAAACAAATTTCAGTATAAAATGATAAATGAATCGAGGAACTTACACTCTCAGATCCTAAATTATATTAAGTCACTGATTTTATGAAGCCAGAAAAAGGTCATTTCATGATACTTACAGCTACGCTAAATAACCAAAATTTATGCGATGATTTTAATTGTTAGCGTACTCAAAACCTTGAGAATCAATACAACTGGTAGCAGATCAGAGAAGTTAAACTGAGATGCAATTGTTCCCTGTAAGACCTATTACGTTTAATATCCATTGGCCGTGTTTGTTCCGCAGGTCACGTAGAAAAATAAATGTGCTGTATTTCTTGCATTTGGTTAAAGGAAAGCGCCTAATGACACGTGTCCACATCCCCAATGCTGTCCCCATGCCGGAGTCTATATGGGCTGCCTTGCATAAACCAAAAGCCATCTGTCATAAATAATAAACACACACCGCGTGTAAACCCACCACCCCTCCTGCTCCCCAAAAGGGAGCCGTGCGAAGCAGGGTCTGCCCCAAAATATTCCTGCGAGTTGCTAAGTAGATATAAAAGAACACAGACCTGAAATAATCTGCAAATAACTGTAACATAAGCCCTGAAAAATGCTTTTGGAGCCGGAGAGAGGGGGAAGGAATGCTTCCAGCGCCCAGAGTCAGCCCAGGCGCCGAGCAGGGGCGCAGGGCTGGGGGATGCCGCTGGTCCTGAGTTTATTTTGTAAATTTGAGAGATGATTGCTACAAATCTTATTTAAATCAAGCTTCCTTGTGAGTATTTTCTTGTAATTGAACAAGTGTTGAACTGCACCGGGCTGTCACAGCTGTTACAATACATGAACCACACGTACTGTAACAGCTTTCGTTCCACATTTTTGCGGAGCAGTTTCCATAGCACTATGATCAGGGCGCGCATATTGTTACACCCCTCGCAGACTGGAAATAAACTCTGATGTTTAGGTCGCTTTCTCCAAGTGCATCTGGTACTTAAATTTCCTGAAAAAACATCAGCGGGCGACTGCGATGTAGGACCAAAAACTGCTGGGGTACAACGCCTCATTTCGCTTCTTATAGATTATGTTTAGCCTTCACTCTCTCAAAATCCTAACTAAGCAGCATGCTGGTCGGGAACGCGTTGTGCAATATGCATCTATGTTAACTGCCATCCCGAATTAAACACTATGGCAAACTTCCTATGCACAACAACATGCAATGTAACCAGGCTTCCCTATGCACCATCACAGTGCCAAGCAGTGCTCCCACGTCGCTGTTGCTCAGCACAGCACCTCCGCACGCCCAAACCGTGCTGCTGGCAGCAGGCAGAGCACAGCCACTGTGCCACTGGGAGAATAAGCACGGCTTTGCCCACTGTGATGGAGAAGACCTCACGAGCACTTGCTGGCACGGCCAAGGCGGGCCATGGCTCACACCCTGCTGCTCCCACCCATCCCTCGGAGGCAGCAGGTTGGGAATTAGTGACATCCAGCAATGCTGTTCACTTTAAATTTTAATAAGAAACAGAGACATCTTCTCTCTCTTTCTTTCGCTGTTCCTCCCTCTCTTCTGAGAACAGAAGGCTGCCGGTGAAAGGAATGGAAATCTGGAAAGAATTTGGGGTGGACTGGCCAACCCCCTTTCATTTCCTTCAGATGTTTACAATCTAGCACCTTTCTGAAGACAAAGATGGGAAAAAAGCTATTTTTCCTTTTGACTGAAGGGTGAGACAGGGGGGTATTAAAAACTGATCAATGTAATTTTTTTCACAGAAGTATTTGCACATCTGTGAAATAATGTAATTTATGAAAAAACTCTTTTTATATGACATTCATGATTACAGCCTGATCTGGAGAATTATTCAAATATAAAATTAAATACTCAAAAACTAGCTGTGCTGTGGATGACTGAGACTTTCCCAGCTGTGCATCGCACTTCTGTAATTCTATTCACAGTGCAGAAGTGGGGCTCTCCAGCTCTGCCCGAATCTCTCGTAAGAGGAATGCTGCATTTCCAAACAGCTCTGCGATCGGCCGCTTCGTGTTTTGTCCTCATTACCATCCCAGTTGTTGGGTACGTTTTATCAGACTGTCCCCCCCCCTCCAAAAAAAAAGAAAAAGAGGAATGTGTACGCACGGAAAGCGCTCTATAAATTATAGCGTATTTTATTATCACAGGGCTTAGGGAAAAATTGGCTCTTAAGAAAGGTTAGAAACCTTTAAAGTGAATTCTTCTGTTTGGCTGAGCTGGCTCTGGTTAATGGGCTCCACCTGGGCCGGCACCGCTCCCAGGTGTCACTGCGGGGAAGGGAACGGCTCTGCTCCCTTCCATCCGTCCCCTTCCCGTCCTCGGGGCTCCGCTCACTTCCAGCCGCCCCAGGCAGCACCGCACGGCCACGCGGCCGCAGCGCAGGCTCAGCTCCACACCAAAGGGCACCGCTGCTCCCTTACCTGAACCAAACCCTCGCTACAGATGCTTGGTGGCTTTCCTATTATCTACAGGCTACAGATAGCCTAATCTTGAAGCTACGTGTTCTTTCCCATGTGATGAGCCAATACTTTGATTAAAAGGGAAAATACCACCCTCAAACCAACCGAAACGCCACGGTGTAAACTGGCCGTTAAAAGGAAGCACCAACAAACGGCCACGTCAGTACCAGGAGGATCTGCAGCTGGAGTTGAGCGGGGAGAGAGGAAAATAAGGGATAAGATATTGTTTCTGCTCCCTAAGACAGACGGACTTTAATAACACTTAACAGAATGATGCACATTAACGATCTCAGAAAGCACTTCTTATGCCTCATCCATCATGCGGAGGAGAAAATGAAGCCTTCGACAGCATTAGGAATTATTCTAGATCTTGTCAGTAATTCGCAGCTTCTCTGTAGTATCGTAACACAAATTTGTGTGTATGAGACACTGACCATTAATCTAAGGGCTTTTTTTCCCTCTCCACGGCGTGCCGAGAATGTATCAATTGTTTTGTGGGGAAATCTCACAGATGAAGCCTTACTAAATAAAACACGGAAGAGGAAAGAGATATAGACAGAAACATAAACAAGGGGAACTCGGAGACAAATTATTGTCCTTAAAACAAAAACAAAAAAAACACAATAAAATCTCCATATATGTGTTTTCTGAATGAGCGCAGCAGAAAGCAGCCGGAATGTGCATGACTATAAAGTTGTGCTCACACACACACAGACACACTGAATTTTCTGGGAGGCTTTTTCCCCCTTTTACCAGAGTGCAGGAAAACCCTCATCTCCTCCCAGGAGAGCCGTGGATTTTTACACATAGCAGCAAAACAAATTTCAATACAAAGTGCCACACCGTAAATAAACGAGGGCTTTTGGCAAAGCCTCTCCTGCAGCCAAAGCCGCTGATCGCAGAGCTGTTCCACTGCAGCTGCACTACAAAGGGAAAAGTCCATAAATATCTGTACAGCAAACTCCTCAAAAAACCCCTGTGAGTACACTCCAAATTCATTCCTATACACGCGGCGTAAAGATGAAAGCTAATGAGTTATATGAAGTTTATGATAAATTAAAACTGCTCTGCTTGCAGAGCCCATACAGCGAGCAGATGGATGTTTACACGGCCGTGATGGAGCGCTGCGCAGCACAACACTTGTCAGCCGGAATGAGGCGACTCTCCTCTGCTGTGCAGGAGCTGAATCGTCTCAGGAAAATAAAAGGACGGGATTTGATCAAATACTAATCAGGCAGCAATAATCAGCGGCGCAGCAGCCTAAAACGTACACTATTTTATCTCTATTGAATACTGACATACATCCAAAAAGTCCTCAAAGAAACTTGGATTTAGATAATGTATTGTGATCGCAGCAGATCTGCGGGATTAACGCCGTTCTCCATCTTCAAACAGAATAAGGACGAGCAGTTCTGGTTACTGCACGTATATTTGTATGTGAAAGACGTGACAAATATTTTTGGTTACTTAGAAGCCCACGTTTCTGTATTTTCAATTTTTCCAGACCAAAGACTGGGAAAGTGATTTGACAGTCACAGGTAATTACAGATTAAACTCATTAGAAATTATAAACGCTCATACAGTCTGCTAAAGCCCCGGACAAAACCTGGAGATCAGAAATCCAATAACGGAGCATCGATGTCTCTAACGGCCGGACAGATGCTCAGCGCACGGCGCTCGTGTCGGGAGCGGAACGCTGGAGATCACAGTCTGCATTAAATAACGAGGCACTGCTGTCAGATCACATCATTCGTATGAGCTGGTTTAATCCATCTTTGCCATTAAATTACATTCTTCGATAATTGTATAATTTTGTTGTTTATTCATTTTGCATAACACGGAAAAAAATTGAAAATAAAGATAATATTCAGATGAGAGAGGCTGCTCCGAGCCGCTCGGTACAGCCCTCAGAAAGGATCACTGTCCAATTGATACACATAAGCAGCCAGGACTGCTGCCACAGAATATAAATGTAAACAATGCTTTCAAATAAAATATTATCAGCAAGCTTTAATTTGGGGCTTATTTAACTAAATCACAGAGGGAAATACTGCAGAATGGTCACCTCAGAGACGGCACCCAGAGAAATGCCCTGTCCAGAATGGCAAAAGGACAGCCTGCGTTCCCCCGCTCCGTCTGACCCGGGAGGACAACAAAGAATCTGGCATGAATATGGATTTTTATAGAGAGTGCTGCTGGTAAACATACCAAATAAAATAGAGTGGATTATTCTAAAATAGTTTCTCCCTGACTCTCCATATGTTTAATACAACATTATGAAAACCTGTATATAAATCAGAAACACGCTCGGCCCATACAAAATTCTTTCTGGCACAGTAAAAGGCAGGCAGGTTCCAGCAGCAGCACACAGACAAACACTGCACTCCTCCAAGCTGCCCTGCCTGCCTGCAGCCCACACTCGCCAGCACCGAGATAAAGACCCAATCTGCTCATCAAACACCTCCGGGCTCGGCCATCTAATAGGAACAAATTGGCAATGACTGCCCAAGCAAGTAACACAGGCCCACTGATTTGTAGATTGATACTGATGCCTAATGATCCCCTTGGGCAGATCAATAGCAACAATCCTCATCCCTGCCTTTCTTCTTTATTGGCACAGAGGACCCGGGGAGCGGCAGCCGCGTGCTCCCCAGCACAGCCACAGGGCAGCGGCCGCTCCTCTGACGGTGGTGGAGGCCACACACACCCGGGGGGGTAACCGTGCAGCCCCCTCCCTGCTCCCAGCCCTTAGCCCCAGCCCTGCTCCTGGCTGCCCCAGCCCAGGACCCGCTGGCAAGGCCAGTCCTGAGCAAGGCCACCACTGCCACAGTGCTGCTGGGACCGGCCCAGGCCACACGTGCCGCCTGGCAGCACCCAAACACCACAGGTAAGGGGAAAACCGGCACCGCCAGCAGCACTTCTTAAAGACTGGGACTACTGAGGACATGAGGGACACGAGGTGCTTCAGTGGCAAGGAATGGGGCCACGGCCTGGTTGTTGGTTAGGAAACCAGGGCACAGGGCAGGAGTGTCTGCCCTGCACATTGCTGTGCTGGGGTCACACTGCACCTCTCCCCACGGGGCGCACTGCAGCCACTGGGCAGTGTCAGCACAAGGCTGCTGGCCAGGCACCGCGAGCCGCTTCCATCTGCTCCTTCCCACTGCACCCCTTACAAGAATTAGGGTTTCTCTGTTTATTTGTTCATCTAGTGAGTACAGCTAGCCCGTTTGCAGATCCTTTTAAAGTCCCTGGTAATATCCAAGAAAAACGAATCTGGTTGCTTTGCCTTCCTTTCTGCAGTGAATTAACAGTGGTGATGCTGTGCAGCTGTGGAAGCGGCCACTCACAGCTTGGGCTGCAGCACAGCTGTGTGGCAAACCGCCGCGGCGAGAGCCGTGGGCAAACCAGGCTGTCAGGGTACCCAGCCAGTGGGTAAGCAAGCAGCACAAAAAGCCATCTAAAAGTTTGCATCTGCCGAAGATGAAATACCAATCTCACAATTAGGGCTGCGATGTCCCCCGAGGGCCCTCAGCCCTCTGCACACCCCGGGCTCAAACCCGGCCCTGCTCAGCACAATGCGGCCGCCCCGCGCTGCTTTGTTCAGGTGCGTTGTCCTTAAAACGTGGGAAAGCAAAAGGCAAAGGGCAAAGCCAAATTCTGCCTACTGCAAATTTCCAAAACACCTCTGCAAGAGAAGATTTTCTTTTAATACCAAAACCGTCTTTCCCATCTCTTCTCCCACCTCGCCGCACATCGGCAGGTCAGTGGGACCACGCTCCGCTCCCTGCGGCTCACGCAGCCACCGAGCCCCGCGCCGCGCCGCCGAACGCGCGGAGCCGCTGCGGGGGATCGCGGCACCGCGCCGAGCGCTGCGCGTTTAACATTTAAATTTCCCACTCGGAGCGGCGCGAACCCGCAATCAGCGCCGCTAACGAGGCGCGTCCCGCCGCCCTCGGCTCCCCCGGCCCCGCACCTCGGCGCCTCCACGCGCAAACGAGGGGGAACCGCCCCGCACCCCGAACCCCGCGCGGAGCGGAGCGAGGACGGAACGAAGCGCGGCGGCGCGGGGCCGCGCGAAGCCGGGAGGTGGGCAGGGAGCGCGCACGTGGCACGGAGCGGCCCGCGCCCATTTGCATATTCACATGAGCGGCGCTCGGAGCGCTTAAGCGGCGCCGAGTTCAGGTGCGCTCCCGCCGCCCCCGCCCCGCTCCGCGGCCCCGACGCGGCGGAAGGGACGCGCCGAGGGCTGCGCTTACCTCCGCCCGGCTGCCGCTCGCCCGAGGACCCGCCCGGAGCCGCCGGGGTTTTTGAGAGCCATCCTTCGGGGTTCGGTTCTCCCTTCCTCTCCTCTCCTTCCTCCTCCTCCTCTCTCGGTGTTGTGGCTTATAAAAAAAATAGCAAAGACAACTCCATGTTGAGCGAGCAGTCAGGGCACGGCGAAGTCTGGGGCTACGGGGGGAGGGAGGAGAGGAGGGAGGGTCACAGCTCCATGCCTTACAAAAGGGAGCCAAAAGCCCGACATTTTTTTAATATCCGACACGAACGCTGCCGTGCACACACACGGAACACACGTGCGCGGGGCGATGCGTGCGGCGCTAATTAGATTTTTGCCAAAAATCAGCGAGGTTTGGGAGGAACGCAATTAACGCCACGGCACAGAGGTAATGGGGGGACCCCGTCCCCGGGCTGTCCCCGCAGCTCCGCGCAGCCCTGTGCCACGCTCAGCATCACCCACACCACAGTGCCCTGGACCCGCTCAAAGCAACCACGCTGGAAGCCGAGGAGCGCAAATTAATTGCCATAGTTCCTAGTTGTGACGATGGCAGGGACAGAGAACTAGGCTCCCCATGCAGCCGTCGCCCCGCCATGTCCCCAGAGCCCTGCACTGGGTGCCCATGGTGCAGGCCGGCACTGGGCACCAGCACCCCGCACAGCCCGCTGCCAGTGGCCTGCCAGGAGGGTCTGCCCGCACGCACAGCACACACGTGCAGCACTTCTCCAACAGCCATCGCTGTTCCCAGGAGCGATACAGGGTTGCGCTGCTGCCCAGCACGAGGTCTGGACCAGCAGTGCACACCTCGCACCGTAATTGTAGTGAGGGCGTGAATTAAAATAGGTTTCCTTATACTTTTTCTTTTTTTTTTTGCATGGAGAATATTTAGGAAGGATTACATTTATTTTTGCAATTAGCAAAGGCAAATTTCCTCCAAGCAGAACCATCACACACCACACTCTGGCCCAGAGGACGTTTTGATGGAGAAGTCACAAAGCCTGACAGTGGGACCCTGCGGCCAGGCAGCACCCAGGGCTGCGCAGGGCTGCAGTGGGGGCACCCAGCAGGGTCAGCGCTCAGCACAGCCCAGACAAAGGGCGCTCCCTGCTCTGATGAGATCGGGGCAGACACGCTCTGTACAAAAAATAATTTCTCTGCCTTCGTTTTTCTTCTTCTCCTTCAAAGGCAGCAGGGAAGCAGCCTTTTGTGCTCAGCTTGGCTGTCAGGGAAGGAAGGGGATTTAAGGACCTGACCACCGAGCTGAGCTGTCCTCCACCCAAAACATATTTAAAAAAGAGAGAGAAAAAAAAAAAAAAAAAAAAAAAACAGAAAAAAAAAACCCAGAATAATTCTTTGAGGAGACTCAAAGGGTCCCTGAAATAAAGAAGAAAGGGAAAAAACATCCAAAACATTAGACACAGAAACATTATATTTCAATATTATCATATGAATTAAATGTAATCCTTGAAGCGACTACTCCCAGGGGTCACATATTAGGCCATTTTTTTCTTTTTTTTTTTTTATTTAATAGAGGTCATCCAGGCTGAAAAGCAGAACCCAAATGAAAAGCATCTTCAATGTGGTTATAACATGAGCTGCGCGAGGTCAGGCAGTGTCTTGTATGGCCTCATAAAAAATACATAACCAGACAGCCTAATAGTATTTCTTTGCATTCATTTTGGGATGGGAACTGGCGGCTGGGGGAGGGGCGGCGCGGGGCTGGCGGAGATAGGAACATATAAAACCCACATATACATTTCCATAATGCGCAGCTTTTAATACATTTCAGTTAGGACGAAATGAACATTCGTTTTAGCAGATGCCTCGGTGAGCTTTTTTTAAAGGAACAACCGCAGGTGCCGTTGCTGCGGCCCTCAAAGCAGAGCTGGCACTCAGCGTAACGCCGTGCACACGCAGGGCACACGTGGGGCACGGCGCTGCGGCCTTCCTCCCATCAGACATTTCTAAGGCGCTCTGTCGTTTGTCCACGCGCAAACACCGCCCGATTAATTTGAATTATTTCTCTTCCGAAAAGAAATACAGACGGAAGAACCCCACCGCACGGCGCTGCTTTAATTCGCGCTCGCAGGGAGGGCTCTGCCGGCACGGAGCGATGCGGGCTGTGGAGATGTGCGGGGTGGGAGAGGGCGAGAGAAAGCAGAGGGCGGCGAGGGGCTGCGCGGCATCGCAGGGCGCTGTGCTGAGCGCTGCCCCGGAGCCGAGCGGAGCCGCCGGTGCTGGGAGCGCTGTGCTGCGCAGGTGCGCCCCAGTCCGGCACTGCGGAAACAGCTCTCCTAGTTACGGCCCATCCCCGGCCTGAAATTTACTGCTCCTCTGCATTATTAAAGAGACAGCTCGTGTGCGCGATGGGGGAGAGGAGCCGGGCGGGATAAATAACTGCGCACGGTTTTTTTAATGCTATGTTTGTGCTCTCCGTAGTCTTTGTATTAAGATTCTGAGCATTAAAGCACGCTGGGTTAATAGGTTGTTATTCATTATTTGAATTATTTTCAAAAATAAAATCTGGTTTAGAGAAAGAGGATTTTTTTCCCCCCGTGCTGACAGGCAGGAAGGGTGCGGGGCAGCGACTGCCCCATGGGATGGACCCCCCAGCAGCTCCAGCAACAGTGCTGCACACTCACACGGATGCTGAGCAGGGTGGGAGCAGGGATCCGCTGCTGGGACAACCTGGGGGCTGTGGGACAGCGCTCAGGGGTTAAGATCCCACAGCAATTGCAGAGAAATGTACAACTCGGAGATCGGTGTGGGTAGAAATGAGCAGTGTTTGTCCCTGCTCCCCAGACCTGGCCGCCTGCTGCTCATCCCAAACCAAACCCAGGTGGGGTGCAGCTCTGTGGGCACTGCAAACATCCCGCAGCCATAGGGTCAGCACCCAGCTGCACCACCCGCACTTCCATTGGCACAAGGCAGACCTGAGGCTGTGCAAACCAGCTGAGCTGCTCATCTGGGTCACTGCCATCTCTGAACCATGGGGCACCGGATGGCTTACGTGAGTCCCAAGCCATGGAGCGAGGCCCTGATCCCAGCCTGGACCCAGCAGCGTCAGTCAGTTAAAGCTCAAACATTATTAATTCTGTGCAGCAAACCAGCTGAGATGTCTCTGTGAATAGTGATCAATGATAAGAGAACCCTCCAGGTAAACCCAGAGCAGCACAGAGCAGCTCACCTGGGTTGCAGAAGCACATGTTTCTGAAGGCGGGAAGTGGGCAGGGTTTGCTGTGTCCCAGTATTTTATTATCAGAGATTCCATGCAATCAGTCACTGGAGGGGTTTGAGGGCACTCTGAGGAGAACATGAGAGCACAGCAACGCTTCCACTGCCCATACCACTGCTTTCTCCCCCAAGTTCAGAGACAGGCACTCCCTGGAAAGGTCCATGTGTTCAGGTGCTGGCAGACCCAGCATGGCAGTGGGAGCCAAAGCACAGCAGTGCAATGGAACGCACAGAGCAGCTGCATCGCTCCGAAGCGGCGCATCGTGCCCATCCTGCTCAGCGGGGGATGAGGGGCAGTCCAGAAAATACTTTGCATCAATATACAGTGATCACCCAGAGCTGCATCCCAGACACCATCTGAGCACTGTTTGTAACTCCTCGAACCACACTGTGCTTATCACAAACCGACCACAGTGAGTTTTTACCATAGGTGCACAGAGTGGGTTTCAATACAGAATATGCAGGTACGTTTACAGTAGTGGACAGCAAAGTAAAATCATTGCTTCAGAGCAGAGGGACAGCCACCAGCCAATGCAGGAGAATGAAATCCAGATTTCTGTTAGTGCCAAATAAACAAGGAATTAACATGGAGCCCTGGACAAGCAGCAAAGCAGAAGCCTCGCTGACCCTGCTCAGGTATTCTCGTCTGGCATCTTAATTTCCCAAATCATCAAAGCAGCCAGTGAGGCCTATCAGCACCTGAACATGCAGATACCTGTAACCACGGTACATCTATGTATGACCAAAGTATAAAGTTGCTGTTATCAAAGTACAGCTGGCCTGGCCTGCAGTGTACGTGACTGTTTTTGCATATACGTAATGCTAATCAAATGTCCCTCCTGTAAGCCATGATAATAGCAACGACTGTGACACTCCACGTTCCGGTTGGAATATCCAAAAGTTTTCGGGTAAATCCGAGGTGTGGAGGCTCCCGGGGCCGTGTTAAGCAGCTCTTGTGCTCAGCCTTCAGGTGGCAGAGCTTAAGTAACGAGAGTGTTAGAACCGTGACAACACTCTACTGGATTTAAAAATACAATTTTCAAAACTGATTGCCAAACTCTGATCTCAATAGCATGCCAATTTTGTCAGCTCTGCCAGCTGATCCCATAAAAAGTGTTATTTCTCTGTATAAACCCAGGTGAAGTTCGGCATCCAGAGAGGAGCGGTTTGACTCAAGGGTCCCTAATCCCCACAGCTCCCGTGCTAACACTGAGTGTTCTCTTGAAACAGCATCAAAAACGCAATTATAGAAACAACAGCCAAAATTATTTCTTGCATAACAGGATTGTATCAGCTCCAATGTGCCACATTACACACAGCGGTGGTGAACCTGCTCCATGTTTAGCTCTGTATCTCCTGTTCAGACTGCTGCAAGCAGCATGTGGGCAGCAGGGACAGGGACGTGCCAGGTAACACTGCCTGCAGGCAGCAATAACCCAGCCCAGATGTCACCCAGGTACGGCTGGAGGAGGCGAAGGTAATCTGTGGGACTCCTCTGCTCCCACAGAGACCAACTTGGGGCAGTGAGAGTGAATGAGTGAGAGACTGAAGATGTGGCGAGGAAGGAGGTTGGTGACACACACCTCCCGCCTGGGAACAAAGGGCAGGACAGGCCAAGAGCAGCAACCAACCCCACACCCCAAAACCCGAGAGCCTCTAAAACCACTGTGTGGCACAGAGCAGGCACTGACAGCACGTCACTGCCGTGCCCCTGCTGTACTGACAAACAGAACTTCTTACAAAAAGTAAAATAAAACCAGTAACTAAGATATCCACAATAAACGTATGGGTGCATTTTAAGGTGTTCTTCTGGGAGTCAGAACATTGGATTGCTTTGTTCAACGCAGGACTTACCCGATAAATTTTCTAAGTAATACCATTCTCAATTATTAAAACACAGCTCAGGAGGCTTTTAGCATCCAGAAAAGTACCTAAATTTTTAAGTCTCCATTCGTGTCCTAATGAAAGCTGTGACGGGGCTTCGGGCTCTTGTTGGCTCCCCGTTCCTACCACAGAGCTGTCAGAGGGATGGGTGCCCTATGGCGAAGGCACCGGGTGCCCCATCTGCCCCGACCCCATTGCCTGATACTCCGGTGGGATGAGGACAGTAATTCACGTCTCTCAGGACTCCTCTACCTCAGCTATTTAAAACAAAACTCTGCGAGACAGGGAGAAAAATTTTAGCTCCTCTCAAACCAGTGGGTTTTGGCACCAACTTCAAAAGGAGAATTGTAGGCTAAACAAGTTCAGGTATCTGAATAGTGAAACACAGATCTTGGCTGTGGTCTCTAAATGCTTGTTACCGTGCTAATAATGTGGTGGCATATCCAAGACTACACTGCAGCCACAAAAATGTAAGGTCTTTGTTTCCAAACATCTGAATGCTTCCAGACCCATCTACATGGAAAAACGTGCCAGCAGCTCTCCAGGTCTGGTGTCACAGAAGCACTTCCTCCTCCTCACTTCAACCAGAGGTGCTCAGTGGTGCGTGAAGGATGAGCAGAAGGAAAGCAAAGATCACCACTGGGGTTCAGGCCCCAAAGTACTGAAATTGGAAGCAAGAAATGCAGAGAGCAGGAGCCCAAACATCACTGCCCCAGGGAAAGCTGTGCTGCGCAGTCACCTGGGTGCCGAAGCATCTGCAGGAGCAGCCCGGCTGGCATGAATCCTGTGTTCATGAGGCCCCCACAGCACGTGTTGAGCACGGCTCTGTGCAGAACAGAGAGGTTCCTGGAAAAGATCCTGGGCCCCAGCCAGGGACGTGGGTGATGCGCTCAGTGTTCGTCCTGCCGGAAGAACCAACCAGCCCAATCCCTGTGTGTCCCTACTGCAGCGCCCTGCTTCCACACGAGGAAGCCTGCAGATGGCCAAACAGAGAGCTAGGCCATCACTGCTTCCATCCAATGCACTAAAAAAAACACCTCAAGCTCTGCAAATGGTGAACTGGCAGAATCATAGCACCGTTTTTTTGTTGCTGTTGCTTAAGTAGTTTAAAATTAAATAGTCAAAATTGCAATTCTACAATTAGGAGATGGAATAATTGTGCTCATTTTTCAAAACCACTTTCAAATCTAAAATATTCCACTTCAGCTAATACAACAGCACTACTGCTGTCCTCCTGTCTTCATAAAGGATGCGGGTGTTGCTCTGCTCTGTAAACGACACAGAGTAATTCCGCTTGGATTTTGAAAACATTTGCAAGCTGAGGATTACCTTAAAAACGCAAAGGCAAGGACATGAGACATCCACAGCTGCGACTCCCCAGATGACCTTAACTTGGAATAAGAAGCCTTTGTCTGATGGAGTGCAGTGGTTCCCTCGGTTCAGGCCAGCAGACCACTATACCCCGTGGCGGATTTCTCTGAGTCACCTTGTGGAACCACGCAGAACTGACTCATTCATAAATTTTACTGTTTCACGTAATTCTATAGCGTACCGTTTGGGAGCCAGCGGTTTGGTTTACAGCATTTTGAAGAAGTTGAAACAAAAAGGCCAATTATTCCAGATGAAGTGATTCATCCGTAGAACTGCGCTGGTGTAGGAGGTGTAACTTTCCTACATAAACAAGCCCCAAACAGCACAAGTCCTCCTGAAACTCAATGGTACTTGTGTTCTCAAGTCACGCAGATGCTTTGGAAAACATACGCATGCGTCTCATTCTTGCAACTTCTGAGGCTGTTGAAAGATACGGGGAAATAAAAAACAGTGGGGCACCCTGGAGGACAGCATCAGCTTTCTGCTGTGCTTGGTGGTCCCCCGCTCCCTCCCCAGTGCCACCCAGAAGTGCCGGGTGAAGCAGAGCGGCTTTATGGGAGGTGCCTGAAAGCTTGGAATGAGAAAACTTCTGCAGTGAGTGCTGTCTTGTGGTGTCATGTCCCAAGCCAAATATATCCCCAGTAAAAGTCAAGCAAAAAAGCATCGTTTCCAACCGCAGCAGTGGTGGGGATGGGGATGCCACAGGCCACAAACCGCTCCCATGCTTGCATTTATGTCAGTCAACAGTCAGCAAAAACTGCACCACTCCAGATGCAGAGCACAGCACCCCGGCACTCAGCCTGCTGCTGTCTGCCTTCCCCGCCTCCCACTGCCCGGCCCTGCCTTGATATATAACCTATAGGAAATAAACATACAATCTCTCAGAGGGGAACCAAGAAGGGCATTCCAAGAACAAATAGTCAGTTAAGCATTATCTGCAACTGCTGCGCTTACATCTTCAAACAGGAAAGCACAAAACTTTCCCTTCAAACAAAACAGCAGCTTACTGGTGTAGGTGCTGGCTGACAAGTCTCATGCACCACCGAACACATGTTCTAACCAACCAGATGATCGGCCCTGGAACTGTAAATACTGGAGGGTGTTGGCACTGCATCTTTGAAGAAAGTTACAAAATATACACATAGCACATACGTTCTACTGCACAGTTTATATAAGCTAGAAAGTCATGGCATTTGATGAGGTCAGTTTTTAAACAGTGACATGGAAATGTATACAAGGAAAAATATTCCCAAAAATAATGTAAAGCTAGATATGGTTAAACAAAAAGCAAACCCCAGTATATTAAAAAACTATTGAAGACCACTGACCATTTACATCTCAGTGATCTGCTCTAGATGACGGAGATGATAACGCGACCTCAGTCACACCAGGCTTCCTCAACTTCTGAATGCACTGAAGTAACAAAAGCACGTTTCTTAAAAAAGGTACTCTGTGTAAAAACGATTGTTTAAATGATACTAAATACATCTGTGCAGTTCTTTAAACCTTATATCAAATACGATTGTACTTGCTTTCCATATCTTTGATTTTTAAATGCCTGGGGAAACCAAGAGCATGCTGGATAAGAGTTCCCTATCAGTGGCAAATGCTTTATGTTCATTAAGCTGAAATACAATTAGCAGAGCTCAGCTGCACATCGGTGAGCTCCCGCTTCCACAAAGCTGAGAACTGCAGAGACTCGGACAGGACTCCCAGCAGCACGTCCCCATGGGCTGTTGGCTGCAAAGCCAAGCACGGCACCCGCAGCCGGCGATGGTGGAGGAAGAGCTCACGAGAACCAGTGCTGGCTGGCTATGCAGGCAACCTTGTGACACGCTTCCTTCTTTCAGAAGAATTAAGACCTTCCCTTGGTTTTCAGAGGAACTGAACAGTTTGCTGGGTGAACTGAGCTCTCCCCGATCATTAACCATGTCTGCATTTCCAACTCCATCACCACTACTTTCTTCAGCATTCCCTGCAATACCCCTGGGAAGGGATTATCACAAACGTTACCAATCTTCTCCTTTTCATCATCAACAAGATTGCCTTTGCAGGAGTCAAAAATAGCTGGGCTCTCAAAAAAGATTTTAAGCAAAATTTGAATTTAAATCATTCTCTTAGCATTTTTCTACTTCTGCATTTCACTGCTAAACTTGTATTTGAAATTCGGTATCTTTGAGGTAATTAATCTGAATTGGTTAGATACTATATTTACACCTTGAAGTATTACTTACCAGCTACTCAAGATTCAAAACCCTCCCTCTCTCCTGCCAGGCTCTGCAGACCCCTCTTGCACAGCACTGCGAGCGCTGGGGGACGCCAGCAGCTCCCAGGGCCCTGAGCCGCAGCCGCACTGCCCGCGAGGAGCTCCGCGCGTGGGCACCTCGACAGCAGCACAGCAGCTTTGAAAGCAGCTCGAGACCACTTTGCTTTATTGTTTCTTTGTGCGTGGTTGGATCATTAGCGTTTGTAATCTCAGATGGTAAACCAAATACGAGTTTTATCTCTGACAAAATCTTTTCTAATTAATTTGTCATGAAAGCAGGAAAGATTACCAAGAGCCAAACTTTGCTTTGTGTTTTTCAGAAAGGCTTCCCATGCCTGCATCAAGAGTAATACAATATAGAGTTGAGTTTTTCATTAGTGTTTGTTTTGTCTATCTGACAACCTACAGAAAAGCAAATAAACTCACAGGTACGCACTGCTTATGTTTTCCTAATGGTAATAATGTACTCGAAGTCCCTTCCCGCTCAGACTGCTGGTTGTCACCTCTCCTTTCATTCTATTAAGCAAATCCTGTGGTACTGTAGAAGGCCATTCCCATCAGCCAAAAAGTTCAACTAATCCCTAATTTCCTCTGTTAGCTTTGTACCCTTCCTTCCTGCGTTGGATTTGGGATGGGCCTTTTGGCTGTGAGAGGAGAACACATTTATACTCAAGGCACTGAAAGTAGAGAATATGTGGATTTAGCACCGAATAACTCACATCTGGAAACATGAAGCCAGGACTTCAGGAACTTTCTCTTTACATCTGACCTGACTACACACATCAAAATTCCCAACGTACATATGGTGGTATTTCCCAAAGCTACAGTTATTATTTAAAAACTGATCAGAAGAAAGGATTTAAGAGCAAATCAACAAAACCCACCAAAGTAACATAGTGAACATGCGAAAAGGCAGTTCAACAAAATGAAAGGCGACAACTTAGGCCAAAAGGTGTCTTGGTTTATCAGCAACGTACAGCCAGCCTGCAAGCCCCACGCACAGCCCTGTGCCCCCAGCCTGCACGTTGCCCCCCACCCCTTTGGGTGAGGGCCGCGCGCCCCGGAGCTCGCAGGTTGGCGGAGGACACAGATAACAGAGATGCTGAAAGGTCTCTTTCCACATGCAGGGAGCAGTGGGGGCCGTACAGCAGATATCGAGGTCCCAGCGAGCGCAGGACGGCACCAACCTGTGGCCGCCCCCCCCGGCCTCCATTTGCCGGCAGCTGGCCCTGAGCTGACACAAAATGGAGGCGAGCGGAGCAAGGAAGAGGAAGGAAGGGAGGAAGAACGGCGCCGTGATTGGGAGGGCAGCAGAAAGAGAGATTGAGCGAGACAGGGAGAATGTCAGAGCTCAAGTCTGGCATTTGCCTATTTAAATTCAATCATGCAGCCCTCGCGGAGCTGGAAATGGATGGCCTGCGTTATGAATTTCTGATCAGACGGCTGATAGGTTATGAGCGGGGACGTAATCCCATTGAGGAAGCCTTTTTTCCCAAGCGAGGGCAAGCAATAACTGCCCTTCAGAGATGGCTCTTTGCTTTGCCCTTTTTATATTTTTTTCCTTTTCTTAAAAAAAAAAAAAATCCAAATAAGCATTTTTATGATGATAAATGTGTAATAATGATTCATTCTGCCTGCATCTGAAATGGGATATGCCTTAGCAAATCAGACATGCGCTCAAAATAAACTGCCATATTTTTTCTTTTTTAAACCTAATTAGAATTCTCTCCTTCTCTAAGCTCATTTTGTACCAACACTAGTGATCTAAAAAGAAAGTGAAAAGAGCAACACATGTGTTGGGGCTGGTATTTTTAATACCCTGTAGGGTTTTCAACGTTTTATAGTTTACCTTTTTTAACATGATGTGTTTACATAAAAGGATAAAAAAAATGTTCTCAATTGGCAAGAATTGCCAACGTACAATAGGATGAGACAGAAATCATTGCACAAGCCAGCGTTTTCCTATGTCTGCCCCTATGACGTCTTTCAACACTGCTTTGTGTTAAGGTGAACGAATCAAACCAGCTGAGGACACAGACTTACAGCAGCCACGTTTCCGGTGAAGGGAGGATGCGCAGTGAGCTCAGCATCACACAGCAACACCCGGCAGAGCTGTGCTGAGCCCCAGCCATCACCAGCCCTGTGCTGCCGGGCGCTAAGTCCAGCGGGCATGGGGAGATGGACATCCTTGAGGAGGGTGAGTGTAGGGAAATAACATCTATGGGACCAGGAGGACTGAGCAGTATCACGGCATCGGTGCTAAGCAGAAAGTTGCTCTTGGGACCGAATCTTTAACACACTGGATACAGAAAGAAAATCTGTAAAATAGTTTGCATGTCTCCTGATACAAGAGACATGCTGCAATTCAGTAATGCTGTGGTGTCCCACGCTCAGCCCAAGGAGAGCAAATAATCACAGAATCATTCAGGCTGGAAAGGACTCAGCTGGGACCCCAAACCCAACCCATCCCTCCCCCCACCATGCCCACTGACTGCGTCCCCAGGTGCCACATCTCCACATCCCTCCAGGCACGGTGACTCCAGCACGCCCTGCACAACCCGTGCCACTGCCTGACCACTCTTCCGAGAAGAACCTGAACCTCCCCTGGTGCAACATGAGGCCATCACTTCTTGGGGCAAAGCCCTCCTGAGCCCATAAACCATGGGACTGCAGGACTACAACTCACAACCTCTGAATTTCAGACCATTTCGTTCACATTTTTCCCTGCTAATGCACTGCACACTGACCTGCCCCTGATGCCAGCACAGAGCGCGCTCGGTCGCTTGCTGCCCCAGTGGTGGCTGCAGTGTGCCAGAAGTTACAGCGTGCAGAAATAAAAAAGGTATAAAGCGATTTTCCACCCATCTGATGGCATGTCATAACTGCAAAGACTTTTTGAAATCCTGCATGCACAACACGGGGCTCTGACAGAACTCCTACACTGCAAGCGTATGGTATGTTTGTCCTGAGGAATGCAAAAGGCTGAAAAAGCAGTGCTTTGCCCATCTCATGTGCTCCAAACAGTTAATTTTGCTCAGTATCCTCACACCAAAATGGGCAAGAAACCTCAGAGCTGATAATTATGAAATAACATGGCCACAGGGGAGTTCCCTCCCCAGTACCATTGGTTAGGGATTGTCTTATGTCCTGGAGCGGTAGAATGTTGATTATTTAATTGAAATTATACATATTAGCATGGATGTTCTTGTTAGCCATAAAATAAAACATCTAATATTTTCAATCTTGTTGCATCAACATCTTGTGGCAATGAATTTTGAGGGCTAAAAGCACATTATGTGAAAACATCATTGTTTAAATGTACCTCCTCTCAGTGTCACTGCCTGGATTCCAGTGTTAGAGTAAGAAAAAGAACGTGAGAGGCAACAAATAACTGCCCACTGACCTTCTTTCTCTCTTTTTATTTTGTGTTGATTTAAAAAAAACAAATGCATTACCTGAGGTAGGAAGGCATTACGCAGCACATCCCCAAACTTCTTGCATCCAGCTGCTCAGAAAGACTCTGTGCTCCAACAGAGCTTCAAGCCAAGCACGGCTGGTCTCCTTGAGGGGACAGGACAGATCAGTTCCCAGCGACCAAGTAAAGTTCCACACAGACGTCTGTTTAATTACCCATGTTCTAATCAAACACAGGGCTCCCTGAGCTGGTGATTACAAACACTGCCACTTGTATTTGCAGTATCTGCTTTCCATATTTATTTGGTAAATCAAAAATAGAGGTTAGCAGAAGAAGTAAACCTGCAATAATAAAGGGTCTTCTTGTAAAAAGCTTTGAGTGTTTTTGTTAACTTACTATTAAATTGAAGCTCAGTGTTGCTAACTTTCACTTCTACAGCTAATAACATTTATATTGCAATCCTATAATTACATTAACAAAAAAGGCAAATTTCCCCCATTTCTCACACTATTACCAATATTACCACATTAATGGTATATTAGCCAGCAAAACTGCAAATTGGGTCAACTCATCTTCCACTGATAGGGCACAAGTTTGTAAATTAGGCATCTTGGAAGTTTTCCGGTGCTTTCTGTGCAGCTGGAGGAGCAGCTGCCCATCAAACTGAGGGAGGGCAGGAGCACACGCTGCTGAGCTTCCCTTGTGGCTGCGGGGCCGGGACGCAGCAGCCAGAGCCCCACATCCCAGTGCAAAGGGAGAGGGACAGGAATCGGGGCGAAGGAGATCCCAACAGCAGCTCCAACATCAACCACACATCTTTGGAACATTCGATTTATGCAGCGGGAAGGAGCCATCAAAAATGTTCCATTTAAGAACTGTAAAGGCTTCCGGAGCTAGTGGAGCACAACAGAAACACTCAGTGATAAAGGACATCACAGCCCTTTATAAACTGAACCGGTGGTTTCCCAAATTTAATATGCATGAACAGTGCATGCGAGTCCTCTTAAATCCAAGTACCAAACCCTGCCTGTTTAATAAATCTCGCCAGTACTCCACTATTAGACAGGGGATTAAAACTAATCTATCAATCCCAAAACCAAGCACAGAGTGGATTAAAATGCAAAACACATGAGAGTATGAAGATGCTTAATGCTAAATAACAAACATTTCAATCACAGAAATCATTTTTATCTTCTTGTTTATGCTAAGTAGATACTATTAGGCTTAATATCTGTATTAACACAAGTGGGGGAAGAAACAGTTTGAAGGAGACCTAAATACTTGCACGCGCCTGTATTGCTTGCAGCAGACGCTCTCTTGTTGAAAGAGTGCAGCACGGCGTTTAAAATAATTGTTTACTCTGCGAGGCCGGCTCAATGGTGCTTGACCTGCTTCTATTTTTTTAACCCAAAGCAACGCACCCATAGGGTCTTAAGAAAGACAGAACTCAAACCTGTTATTTGCATCATAATATCTGAATATCGCATTACCACCAATGCTGGTGATGTCACAGATGTGAGACTGCCATCCTGATGTTCAGTTCAGCTTCCTGATGGACTGTGGGCTGGGGTGCTTTGTATCTTTTTTTTTTTTTTTTAAAGAGTAAATGAAAAAGACCTCATCCAGCCACGGCATAAATACGAGATGCAAAATGAAGGGAGCCAAGCACAATTCCACCCCTTTATCTGAAACAGAGGAATGACCCAATGCAGTTCACCTGGTGCTTCACACCTCATCCAGTAATTCACCATTGTCACTCCAAGTTCACAACCACAGGCTGAGCTCCCATTTCCTAAAAAGAGCCAAACGCCTGCCCAAATCCACCCACAGCCAGAAACATCCCAAACCTGCAGAACCAGACCTTTAACCTCCATATCTGAGCAAAACTCCCCCCAAACCAAAGAGAAATCACATGATTTGATAAGAAATAATGACCATCAGGGATTTGTTTGAGGCCACCATCACACGCCTCTCACTCGCAGGCTTGAGGGTTGAGAACTGATGTCTGCAGATGTGGAAGTGGCGCATTAACCCGGTGCTATTATCGCCAGCAGAATGTCTAACCAGGAGAGGCGAGCGGCTGGCGCGTGTGCGGGGCCGGATAATGTCTGGAGGGCTCAGGCTATCTATAGCTGGAGAGGGAAATTTGGTGACAGGAGAGAAATCAAGAAAAGCCACCCGACCCCCACCTCCACACATTGACTGGTGCTGGTGGTGACTTGTCCGTGTGTTGCAGCAAGGGGCGATGGTGCTATTCAGCTGAACAACACAGGGAGGCTGCATGGTTCATGTTTATCCTTGCATCAGGAGGTAAACAGTCTTTTTTCTGAAGTGCCATCGCTCAGTGGTCCCCAGAATTCTTTGGCAACAGCACGCATCCTAGGGGTTGGATTGAACCCACTGCAGGGGCATTCAGCCCACACCTTCACAACGCCCCATGCCAGCAGCACGGCCCAGCCAGCAACGCTCTCCAAAGCACAGAATGGTTCAGTTCTGCTCTTTAAAGGCATTTTCGTTTTTCCCACTTAATGTAATGCTCAATATTGAAGCTGCCAAGAGCGAGGTGAGAAGTCAGCATCATTACAAATAAACAGCTCACGGTTGTTAGCAAAGGCTGTACAAAATGAGCTAATGACATTATCATCAGTAATTGTGGAAGCGCTCATCAAAACACCATTTGGAGAGAGGAAATACCCTTGGCCATAGTAACACAGCTGGGAAAAGAGCTGCTGGGTGGGCAGGCAGCCTGTGGGCGGCAGAGGGGCTCAGGGCAGAAGAGAAGCAAAGCAGTGCAGTCACCTCCGAGCACGGAACGCCTTGGAACCTATTGAACAGCCCCGCATTGAGGCAGGTCACCCAATGTGCCATTCAGCTCGTCCCAGTCAGTTCCCAGCAGCAAGCTGGGCAGGAGCTGTTTTCTCCAGGAAAGCACCTTGTGGCAGGCAAGCTGTCAAATGCAACCGAAGGGACTGCTGCAGGTGTGCCCACGTGCATCCAGGCGCAGCACGGAGCCACTCGCCGGGCGGCAGCACCCGCACTGCTGTGTGCCCACAGGTGTGGGTCTGCAGCTGTCAGCGGTGCATTTCCTACGCGTTGTGCAGAGCTGCACGAGGACAGGCAGAGATCCCACAGCACCTGAAGCCGGCTTTTTTCACACAGCACATGGCACCCCAAAACAAGGCGCAGCACGTGCTGACCTCGCACAGCGCAGCCCCAGGGATGGCCCTGTCTGTCCCTGCACCGCGGCCCCGGAACAAAGGGGCACGTGGGACCCCGCTGCACTGCCGGAGGAGCAGTGCAAGTGTGGCAAAGGTTTATGAGATTAATTCTTATCTCTCCGGGCAGTGGGTCAAGTCAGAACCGTCATTCAACCAACTCTATGGATAATCTCCCTTTATTACTTTCAATCAAACTAAGTGTCTGCAATCTGCAGTATGGTTACTAATTTATTGAAAGAAATTACTTGTAGGGCTTGATTATATAATAGACGAAATAGAAAATAGTCTGGGGTGCAGCCACAGAGTTTCTCTGTCTCTGCAGAGCGGAGCGCTGTGAGCACCAGGCAGTGCTCTGTGAGCCACTGCACAGACAGGAGCGGACATTGTGCCTGTCCACTTCCTAATTAAAATAAGAGAAAGAAAGAAATGCGATTAAGGCTACACTTGGTACTGAATCTAAAAAATTGCCATTTGCAAATATTTAACAAATGCTTTTTGTGGAAAATCAGATTTCCAGCCTATTCTTGCTAATGGAATTCTGCGGCAGCCCCTGGACAAAACAACGTAAAGCTGCCGGGATTGCGGAAATCATTCTCCTCCAGTGATGGATAATATAGCATGAGGTTTTGCTTGGTTTGATTAATTTCAGAATATTGCAGAGAAGCTGCATAATCCCTCAGATAGCACAGAAAAGAAGGAAGACATGATGAAGGAGGATAAAAGCACGTCGTAATGAAGCGCAGGCTGTTTCATATATTACAGAGAAGCTCAAAACTAATGTTATTTTGTTGAGCAGAGGCCACAATAAGGGCCAACACTGGGATGCACTTTGCTGATGCGACTACATGATGTGAGCGGTTTGGGTCTGAAAGCAGAGAAACCTGCTCAGCACCTCCACAGCTGCAAGCAGAGACAGAGCAGAAACAGAAAATGCACGTTTCCTTTTCTCTGCTCACAACGGCCATTATTTATACAAGTACTGAATATGGAAAAGGCTCTGACAAATTTACAGTGCTGCAAATGGATGAGGAATGGATGAGGATGACAAACGATTCTGTGAGGGAGGCAGAGGATTCCCTTATTAAAGCATCAAATCTTCCCCTAAATATCACACGGATATCTTCGCCTCAGTTGCTTCACTCACACCAAAAATTACCCAAAACAATAAAGTCAAATTTTGCTCACGGATAAAAACTGGAAATTTGTCTGCTGTTATACTGTTAATTTCCACCGCGTAACTCGGCTTTGTTGTTTTGTTGTTGTCGTTGTTTTTAATTCTGTGCTTGAAACCCATTTGAAATCTTTGTTTATAGAAAATAAGAAGAAAAAGAAAAGCTGAAATGCAACAACAAAACCCAGAACCGCCTCCGGCTCCGCAGCGCAGCGCGGCCCCGCAGCCCCCACTAGCGGCCGCGCGTCCCCACGGCTGCGGCACCGCACGGCAACCGGCGCCGAGGGCTCGTCGGCCGCCCTGCTCGCAGTCCAGCCCCTTCTTCCCGCACCCGACCCAGGAGAAACGGAGAGCGAAGAGTTCTCCTGGCTGCGCCCCGGAACCGGGCACGCGGCAGCGGACAAAGCGTGGCCCATAATCCCCGCAAGGCAGCGCGGGCAGCCAGGAGGCGGCAGCTCCAGCACAGCGGTGCGCTCTGACAGCACTGAGCAACTGAACCCCTCTGCTTCGGCCCACGATGGAAAACGAGAGTAAAAATTATTTTAATGCTAGGAAAAGAAAGTCAGAAGTAGTTATTAGTGGGTTTTTCTGAAAGTTTTACCGCTCAGCGTCAGGTCTGCAGATGAGTCATTTTGGTTTCAAAATGTTTCATCCAAGGAAGCACGAACCATTACAAGAACATCACAAACGGCCATCGGGACTTTCTGCTGTTCAAATAAAGCAGGAGAGCCTCAAAGCTGCAGAGAACAAGGCCAGGCCTCCTTCCTTTCACTGTGTCCTCGCAGCCCACCTTGGGGAGTTTCATAGGCACAGACAGAATTAGAACGGTGCCTACATTGAAAGCGTATTCTTTACATCACGAGGATCTGCACAGCTGGAAAACTCAGATGAACAGGAGGGCATTCTGTGTGGGTGGAACAGCCCTGTTCTTGGGGCTCCTCTCATTTCCTGCTACCACCTCCTGTCCTGGTTTGGTGGTGCTCACTCAAGCAAACTGCAAGCTGTTCATTTCAACCTCTCTATTTCTATGAAGGATTAATGCCAATCCTTCACCTTTCAAGATGGACAAACAGACAAAAAAAAAAAGAGAGAGAAACTGGCCATGTCCCCATTGCAGTGCGTGAAGGAATCAAAGCCAAGCAAATGAAGGGCAATCCTAACTGATGCTCTCTAAAGGTCTCCAAAGAGATCAGCACAGCTTTTAGGAACTAAGGACACAACTGAGGACTCAAATGGCTTCCCTCATCAACACCTTTAACGGTGACAACGCACATCTGCAGCCACTGGAACTGAGAGCAGAGCAGGGAAGAAAGGCACCACGTTCTCCTATGGTTTCAGCTCACCGGTGGGGCAGCGCTCACCCAGTGGGTTCCTCCTTGGGTCACAGGGCTGTCTGGCTTTTGGAAATGGATTGGAGAGACAGGCATGCCCTCAGCTGTAGTTGGAGCATCCAAGGATCCCTCCTGGCTTCAAGTTGTAATGAACAGTTATCTGTTGGGGCACAGAATTCTGTTCTGCGCTGCTAGAAAAAAAAAAAAAAAACTAAGCCGAAGGAAATTTCGTTACTGAAGGTATCTCAATTCGTGACTTTACTCATGTGAGCAGCTCCTTTGAAGTCAACATGATGACTCGCATGTGTAACTGTTTGCGGGATCAGACACCCAGTTTATCATTTCTCAGTTCTGCTTCAGCACTGAAGGATGATGAAAGTCTTTCGGTGGCACCGATTGGAGCCCGCAAGGCCCACAGAAGGAACTGACTTTGTGGGAGGGGTGCATCAAGGAGGGCAAAGCCATCCCAGCCATGGAGCAAAGAGAATCTTCCAGGAGCAACGTGTGGGGCCAGGACTGCAGCAAGGAAAGTTACCAAGGAGGGATGTTAGAGAGAGTGAGGCTGAAGCTCCGTGGCCAGAAAAGTCCTGTTAGTCACACACAGTGACTGCATCATGAATGCTATAGGCGGCCTGAGATAACTCGTCTTCACTCAGCGCAGCCAGGCAAGCCAAAAAGTTGGACAGCCATGATGTGTAGTATGAGCAACGAATTTCAAACATAATAATGTATAATTAGAGGTGATTCAGAGCAAACCGTCAAGAACGATTAGGGGTATGGACACGTGACAAAAGACTGAAAGACTTCTTTAAAAAACCTTAAATAGCCAGTAAGTAAGAGGAGGCAAAATAACAGCATAGAAGACAACGAATAACCTACAGGGGTAGATCTGCACCTGGGCTATCTCATGGCATGAGTACCTGGGCAACCTCCTCAAAATTAAAGGTGATGCATTTGAGACCAATAAAGGGAATTTCTTTCCACAAATTCAAATTAAATTTGGGAACTCCTCAACTCCAAACACACTGAGCAGATAAACACATGAGGAAATGGAGTAAGCATTTACATTAATATGAAAAACATACAGAATTACAGCAGTCAGAGGTGGGGGATTGTTTGTTTGCTGTTGTTTTGGTTGGTTTGCTTTTAAAGAAATATTACTGCCCTCAAGTCCTGGCTTAATTCACTTTCTGGTCACGGGGAATCCACAGGAAAAAGCAGCCCATGGCTAATGTGGGATCCGTGTTCCTTTTCTGCTGCGTTCACTGCAGTCATGGAGGACGAGGTCGGGGCTGAGGGCCACGCATGGCTCTGCAGACCCAATGATTTTAGTACCCGTTTCTCCCCACAGCCCCTGAGCTTCCCGTCCCCTTCCTGCTTCACCTCCAGCGCCGGGTGCCGGCACGGCAATGCGCACTGCAGACAGCGCTCGGAATCCCAGGAAATGGGATCCACATGAGAAAACATCCCCCTAGCTGCCTTTTTATTAAAGCTTGTCAGAAAGCATTTTCTCCCCTTACTTGTATGGAAAATAAACCCCTGTCCACTTAGAATTGTTTTGCTCAGCTTAATCAAAAACGCAAAAAGAAAATCCGCTTTCAAAAATTAGTTGTTGTTTTTCATGTTTTTGTGTTAAAGGTCAAAGATTTTCCATCAAGACAGATTTTTAGGCAAAAAACACCATTTTCTCATAACACCATTTGTAGCCTGGAACGAACCACAAGCAAAGACTTTTTTCCAACCATTTCTTGCTCCTCAGCTTAATTAGCTCCCAGGTCTTCCATTGCTCTCAGCACACAGCACAGGACACAGAAGCCTTCCCTGCAGCCCTGAGGTTGATCCCACTGCACTTTGGCAGGGTTTGCTCCAGCATCTCTACCAACACACACAGTGCCCAGCCCTCGGTAAGCAGAGCAGGGGGTGGTGCTTTCCCAGGGCCACACACCACAGCCCCGCCGCCGCCACGCGTTAGTGGGGATATGGAAGTTTGGGAAGAACCCGTGCCTGGCACTCAGCCTTACTTCCACTCTCCCAGGACCAATATGACTTGCCTGCAGCTCTAAGGGAGATCAGAGTATTTTCAACTTATCACAGCTGTGTGTTGCTTCCCAGGCGCTTCCCATCCAAACACATCACACGCTCCGTATACCTGCAGCACTTCTGCAAAGACCAAGTGCTGCCAGCAGAACCCCAGCAGCAGCAGCCAGCTGCTGCATCATGCCACGCGTGGCACATACAGCACACAGCACACAGCACACCATGTGCAGCACCTGGCTCTCATTCCAACAAGAGCTCCGTGCGCCGGGGCATTGCCTGCAGGCCGCTGCCATTTGTTTGGTTTTGCTTTTGTTGGGAGCGCTGTCAGCCCACAAAATGAACCCTGGCAGAAATAAATATATAAGGAGAGCTAGATGAGACATAAGCCTGACTTCCATCAGTTTCTTGATGGTCTGAAGTTGTATTTTTGCATGGAAGTCAATAGAATTCCATGCAGTATGCGTTTTTCCAGTGGATGCAATATTTCCAAAAAAAAAAGCTATAAATAAATTATTAGTTGGGTAAAGCTGCATTTGTTCTTAAAGGAGAAGAGGATCAAAGTGAGGCAGTGCGAGAGAGAAAGCAGTGGATGTGACTGGATTAGGCTGCAAACACCTTTAACTCTCCTTTTATTACTGCACCTGTTAGATTCATTTTTAATGATTTTTAACCTCATAATTTTGTATTTTAAGTCTTTATTAAATCCCATCCACCTCCCTTGGGTAATGCATTTTGATATCTGTTTGTATATTCACTTTGGCACCTGGATGGTTGTGGTAAAAAAATCCTTCTGTAGCGCATTTAACAAGGCAGAGTCTGGAAAGAAAAAAGGCTCTCTGCAAGTCAGATGGAAATCCCTCGGGTTCGGCCTCAGAGCCGCGGCGCAGCGCCCGCTCCAGGTGAGCCCCAGGCACACAGGGCCGCCAGCACCGGAGCCCTGCGCTACGCAGCCCCATCTAACACAGGCCGACGCAGAACAGCCAGAGCAGCCCTGACCCCAGGCTGCAGGGCAGCGCCTTGCCTGGTTCATAGAGTCACCAAGGCTGGAAAAGACCTCTCTGGTCACCGAGAGGTGATCATCAAGAATTTGGAGATGTGGCACTGGGAGACACGGTCAGCAGACACGGTGGGGGGCTGGGATCGGACCGTGCGATCTCAGAGGTCTTTTCCAGCCTGAACGGTCCCGTGACTTCTTGTGCCCAGGCGGGCAGACAGCTCAGCACGCAGGCCAGCCCCAACACACTGAGCCCACTGCCAAGGGCTGGGAGCGACAGAGGGGGCCAGGACTGCAGAGCTGTGCTGCGGAAGGCTGGAGAAGCCCCAAGCAGTGAGTGGAAGGGAGCCATTTGAGTGCTGCTTTTCAGGCGCACGGCAGTTTTCTATTCTGCTAATAAAGGTGCCGCACTGCCCACGGAGGTGGCTGGGGACACGCAATGGCAGCAGCAGCAGCACAGGACCGAATTCCTGGTGCCACATTTCACCCACTTTATTTTCCAGAATTAGCGGTGAGAGATGAGCTGAAGTCTCCTCATCCCCCCCAGCCCCACTGTGTGCCGAGGCACTCAGCTCTCAGCAGGCAGAGCTCCGGGAGCCCTCAGAGCCCACCTGCAGGGCTGGGAGCCCCGGGTCTGCTCCGAGAACACAGGGAAGTAATTCTCCTCGAGCCCTACAGCTTTTCTATAGGCGACGCATCCAAAAAGGTTTCTAAATGTAAGAAAACAAGTATATAATTACATAATTAAGCAGATGCACTGCAATTTTTCTTTTATGTTACCCTTTATATTTTTAAAAGGCAACAGGACAGAGCTGTGCTAAAAAGCAATAAAGCACGGGTAATTTAATACCAAATTACATCCATATTGAAAAGTTTACATGAAGTTGAGAGCAGACAGAGGTCAGGTTTTCAGCAGGACTGCCTTTAATTGCGGCCATCAGTTTTAGCAATCCAGATCTCCGGATCAAAGAAAATATAATGCTTTTCCTCAACGCTGAATAGTGAAAGCAGACAGTAAGCATGGCACTGTCTTGCACCAAAAGGTCATAAAAAAGATTATCAGAGGGGGAACATGTCTTGTATTCAGCACACATGCACCATACTGTATATTTTTAATAGTTACATTTTTCTAGCAGATTTTTTTTTAGCAACCAGGAACGTAAATTACAAATTTTACTACTAGTTCTCAAACACGCAGGGTTTCTCCTGTCCTCTAATAAATGTGCCATCTTTGTCTGTGTCTTTTTCATTTTTTTCTGTTGCCCTCAATCATAACTCAGCCCAGCAAAACAATCCCTCCTTCCTTAGGGAGGAGATGGGAGCTGAGACGCTGCCTTCCTTCCAAGGGGGGAGGAAAAAAAAAAAAAAAACACAAGGAAGAAAAAATCAAATGAGGAGTAAATTATCGGCAAATCAGATAGAAACAAGTTTCCTAGATCTGCAGATCCATTGTACAAATGAAGCAATTTCATCTCCGCTGGCTCTGGGGGGTGGGATTTAAGTGGCCAAGGGGGACCGGCGCGGGACGCGAGCAGACGGAGCATCACAACATTTGCATGCAGAGACCACTCCAATCTGCACCAGGAGACTACTTGTGAGAATCCATCTTTTTTCACTTAACAAGATACAAAATATAAAACACATTTGCCTCTTATTAAGCCTTTCTCATAAGTGGTTCCAGGTCCACCATTTTTACAGAGGGGGAGAGGGAAGCTGGGTGCTCCCCCGGGAGTTTCACTGGAGTGACTGAGATGAGGTGCAGGCTGGGAGCCTTTATTGCTTTTTTTTTTTGCTTTTTTTTTTTTCCCTTTTTTCCCCTCTTCTAAAAGCACAGAAGGAATAACATTTTAGATCATTAGCATGTACTTGGTGCCCCTGCTTCCCTCCCCGGCCCCATCCCACCGCTCTGTGCTCACCCCAGGGCTGTGCTCCCCTTCTGAGGAGCTGCCAGGACTGCCCTCCGAACCCCAGAAGGACCTGGGCCCACCGTTGTGTTTCACATACACAGAGAATTCTGCTCGTGTTTATGAGCACACGGGCCCACAAGCACGCAGCACGCTGAAGTGACTTTCTGCTGTGTTAGTGGTTTCTGTTTTGCTTTTTTTAAATATTTTTTTTTTTAAATCTGATCTGTTAAAGAAAAAAACAAAAGGGTTCGTAGCAGCCTCCACTCACAGCTCTGTCACACAATCAGTAGCATTTTCATCGTCTCTACGCTTGTTAAATATTAGATACAATATTAAAATATTGAAGGGAGAAAAGAAGGCTCGGCTCAGCCAAGATTTACTGCACAGAGAGGAGGTGAGCCAGGGGTGTGCTCTGCAGCCAACAGTGGTGAGATGCTGCTCAGATGCTGCTCACTCAGCCCAAAAAGAAAGAACCAAGCTGCTCCTCCACCTGGAGATGAGGTGTTAATGAGAACTCTTCAGAAATAAACCCAAACAATTCGCACTGCAAAGGAGAGCTGTGTCCTCCCTCCCAGCCTGCCCTAAGGAAACCTGGGGCATGGATGCTGCCTGGGAGCCCAGGCTGAGACACCAACCAGCCTGTGCTTCTGTGCCAGAGCAGCACTGAAAGCATGAGGCAGAATGCTGTTATCCTCCTCAGTAATAGTCAGAGGGATGGAAAACAGAGCATGTTTTGGAGAGAGAGAAAACAAGGAAAGAAAGAAAGCAACCATTGCCTCTGCTACGTTTGGCACCAAAGGCTCTCACGTATTTCCAACGCGTCTTTCACAAATCAGATAATAGCACCATCAGGGTTTTTTGGGCAATAGAGCCACAGTGCTACCTGGCCAATCACACCAGGCTCCAGCACAGACCCTGCTCATCTCTGCATTAAAGGGGGAGAAGAATTGGGGCACACAGGGATGTCACCTCCCATCCACCAAACACAGCGTCCTCACTGCCCACAAGCACATCTCATCTCCTGTGCCGTCCTCCACCACCATCAGCTTCCTTCCAGCAGCCATCCTCAGCTCTGAGAGGAGGGAAGCAGAACTCTGCCCTACAGCTCAGTCACCCTGCCAGGCACCCAGCACAGCTGCAGGAGTCCAGAGCCGATAGCCAGCACAGCCCCACCTGCTCCAACGGCAGCAGGAGCACCCAGGTGCTGATCCCCCACAGCCTCACCAGCTCACAGGAGTTAAAGATGAAGGCAATTTCTAATCCTGGAGAAACTCTCACACAAAGTGGCAGTGATGGTGTTGTTGCAGACTCCTACTCAAGTCTTCAGCTGCATCGTTATTTTGTTTTGCAGAAGTACACTCTTTTTGTCTATTAAGCTTCCTCTATTCAGTATCTTAGTATCATTAAATTGTTCAGCATGACTTCAAAACTGGGATTTGCTCCAAACGTTCGGAGAAACCAGGCTAAAACAGATGAAGATAACAACGGAGGGATACAAGCGCAAACCTCAGTCAGGGGGGCTTCCCTCTGACCCCTCACGTTCCCTTCTGTCACCCGACAGATGCTTCAGAATCCACTCCCACGGCTTGTTGTGTGCAGGCATTCACGTGATGCTCAGGAGGGTTTGGGGCAGGAGCAGGGACAGAATAACCTGGGCAGGATACAGGGCTGGGAGTTTAATCCCTTTGTGTCTCAGCCACGTAATCCATAAAACAGGGTAATAATACCCACTAATCTCAGTCGGCTTTAATTGATTATTTGTTAAGATCATCAAGAACCTTAGCAGGAAGACTTTAAAGACCTGTGAAGTCTACTAATTGTTTTATCATTATAATTGCTGACATATTATCTGACTTTCTCCCTTCTCCTTCCTGCCTCATACACCAGGGATGTTGCAAGGCACGCTTTCTGCCTTCCTCCATCTCCCAGCGCCAACACCACGGGGCCACATCCAGGCTGAAGTCTGGGGGTGCAAGGAATACGCATAGTTTTAGCAGTAGATCCATCAGGGTTGTGTCCTTCTGTTTAACTCATTATGGAGAAACAACAGTGAAAACAATACGGCACAGTCCTCTGCTGCAGCTAATGACAGCAAGCAAGGAAGTGCTGTATTAAAATGAATACAGCAAAGAGGAGATGATAACGTTGCTAACAGGGGGATTCTATCTGTAGCTTTTCATCATCAGATCTCAGAAGCCCTGCAGCAGAGTGCGAGCTTTTCTGCGTTCACTTTAACATACAGGTAAAGGCAATGGTGCAAAGTCAAGTGGCGGAGATCCAAGCAAGTCCCCAGGTCAACCTTAATGAGGCATTACTATAAAAAGCTACGACTGTTTATCACCGTTAACACAATAACAATTCCATGTTTATTAATATAATACATATAATCATATTCAAACCATATGTTTGTCCGCACATGGATTCATAGATGTTTTTAAATCACTTGATCCAAACTTTGCTGTAACCACACTCTCATAATATTCATCCTCTGAGCTCTAAGGCTTGTCACAGCCCTGAGCAGGGATGTTTCCTGCCCAGGTTACAGATAGCCTGAGATGAAGAATTTACCAGCTCCTCTGGTAACATCTCCGTGGAACGGCTACCATTAAAATACCCGTGCTGTGTTCCTCACCTGAACATGGGGGTAGGAAGCTGGGCTTGCTCCATGCACACATACATGTCCCTACACAGGGAGGAGTTTCATGCAAACTTCTGCAAAAAGAAAATTAAAAGACACTTCCTGTACAGCACTTTTGGGCAGCTCTTTGTGGATGGCATTTTAGTGCTTTTAGACCCAGAGAACAAACGACTGCAGTTTGTCACCAAAGCCCACACAGAGCAGGATGCCCTGGAACTCTAGGGTGAAGGAGTTTGCATGGTCA
The DNA here is from genome assembly GCF_019238085.1 of Lagopus leucura. Lineage (NCBI taxonomy): Eukaryota > Metazoa > Chordata > Aves > Galliformes > Phasianidae > Lagopus > Lagopus leucura. The sequence continues at coordinate 793,689 of NW_024962299.1, forward strand.
TGGCGGCACGCGGTCACCGCTTTGCTTGTCCAATATCAGAGGGAAGGTGTTTCGTGGCTGGTGCATTCGGAGGAAGCACGACCGAAATGACTTCTATTCCCATTCAATCTTCTCAGCTCGCAGAGCCAAAGCCCTCCATGCAATGGCCAACACGAGCACCAACGGCCGAGCGCCGTGTCTGCAGGTCTGCACGCAGTGCTGGGCCGTTCCATTCACACCACGCACGCGGGCAGGCTGTGGAAGATCTCATTTTATTATGGCCTCAGGACACTGAGCTAGAATTGGTCTAGCAGGAAGGGAAAAGCTATTGAGCCACAAGCTTTCTCTCAGATGGTTTTCTCTTCAGAAGTTTACTTTACCTCCCAAATTAAATTTTTTAGTAATATTCAGTACTTTTTTTTCTGAAAAACCTTAAGTTGTAGCAGTGTGTCCGCAGTTATTTATTACCTGCCTTGTGGTCAGAACAAATATGATTTTGTTATTCCATGTTGTCAATAGAAAAAGCACATATGGTTTTGGTTGACAAAATTATGATAAAATTCACTGTATCCTAAAAAATGATTGAAAAGTTTGCAGATGGTTTCTGGGCATAGTAGGGAGGGAGAGGATTGAGTTTCAACAAAAGACGTGCCAAATTTTTTTTCTCTTCTTACTGTTCACCCTGTTTCCACATCCCAGATTTTTTCTTATTAGATACGAGGGTAAAGCAGGTATTCAATCCAGAAGTCATATGTTTCTCCTTAGCTTTTGGCATTCCATCACACTTTGTCATGTTCACATTATGTTTTACCCAGGTTCATTCACAGATAAACAAGAAATGACATCATAAGCCTCGAGTCACAAACAGCAAAACACAAAGAACGACAACCTAAAGAGCGACAAAACTGCACTCCAAAATTTTCATATTTGAGGAATGCTGGTTTGAGGCATTTGCTGAAGGCTTCAAGTCAGTCTAAACTTTGTCTTCTTTTTTTTTTTCCCTTAAAAACCAACCCCTGTTCTGCCACTTCCCAGGGGACAACAAGGCAGAGAAAGGGCCAGGCGAGACATTCGGTTATTTCTTGATAGCATTGGTAAGCCCCTTCCCATCAGCTCTGCTCAGACAGTAAAGCCAATCCCTTCTGTGGGCTCCCAGTAGCTGCTCGCAGCACTTTATGCATCTATAAAAAAAAGACCCACGTAAACTGTGCTGTTTGTGTTTCATCTCCAAAACATCGTACAGAATCACCTGTCATTTGTAACACGCGTTTTTTGTCTTCATCTTTCTGGAGAAAACATTTGCTTAGCTTTCTGCTCGCACCTGAGCCCTGCAGTGATGGTCTGCAGGCTGGGACGGCCCTTTGGGTGTTTATGGGAATGGGGGGATTTTGATTTCACCACTCTACAGCAGGAACCGAGCCGGTTACTAAAACAGCTCCTATGTGTGAGGTTACGACTCGCCTCACGCTCTCCATTAATTTGGGAACAGACTTCCACCTGTCGTGGCCATTTTTCTCTCCCTGACACTTATGGCAGTTGACGATCTGCTACATCACAATTCCACAAGCTGCTTGTGCCGCCGTGCACACGTGTGCCTGGAGGTCCATGCCTGCTCTGTGGCCTGGAGAAGGGAACCATTTTTGCTGTATAATGATGAATAACACAAGCTGCTCAGCACCTGTCTCAGCTGGCAGCATGTCGCCACCTCTGTTGAGCCCAGCGGTGCCCACCTGCTGCTGCCCTGCTGCCCGGCGACCTCTGCGCAGTGGCAGCAGCCCTGACAGCTCTGACCATTGTGAAGAACATCTGGAAGGTGTCATCTGAGTGTTAGTAATGCTCCCTGCCATGAGCTATGCCTGAACATGTTGATAACTTTTCCAACGTGGAATTCATTTTTTATAACAGGATACACGTGGAAGTTCATGTTTCAGTGGTGGACAGAAGTGGCTCTTTTCTTCTTCAAAAAGATTTGTGACCTCTTCTCCAGGCTACTGTAACATGATTTATTTGGGTCTCCTTTCACCGGCCACGGCATTACCAGAGAGCGCTCTGGCTTTCAGCTGCGAGTTACCGAGGGCTGTGCTCCATGACCAGCTCTGAGAGCTGCCAGAACGGCTGCAGGGCTCCAGGCTGCGGCGGGGCCTTGGAACTTGGCTGCTGGGCTGGGCAGCGGGGGGCATGCACTGCTGCCCACTGGGTAATGCTCCACATTGCAGGGCAAGGGCGCTTTGTACCAAAGTGCACAGAGGAATTGCTGGGAAACAGCTGATGGACAGCTGGAAACAAGATGGGAAAGAACAGGGAGCCTGGGGAGCAGAGGAGCAAGCAGAACTGAAGCAGGAATGTAGCAAATGAGAATAAAACTGCACCAAATCTTGTAAAAAAGTTTTTGGTTTACTTTGAGATGGAGTGGTGAGAATACGCTTTGCTCCTGTGCTGCTCCCATCCTTGTTGCTCCAGGAAGCCACCACGTGGCCCAGTGCTGGAGACATGAAGCAGGCTCACCCAGCTACCCTGCCCCATCCCAAGGATCCCAGGTACACACAGTGAGGCACCTTTTGTGCACAGCTGTTGATTGCACAAAGGAAGAAGTTTCCGAGGCCTTTGCTGTGCAAATCCCTGAAGTGATCACAAAGCAGCACGCTCCACATTTCCATGCTTATTTCCAACACAGAACGTGACCTATGTGGGTTTTATCTCAATCTATTTTCTTATTCAAGCACTTATTAAAATAATCAGTTTAAATGTCACAGTGGTTCCAGACACATGCAGCAGCTGGAAGATGTTCAGCAAGAACTCAGAGAAGTCCTCATGCAACCCCACGTATTGGACACATCTCCAACACCGCGCACGCAGAGAAGCTGTGAGCCCTTCATTCTGAGCCCTTCAGCTTCCCAGGGCAGAGCCGTTCGTCCCTGCTGCCACCCAGACCTGGATCAGTGCCCGACATCAGCACAGTTCCTCAGGGTGATGCTGAAGCCAAGGGCCTGCAGTTCAGAGAGAAGAATTCTACCCAATAAACCTTTCTGACATGCAATAAAATAACACATTTATTTACTTGCTTGAACCCACCAATGTGCTGTTCATTTCAGTGATTGATAGAATTGGGTTATAATAAGCATACTTTATTATTGAAAAATTTAATTTAAGGTTTAAACATAAAACAAATGGTATTTTGAAATCTATTTTAATGAAGACTATCAAAACCATTCCATTGCCATAAGGGAAAAATTCTGTCTCCATATCTGTTATGTATATATGCATGAAATCTTCAGCCTACAACTCTGAGTCGCCTGTCCTTCTATCAATCCATCATTCTGAAAATAGAATACAGAAAGCCTTATTTTTTCACTTAATTTTCATTAAATTCTTGAGGGAATTAAAATAACACAATAATGGGCAAATTCTGCCACTACAAATCCAAATGACAGCAATGAATCTACTTATGGGCAGAATTTGGCCAAAACTCCAGCTAGGATTGCCAAAAACAGAGCAGATACCAATAAAAGAGTACTTAGAGTTCAAGTATGTCAGGCAGGTAAATAATATACTGTGAGTTCATACAGGAAAAGGAGCGCCTTCAACCCATTGCACAGAGCAGCAGGCTGCCAGCAGCACCCGATGCCATCCTCCTGCCAACAGCCCCAAGAGGTTCTCCTTGCAGAGGAGACACGGGACGGCTGGTGGGCCTCAAGAAGGTCCAACAGCAAAACATCCTGTACTCAGAGGGCAGTGAGGCACTGGCACAGGATGCCGGAGAACTGTTGGTCCCAACTGTCGGCTGGGGCCCTAGGCAGCCTGATCTCATGGTTGGCATTGCCTACAGCATGGGGGTGGGAGCTCGACGATCGCTAAGGTAGCTTCCAATCTCAGCCATTCTGTGGCTCTGTGATAGAATGTCCGGCCCAGTGCTCACCGCTGCATTCTTTGCAATACAAACTCTTCCTGCTACACAATTAAGGAGCAGCCCTCTCTCAGGAGCGGGCCCAGCTGTACCACCGCGCCGTACACCGGGTTACTGGCCCGTTGCTGAGGGCCAGGCGCATTTGGGCAGTGCCCAGCGTACACTCGGAAAGAATGTGCTGGAGGATGCACACAGAAGAGCACTTGGTGCAGCTTCCCCTGGCGCTTCCCAGAGACCTGCCAGCAGGCAGTGCGGACATCGCTTCCCCATCTCTAAAAGGTGACACAACGAGACCCGGCTCCAGGAGGGCCCTGCTGTGGGCACACGGCCCTGCAGTCCTGCCCTGGGCAGTGACCCCAGCACAAGGTGAAGCCTCTCCGCCCTGCGCTGCCGGGGCTGCCCGCTCCCCTCTGCCCCCTTCTTGTTCTCAGATGTTTGGTGACGGGTGATACCTTTTTTACCTTGAATTCATTTAAAAAAAAATAATTTGGGTCTGCCTGCTCGTTATAATTCCGTGTGTCAGCCAGGCGGTAGCCATGCACTGAAGTTCAGGGGGTGGGAATAATAGAATTGCATTAGGGATGCCGGGAATGCTCTCATTCACATTTTCCTTAAATTTTTTAAATCACCTCAAACCATGGCAGAACACTAAAAGCGGAAGGTGCTGGCCGGATTCCTGCCTGATAATTTTTAAGTGATTGTCTGAATTCCAATTGGAAGCGCTCAGCACCCGGTAAACCAACAGAGTCGTGGCTCGGCGGGTCAGACCTGCAGCGCATTCTGCCTTTTTGCGGAAAGGAAATTTATCTTTTGAAATGACTTATTCTTCCCCTGGATGTTCCTTTGATGCAGGTCTATTGTTTCAGTGTAAAGAAAACGTATTCCTTTAACAGGTTTATGCCTTCAATGGAATTTGTGTAAGTAGGTTCCACTGCACAAACACAAAAAGCCCTAATACATGCAGGCTGGGTCTACATCACGCCGTCAGATGTCAAGTTTGATGGCTGATGGTACTTACACAGATTTACACAACAAAAAGTACATTAAAAGGACGTTAAGATTGTGAGTCAAAGTCACAAAAGCATGGAAATTCACATTTCAGGATTTAAACATCCAATATTGACATGGAATGCTGAATATTAAAATGGTGTCCCATTAGAGTTAAGGTACTGAATAATTTTTAATCTAGACTATTAATTTCCTGCAATTTGTTGTTCTCTCTGCCTCTTACGGCTTTCACGCTTTTAATTAAGTTTTTGTTGTGTGTATGTCCTTGTCTTGTAATTTCAGAGTTGCTCCTTCTGCATCGAGTATAATTACATAATATATGCTGCATGTGTGATAGCTTAATTAGAAATGTTAACCGCTATATGTATTGAAATCATAAAAAGCTTCATGAAACTTTAAGAGTAAATGTTTCTACATATTTACTGAGGCTTACAAATGGTTGTTTCCAGTATTATTCTCTAATAAAAACAATTACACCCAACATCAGCTCAACTCGGAGTCAAATTATGAATAATAACGATAATTAGTACTTACAGAATGCTTATCACCACGGTGTTACCGTTCCCAGATGGAACAGACAGATTTGGGGTTAGGTAACGTGCACAAGGGCTCGCTTCTAGGCAGCGGAAAGGGGGGGAAGCCCCGCTCAGAACGGCGCGCTCCAAGCAGGCTCAGGCAGCAATATTAAACTGCTCGCTTTGATCGTTTGACCCCCCTCCCCCATGTGTCTGGCATTATTCTTACAAAACCCTGCAAGGATCCAAACCTTTCAGGCACTGAATTGCTGTTAGGAGATGGTGGGCACTAAAATAAACGGGAATGGAAGGTGCTTAGGAACACGCGCGGCCAGAACGACGTCAAGTTAAAAATAATACAGTAAATTGTGTTTTGAAAATTTTTTGTAACGTGAAAAAAAAATGATTCCCAAGTTTACATCTCTATGCCAGTCCTCACCCCGGCTTGAATTCTGCTCAGCGATTTTATAAGCCCTCGGAGCAGAAGCATGCAGCAGAACAGCAGCGTGCTGTAACTGCAACCAGCAGCCTCACAGCCCTGCGATGGCAGCAGAAATGTGCAAGAGAAGCCAGTGGATAAAAGCCCCAACGTGATGACTGCTTGCTGTGCTCAAAGGGGCTGGAATAGCTCACGAGGAGAGGAGCACCCAGAGAATGGCGCAGCGCAGTGAGATAAAGCAGGAACCACCGCCTGGAGTACAATTTACGTTTGCTAATTCCATTTCTATCTCACAGAAGGAGGCTCCATCTTACACAGCGGCGCAGCCATTTTGAGCTCACCAGGAGCAAACGAGGCAGCACAGAGCACCTTCCTCCAGTAAACCATGATGCTGACTCAGATGCTCAGTATTGGCCAGTAGATAATTATGGCCAACATCAATTAAAAGAGGCGTTTTCTTAATATCTCACAACCACTCTGCAATGCCTGGACCAAAGGCATCGCCGCCCTCCAAGAGTGGCCCCGGGCCAACATGTTGGTGTGTGAGCACTATGAGCAGCTCTGGGAGGAGTTTCTTTGGGGCTCCTCGTAGCCATGAGCTGACATCCCCCACACCTCTCTGGTCATTTCTCAAATATTGTCTTTGGAGGCTAGGAGATGTTGATTAATACTTAAAAATAAGTTTTCTAAGGTGTGTTACATATAATCACAGAAGCATTCAGGTTGGAAAAGACCCCTGCAATCCCCAGGTCCAACCCCAACCCATCCCACCATACCCACTGACCATGTCCTTCAGTGCCCTCGAACATCCCCACAGACAGTGACCCCACCACATCCCAGGGCAGTCCATGCCAATATCTGACCAGCCTTTCTGAGAAGAAAGCGTTCCTAATATTGGAGGGCACTTTATTCCTTCCAGGTGTCCCTCCCTGTCTTATTTATGGTCTCACTTTTCTCCTCCGCATGGAAATCCTTGCTAGCTTTTAGCCAGCTGTAAGAGATCGGTAAGAAGCATTTGTAAAGGGAAAAAAAAAAAAAAAGTGAGTCTTTTTTCTGACCATCCTTTGCCAACCATATTAGGGGGAGCGTTTCCTGGCTTGGAACAGCTTTGCAGCACCTCGCAGCTGACCTGTGAGCAGTACGCCGTGTGTTGTTACACAAACAGCCAAAATACGGTCATGTCTGATAAACCTGCACTGCTGCCTGAGCCTTTCCATCAGGAACCTTCCCATAAGGGAAAAAAGAAAAAAAGGAAAAAACAAGGCAGAAGAATGTGAATCTCTGTTCTCAGGGGCTTTGGGAGAATCGCAGCAGAAAGTCCAGAACCAGCAGATCCCTCATCATCCCCGTGCTGGGGGTGTCGGGGCGGTGCACCATGGGGTCCCCCCACATGGCACCGTGCAGCTGCTGCAGCGCTCCCATCCCTCCAGCTGTGTGCAGCTGCCTCGTGTCGAGCTGCCGGCGCAGGGTGCAGCCCCCAGAAGCACAAGGCCCCGCAAAAGTTGCTTGAAAGAAAAAGACCCTCGGGTTGATCACAGCGCGGTGTCAGCCGGCAGCGTGCGCGCTGGAAGCTCTGCCCTGCCTGCCTAACGGCAGCTTATTCCTTTCCTTACACTGTCAACCATTGTTACTGATTGTTAATAGCATTAATATTTCCATCACTTAATTTATTTTATTAATCCCATTCAGGTTTACCATTACAGCATATGAACTGTAAATAGCAATAACAATGCCATCAAGGTTAATATCGCCGATGCTGAAGGGTATTATGCAAAGCGCCGTGCTGCAGACCCGCGAGCTGGGGGGGTTAAACAAAGGTCTTGTGCAGATTTACAGAGCGGCGCTATCTGGGGAAGAGGTGAAGATTTAATACCAGGAGCCTCCTTTAAATTTCCCATAATGTCCCTTTCTATCCCCCGACTGTAAAAATATCGCCAGAGAACGTTCTTAAGGAACGGCGTTTTTATCTTAAATTATTAAAAGTCTAATGGTGGCTCCAGCTCCCTCCTAACAGCACAGGCACTGCAACCAGGCAATTTGTCAGTGCTCAGAGCACAGCACAGGGGTGGGGGGAAGTCACACAAAGGAGGAGGTAAAGGTCTGTCCGGGGTGAGCAGAGTCCCCTCTGGTCCCAGTGGCACAGAGCACAGCCACCTCCCACAGAAACCGAGGGTGAAAGTTTTCCAGCAAGAAAAAGGTCAAAATACCTCCACGTAAAAGTGGCACCAGCACTGGTGGATCCCAATGGGGAAGTGAGGGGATGTGGCACTGTGATGGGCTGGGATGGCACGGGTGCCTGCCTTGCAAATGTCACTGGGGAATAAGGCGGGGGGGGGAGAAATCAGAATGAAAGTGAAAATCCTACAGAAATGCAGGGAGAACGCAGAAGGCCCTCATACAGAGGGCACTGAAAGCAGCACTTTGGGGAATTCTGCAGTAAGGCTCCATTTGCACCTCGGGGATGGATTTCTTAAGGCTACGGCCTGCGTCAGCTTCCTACGCCTGGACAGGGTGATTTAGCATTCACACCACTTTATTTGGGAGAAATCTGTAAAAGAGTTGGAGCTGTAAAATACCTTTCTGCTCATTTTTCATTGCTGCAGCGGCTGTTAAAGCACCGCTCGCAGGGAGAAGGCTTCGTCCTGCGGTGGGAAGCGGCCCGCTGGCACGGCCCTCCTTCCTTTGTTACATCTGCCTCGCCTTCCTCCAGGAATTAAATTAGATATACAGGGGAAAAAAAAAAGAGAGGAGAGGGGGGAGAGGGAGGGCAAGAGCGGGAGGGAGAGAGGGAGGAAAAAAACGGTGCAGGCAGGCAGGAATATATTTCCTATGTCTGGGTAAGGGGAAGGATCCGAGGTAATTGCTTGCTTTTCTCATTGTTCTCAGCTGCCAAGCCGAGATTCATAGAGTGTCTGCAAAGATCGCTCTCTTTTTTCTTCTCCTTCTAATTCTTCACTCCCCCCCTCCTCACCACCAGACCCCCAGCCCCGATCCCTCCCTTCCCGGTGCTTATTCCACCCCAGGAAAAAAAAAGGAAAAAAAAAAAAAGTAATTTGTCTGCTTTATTTATGATGCAATGAAGGTATGCTGAACGCATCGGGATAACCTGACACTGGTCAAACTATCTGTCAGCAGAGAAGAACTGCCTTCATACTCCAGCGAGTGCATAATTTAACCATTGCTCCTCCGCGGGGCAGCGCGGGGCCATCCATTCATGGCAGCGCTTCTGTCACCGCGCTGCGCACAATAAAAATCCGTTCTGTTGCACCCAGGCAAAAACTGGAATTTGACATGTTTTCAATCAAGCCTTTATCTTCTCATTTTCGCCAGTCATATACAGATTGTCTGCATGTAATAAAACTTCTGCTTGGAAAAATATAAAATGATTTGAGATATTCATAGGAAAGCCGGGTCCCAAAACAAGATGGAACGCACAAATCTGCCAGCAATGAAACCAATTTGGGATGGATTTAGGACCCTGAGAGACGCAGACAATTGGAGGAAGCAGCAGTGCTGTGGGTCGGGTAATCCTGCACCGCTCCGGGAAACGCAGCCCGTGGAGCACGGGGAGACCTGGAGGAGGAGGGAGTGGGAAAACTGCAGCAGAAATATTGGCCGTGCAAACCACAGATTGAAATAAAATAATAACATTAACCACAGCGGGGCTTAAAAACAATAACAGATAAACAATCTATTGGAGCCCCGCTGAAACAGGATGGAGCAAACAGGGAAGGCAGCAGTGGTTACACTCCCCCATTTTACAACAGCCATGACACTGCGGTGCCCGTTGCCACATCCACCAGGTCCTGCAGCCCCCACAGCCCCGCTGGCTGCTCCAGACCCAGATCTGGGACCAACCGAGTTTGAACAACTCAATTTTTCCTTTTGCCATCAAAAACAATGGTGAGGATTAGGCCCTGAGCCACAAGCTCCTGCGCCACGAAGCCCCGCCGGGCAGGATTTCCTGAATATGGTGGATTTGAGCACACTGAAAATATTCCAATGGTTAATAGATGACAGAACAAAATATGGAAAAAAAGATTTTGACATATAATGCACTGCATGCAATAGGGATCAGAAAAGGAACTCCAGGAAATAAGGAGCTTGATGAATAGGTTTTGCCTATGATCCTGTTTCTTTCTGATGCACACCAGCGTTTGCCTTTGCAATGTAAGGAAGCAGAGATTTTATGAATGGGAACAGCTACAGCACGAGGACTGCAGGCAGTGCGGGGCGGCCAGGCTGTGCCCTGCACCCAGGGACGGCAGCCCAGAGCCCCAGTTCAGCCTGCTGGGCCCATCTGCATTGGAATGGGCATTCAGAATTGATCGCCGTTTTTCATTTTATGATTATTTAGGAGTCAGCCCTTGCAGTCACGTTGTATACTCTCTCATGACTAAAATGCATGTTAAGATAAGAACAGTGTATTTGGCAGAACAGAAAAACAAAGATAGATATTGCATACGAGGAATCCATTTATGAAAGAACAGATCCTGCAGCAGATCTATCTAACGAGACACAGCGCTGTTTTGCCGTGGTTCCGGGAATCCCACTGCTGCATAGACAGATGAGTGTGCACGCATTTGTTACACCAAAATTGCTCTCCAGTAAGCAGTACAGTTGGAAACAACCCCCTTTGCTTTCCTGCTCACCTCTATTTTTTTCCCTACACAACAAAGAAAACAACACAAAATTGCAATTTGCCCACATCTCTTGTTAATCCACAACCACTTTAAAACATGACACCACAGATATGGACAAATTCAGCAAGCTTTAACATTACTGTAAAATTGCAACTCAAAATTAGTTAAAACAATTTAAATTTGTTATGTAAAAGCCACAATGAGACTGAACAGTTCTGAGTCCGCTTTTAACTTGAGCCGAATTCTTAAGGCTGCCAAAAACCTGCAAACAGACAGTAATACCTGAGACACTCATGTTGATTTAAAGCAGAAGCCCTAACACCACCATCACAGTTCTGGGCAGGTTGTTGCATCTCCTCAAACCCAGAGTGAAAGCCAGCCCAAATAAAACTGCAGGCCTTCCCTGCGAGCAGTGCAACACCAGTGAGTGCTGCTGATGGCAGAGTGCTGTGGCTGCCGTTGTGGCTGTGCACAAGGCTGACCCCAGAGCACTCTGGCTGCAGCCGTGGCCCCACCTGGCCCAGCCCCAGAGCGCTGCCCGCATTAAAACAAAGCAGTGTCCCAGATGTGCTGTTACCATAACCTTCCCATCCCTCCTCATCACGGAGTGAAGGCACCTTGCGCTGATGTAAGGGGATTGGCTGCAAATCATTTTACTTTAATAAGTGACATACAGCAAATGGAAACCTGCTCTACAGAATAAAAGAATGTCTGTTCCCATTTTGAAATGCTTGGATTTTAAAAGAAAATGAGAACGCATTCTCCAAGAAAAAATAAATGAAAAGAGAGAATAGAGCAATAGCAAAGGGAAACTTGAAGATTAGCGTCACCGCCCTTATTAGCGACGGAGAACGGCTTAAGTCGCCGTTCCGGCAGCACCCCGGGAGGTGACCGCGTGCGCGGCGTCGGCGTCGCCAAACCCAACGGCACAACGAGGACGGACCGCACCGCGGGACGCTTTCAGCCTTCGATGCCCTACGGACGGGGAAAGGCGCACGGTGACCCCGCGGCGGTTCCGACGCGGTTCCGACGCGGCCGCGGGCCGCTCCCCCGGGGACACCGCGGCACCCTGGGACCCCCCGCCCCCCCCCCTCCCTCTCCCCCTCCCCCTCCCCCTCCCGCCGGGTCCGGCGGGGCGCAGCGCGGCGGCGGTCCGTGGTGAGCGAGCGCCCCCTGCGGGCAGCGCTCCGCGGCGCTGACCCCGAGCACGGCCTGACCCCCGGCGCGGCGCCCGGCACGCTCGGCCTTGAGATGGCGCACCGAGCAGCGGGGGGCGAGCAAGCGCGGGGCGTTTTTTTCCTACGTTAGCGATAAATTACTCTCCCCGTTAATGGCCCGTGAGGGGAGCCTGAAAAATTTGGTATGGGATTCTCAAAAACGTGCAGGAGGCGGCTGGGGGGAGCGGGTGCCCCCAGATGCCCCCGGAAATATCTATCCCAAGTCCAACAGAAGGCGCGGCCAGCCCTTGTGCCCAAACTGAACCCAGACCGCATCCAGGATCTGAAATATTAAACGACCAGGAAAAAATGCAACAAAGGGCAACTTCAGATTACGTGCAAGCACGGCGGAGGATTCCCAAACACCTCCCAGCAAAACACAGCCACGAGAGCGTGACCGAATAACAACCCTGAATGTCACCGCCCCAACCAATAATGGAAGCACGAGCGGCCCCTGATCGCCCTGCAGAGCTCCAACCGCTCCGCGCTCCTCACTGAGCTGCACGCTGCTGCCAGCACAGCACACACACTCACACTCACCCCTTTCCCCACTCTCCCAGGGCCTGGGAGGATCTTTCTGCTAGTTTTTTTTTCCCTTTTCCCAGAAGGGAAAGTGTTTGTATTACAGGGTATGAAAGCAGTCCAACATGCAAGCATATTTAATTTGGAAAATGTGTGCCTAAATGCCACTTGTTATGGGATTAGTTAACAGCTGCACGGCTGCTACTGTGGAAAGAATTTTTTCCAGAAGTAAAAAAAAAAAAAAAAAAAAAAGGAAAAGAAAGAAAAGGATTTAACTGAGAATTGATATGCACCATGTCCCAACTTTCCCTGAGCATTTCCAAGTGACATCCAGCTTTCAGCTCTCTATGGGGCTGTCCTCACTTCACTGTCAGCTGAAGCTCTCTGCACTTCCATAACTCCTCTCGAGTTGGTCGGCATAAAGCAGGAGCCGTCAGCACTGGAAGGCAACAACCAGCTGCCAGGCATGCAACAGGCAGCACAGCACAGCACAGCTCTGCACAGCCCTGCACGGCCCTGCCACTGTGAACAGCCCCAGTGTTCCACGGTGTGCCAACAGCACGGCACAGATACACTCTAGATGAGTCATTAAAAACACCACCCTGTCCTGAGTGCCCTACCGTGTCCCCCAGTGATAAGTGCTATTCGTGAAGGAGAATCTCACTGTTCACAAATCAGGCAATGAGGCACACCTACAAGTCTTCCATGTCTGTTTGTACAGCCACAACCTCCCTACACAACAGCTGAGACGTTACCATGCAGGTGCCAAGCAGCAGTGCCAGGGCTGCAGCACGCCTCCTCCAGCCCGAAGTGCCTCCCATCGACATCACACGTTGGGTCCCCCCAAGAGCAGCCCCTCTCCTCCTGGCCAGGAGACCCAAGACAGCAGGCTGCCCTAAGCCTTTGGGATTGAGCCCAAAGCCAGGCTGTCACGATGGGGCCCAGCGCAGGAGCGACTCTGGAGTGAGCAGTCCCAGGGCCACCCTGGAGAAGCCTCCACCAGCTGTGGTTGGGGGAGGCCCAGCAGGAAGCTCCGGGCATTCGGATTTTTGGCCCAGCGTGGTTCTAGTCCTGCTGCAGCTGCCCTGGTTCCATGACAAACATGGTGACGAAGGACAGTGCCACCTAACGCTGCGGGTATTTCCATGATGTGTATATCAGCAATGAGACAGAGACAGCCACACCATATAGCAGAAAATCTCTATGGCTGTTCCTTTTGGATACCGTACACTGATTGCTTTCGTGCCATACACACAAATATGATCATGCTGTGCTGACAGATACTCTGCAATTACAGGGACAAAGATGGACGCTGTGCAGAGGTTTTCTGCAGGAAATGATACCCTGCAATGGAGTGGGGGGTCATTAGGAGCGAGCTCCTCCAAGCCCCATTCCTGCTGCACCACTCTGCCACCCACAGCAACATCCCCTGTCCGAGCCCTGCTCTCCCTTCCTCACAGGCCCAAAGGACCCCGTGGTGTCACTGCAGAGCCCACACATGGGGAGGGGACCACATTGTTATGCACATCCCCTGCAAGGATCCCCAGCAGCAGAAGTCATGTACAGCTGTGCCAGCACTTCAGGTGGGGAGCAATGTGCAGAAGCAAACTGCAACCCCCTTAATTGTGTCTTAAAAGGGTCTGAGGTGGGTGTGCTCAATTTTTCTCAACGCTACAACAGAATGCTCACTTTCCAGCATTCTCTGCTAAAATTGACCAAAGAAAAACACTGTTTCCAAAGCATGAGCACTGAATCTCCAGCACGGTGTGAGGAAGCCTTCTTACATTTGCAGACATTTAAAATCAGGGCCACTTTAAGAGAAACACATTACATGTATGCTCTGTCAGCTCAGAAATGAGAGGCATTTACCCTTGAGACAATAAAAAGGATCTGTTAAACCATGCCAAGAGGAGCACGGAGTTCCCAGTGCCAACCTCCAGTCTGGCAGACGCTGCCGGGACGCCCCCTGCACGGCTCACACAGCGCTCACAGGGCACAGTTATTTCCACACCTGAATCTGACATTAAAACTGAAGTCGCATTAAATAAATAAATTCTTCGCAACAAATTCAAAAGTTTGTGCAGTTAAAAAATTGTGTATGGGTTGTATTTGTGCCAATATTCTTATTAAATGGTGAAACTCACGCATACATTTAAGAAAAGCCCCCCGGGCTGAGCCACAGCTGTGTCCCAAGGCAGCACTGAGCTCATCACTGTGCACGGCACTGCAAAGGGGTGAGGAGGCAACAGGGACTGCAGGGAAAGGGCATGCAGGGCACAGCATGGGGGGGCTCAGGGGGGACGGGGTCACCTCCCCTCCTGCCTGCACAAAGCAAACCCCAGCTGCTAACCATGCGGAGTGAGAGCTGTGTGCTGAGATCTGGGGATGTTTAAAATATCTCCTCAAACATCTTGCTGAGCGAAGGCAAGGCAAAGCAGAGTCCACCTCATACACCAACCTTCAAGGTAAAATTAATTATTAAATGGTAAAGCCAGGATGCGGAATGATTGCTATCAATATTTTAATACTTTCACTGCTAATTTCATTCTCCCTTCATAATCTGCTTTCTGAAAAGGCAACAGAGCAACCGGAGCATTGGCAACGAGCGCCCAGCCTCCGTGGGGTCAGTGTCTGCAGCAGAGCACAGAAGTTTTGTTACATACATTAACTACATTGCATATTTTATACGCCCGCACCCTGCAGACACTCAGGGTCCAGCAGGGGGGTTCTGAGCACTGGCGGAGCTGTGGGTGTCCCTGTTCACTGCCACGAGTGGGGCCAGGTGGCCTTTAGAGGTCTCTTCCAATGCAAACCATTCCGTGCTTCTATAATTCTCTTCGCTCGGTGCAGCCTGAGCAAGCCAAAAGGTTGGGCACCCATAAACTCTGAGGCTGAAAAGCGCCTGCATTTGGGGTTCGGCTTCCAGCAACACGGCAGGCAACGTCACCCCCCCGAGGCAGCACGAAGCACAGCAGGGGCTCTGCTTTGCATCAACGCCAAAACTTGGACGCGCACCTCCCTGAGCATCCGCACAGCCAAGCACAGATGCACACCTGGGAGCAGCTGAGCGCTGCGGGGCCGAACCCACACGGAGCGGGCACCGGGCATCCCCACTGCCAGGCAAGGAGTAGCGCTGCCACTGTATTTACTCATTATTAGTCTAATGAGGCTGTTTCCCGGGAGTTTAATTACCATAATAGAGACAATTCCTTTCTTAACCCTCTTTACAGCTTGGAACAGAAAAAGCCCGTGAAAGGGCAGTGAGGAAGACGAGCGCCGGCCGGGAGGTGTCATGTTGGAAGCTGCTGGAGCAGAAAGGCAGCGGGGCCGCGGCACGGGCTGCCAGCCCTGCGCCACCGCCCGGGGCAGTGCGGGACGGGCTGCGGGGCGGGACGGGCTGCGGGAGCGCGGGGCATTCGCGGCCCTTTGAAACCCAACTCCTCGTCATTTTCCATTTACTGTTTACTAATGGAACCAGATATGGCAACGGTTTTCATTCTTTTTTACTTCTCCTCCCCCCCCCCCCCCCACGCCGATTGTGCATTTTTTTAGACTTAAGTCAACATATTTTCCATTCCATATGCAGCAAGAAATCAGAAAATTAAATGCTTTTCTTTTTTTCCTGGTATTGCTAAGAAATGTTTCCACAGTGTTGCCACAACACACGCAGAGATTCACTGTGCAGCTTTACGGGTCTGCTGCCCCACAAAGACAAACCAGATGGCATTAAGGCAGCTCTGCTCGGCAGTGCCAGCCCGCACCAACATCTCGCAGCAGGGCAGCTCCCCCTTGCAGGCAGGGATCCCTGCACTACAGGGCAGACAGCAACACAAGCCTCCCTCGCACGTGGATGAAAACATAAACAAAAGTCGCTCTTCAAAACAGCGTTCTGGGATAGTGACAGATTTCTGAGGGCAGTGCCGGGTTGGCTGTGTGATCCCAGCAGGGCTGTGGGTCCAGACCCAGAGATCTACTGTGTAGCATTGCGGAAATGAGAATCGTTAAAAGGTGGAGGCAAAGGGACAGCAAGGATGAAAAGCAGCAGATCTAAAAGGAGAAAAGAGGCAGTCAATGGAGGAAACAGCACAGAGCTGGACCGAGCAAACCAGAAGTCTCTCTTAGCCTGCTTCATTCATCCTTAGGTTCCACAGACAACATACTACGAAACCAATTTCTACAAAGGGGACCTATAGGAAAGCGCAGAACGGCCTTGAGCCGGGGCCCAGGTTCCAAAACAACACAAGTCCGTGCCTGGTTGTCCTCTAATCCACCACCTCACGACCAACCCTCATCCCAGCGCCAATACCTGCGCACTGCCCGGCCCCGAGCCGGAGACGTCCCAGTGCCGCCGGCGACACTCGGGCACACGGTGGCGCGCCAAGGGAAGCGCGGGGCTCTGCGGTGCCCCACGGTGCGGAACGAACTCAACACCTCCCCTGCAGGGCTCGGCACCCGGCAGCCCGAGGACTGCGCCGGCTGAGCACGTGCCGACAGAACTCCCGCAGCCCTCAGCAAACCCAACCATAAAATAAACGCGCCGGTAACACGCAGCACGCCTGGCTCCACGTGCGCTCTCCTCCCTCGGTAACGGCTCCCGAGCGCACAGACCGGACTGCCCCGAGCGGAGCGCTCCGCGACCCCGCACCGCCCGCACAGCGCCAGGGGGCAGCCGCGTCCCGCAGCGAGGGGCGGAGCGGGGCGGCACGGAGCCGCAAAGCGGGGCTGCCCGCATCGCTGCCCGCATCGCTGCCCGCATCGCTGCCCGCATCGCTGCCCGCATCGCTGCCCGCATCGCTGCCCGCATCGCTGCCCGCGGGCGCTTGTAGCTGGGGCTCGCGAGTGTTTATCGATTGCCTTGGCGGGGAAACGTTGTTTGGTTTGGGGCTCGGTTGGGCTTTTTTCACTTTTTCATTCAGCCGCAGAGCTGCATAAGAAAGATGCGTTCAGTCCATATGTAACGCTTCAGAAAATGAAAGGCGGCACAAACGGGGCAGGTGTCAGCAGAGGGAAGGTCTGACGCTCTCCCCTGTAAATTTTACCTACTTCTCTCGCACCATCAATATTAGGAAGAAAGTTAAAGAACTTTTTAAAGCCCAGCCTCCCCCAGACCCTCGCATGGCGCCCAGCAGCAATGCCACATTCCCACAGAGCGGCGGCCCTCGGTCAGGGGACGCTCCTTTGCCACCAAGCGGACACAGCAGCGGTCACAAAGCAACATCTAGAAAGTCACAGCCCAAGCGCAGCCTCGAGCTGAACAGCACGCTGCGTGCCGAGCTTTCTAAAGCTATCTCCGAGTAAACAACCTAAAACTGGCCTCCAAGCTGCCGTGTGCCTGCTTGGCTCCACGGGCACTCTGCCTTCATCCCAGTTCCTCATCCCCTGCCCTCACCACGGGCACGGCCCTGCTGGTCCCTGCACGCTCTTTGCCCTTCTCCTGCCCTCTGCGGGGCCACCAAACCCACCCCCACTGCCTCAGGGCAGTGCCACCACATCGCACAGAGGGGGAAAGGGGAATCGATCATTGAGTCCGATTTTAAAAAGGGGAAAAAACACACAAAAACAAGAAGGAGGAAACTGACAAAGAGACTCAATCAAACCAGAAGCGGCAAAGGAGGGAAAACAGGCGGAAGACAGCAGTTGTTTCCTGAACCCTGGCTAAGCAGGGGGATCAAAATGGGGGAGGCACCAAGAGAGGAGCAGGGATGAAAGGGAGCGGCGGTGAGAAACAGAAGGGTACGTGAGTCTGAAAACAGCGAGAAAGAACAAGGAGAGAAGGGGAGAGTGGAAACCTCTGATATCAGCAGGAAATGTTGTGATTCTGAAGATGAAACAACTCGCAGGGAAAGAAATTGGGAAAAAATCCCCGTGTGTGTTGCACACAGTGAACCCGAGCAGCGGCGGCCGGACGGCACGGATGGCACAGTGCCCTGTGAAGGATTCGCTGCGGGAAATGACAGCCCTTCATCGCACCACACTGTTCAAAGACTGCTCCTGCTCCAGCTGCAGACGTGGCTTAAAAACCCGAGGCGGAGGCCCACTCCCCCACGAGCAGACGATATATTCTGTGGCCACAATATTATTGCCATAAAGGGAATAGGAGAGATGGGGCACGAGGGATACTTAAAACTTCCAAACTCATTTGAGACAAATAACTGGGGACACGCTAGGAGTTGAAGAAAAGAAACACGACGGCCTTCTTACTTATCTCTGCAACGATGACAGCAGTGTTTATCGCGCGCGTTTCCACTGTCCCCTGGCAGGCTGTGGGCTGCATTCCTTTGGCCCGCCGCCAGCGCATTAGGAAGAAACGCCGGGGAGAGGGAAGGAATACATTTACCAGAAAAAAGCTGCATTCCTTCCAACCTTTCTGCAGCTTCTTAAAAAAATACAAAAAGCCTCCTTCAAACTGCTCAGTGCCATACCAATTTCCTGTGTAGACCTGAATATTAGCGTATGTTTTTCTGTGTCTCCTAAGTTTCCCAAGTTACCTAATGCGCGCTCAGCATGGAGCATTTTTAAATGAGTTAGTCTTTATTGAATTATGATTTCCAGCAGTCACTAATAACAAAATTCAAATTGCTCCAGCAGACGAGGATTTTGAGAATGCTGAGAAGAAACTGAGTTTTTAAGAGAATCTCGAAGAGCCACCCACTGCTTGTGTATAGTAACCGTGAGCCTCTTGATGGAATACTTCAAATAGTTAATTAGATTTACTCAAAAAAAGAAAAAAAAAGAAGAAAAAACCCTCAGTCATTAAGAGTTACCACTCTGGGAGACACTTGATAAAGGATTGTTATTGCTGTACCTACGGCTTAGTCAAAAGTGAAGCTAAAAAAAAAAAAACTTCTTTTTTTTTTTAAATGTAGTTTCAGGTTTTCCTCACACTGGCCCTGCAGTCGGTGTGATGCAATTAGCAACACATCCAAAGGGGAAAAGGGAACTTTTATTCCATTAGGACTTTTTTTTCTTTTTTTTTTTTTTAACCTCAGGAATTCCTCCAGGCTGCTAAAAAGGTGTTTTTTCAAGCAAGGAATAATAGGGACACTTAGAGACCATGTGCAGTCACCATCCGCGAGGCTGAGAACCACAGATCACCTGCAAACTGAATTTGTTCTATTTTGTTAACCATTTATTTTGTCTTTACTGGCTGTTCAAAGGGAAGTGCGATAATCCCACTGTTCCTCACTTGCTCAGCAGGGAGTTTAATCTAATAAAGCTATTACAGCAGAATGGATTAAAGCAACGTGAAGCATTAGTAATTTGAGGAGCAGTTAAAGAATGTTAACGCTGAGACACTGCGCGTATTCTCCTAAAAACATTATCGCAGAGATGAAAGCAGGGCTTCTACTCAACGTGTCATTTTTCAGGCTCAGAATTTAATTCTTTCAGTCTCCTCAACCAGATGTTTATAGTGCAGAGCAAGATGCTGCCCATTACTTCAGAACTGCTGAAACCACAGGCCGACCGGAGCGGGCAGGCGTCACCTTAGCCCAACTTTTGATTAATCCCTCTATTATAACAATGTCTTTGTTAGAAGGAAACACGTGTGACCAGACCGTCCGACGGGGCAGGCAGAGCCCCGTGCTGGGCTGGGCCGGCTGTGGCACGGACCTGACAGGCAGCAGCCAGCCCACAGCAGGTGCCAGGACTGATGATCTTTAAGGTCCCTTCCAGCCAAAGCCCTTCTATGATTCTGTGATCTGCTGCTCTATCACAGCAGATCTGTATTCCTGATCTGTATCTATATTCCTGACCAGCACGGCCAGAGGATGTCAGTCCCAGGGGTCCGTGTGGGATTGCCCCAGAGGCCAGGACACAGGGCAGCCTGAAGCAATGGAATCCCCAGCATAGTCACCAGCACTGCATCAACCAGCACTCATTCAGCACTCACAGTTCCCCTTCGGATTTTCTTCACCAGACTTCCTGTAAAATAAATATTTAACCCAGCTACATGGCAGCACAAGTAACGGCACTGGCAGCGGGATTTTTTTCTAGGAACTTTTGGGGAAACACAAGAACTGGACCTGAAGCAAGAAAACAGCTGGCAGCTTAAATACAGAAGAAAGAAAAAAAAAAAAAATCTATTGCCTGTCCATAATGTGAGTTCCTCCACTTAATTTGGTCACTGGTTAATTTGTTTCTTTGTTTAATATGATAGAAACCCCAGGGATCAAATCATTTACATTGAAATTATATTAGTACTTTATTTTCGTCATTTCTGATTGCTCTGAGCAAGCACTACAGGATAGTTTGATCACTGGATACAGAAAGTTACCATTTAATTAATATGAAAGGTGCCTAAATTTTGAATAATATTGAAGAAAAAAGCCTTAGGATGTGGCAGGAGACTCACATATATTATTAACTCCTACTGCTGCATTGACTGTCAGCTTTTAGGGGACACTTTGAGACGTCAGCTTCAATCTGCAAAGCCTTACATTGTTCAGAACACTGGTCAGAAACGCCCACTTCTCACCAGGCACAGCCACGATGGAGATGCTCTGTGTGTCACCAGGGATGCTGTGTGACAGGGCTGCCAGAGGCTTTGTGCCCACTGGGATGGCACCACTCTTCGCAGGCATGGTCTTGGCTTCAAGGGCCAGTCATCAATGTCAATTAAACAGTAAGTTTAAATCAGATCATTCCATGAAGGTGTATTGATAGTCCGAGAATCATAGAATCATTCAGCTTGGAGAAGACCTCTACAACCTCTAAGTCCCACCCAAAACCATCCCACCATGCCCACAGCCACGTCCCTCAGTGTCACAGCCCTGCAGTTCTGGGACACCCCCAGGGACGGTGACCCCACCACCACCACACAGCCTGTGCCGCTGCCTGACCGCTCTCCGGGAGGAGAAATTGTTCCTAATATGCAACCTGGTACAACATGAGGCCATCACCCCTCATCCTATCAATTACCTGGGAAGAGAGACCAACCCACCTCACCGCAACTTCCCACAGCCCTGGGGCAGCACGGCCACCCTCGTACACAACACCACTGCCAGAGCTCCCTGCCCCGCTCCCAGCAGCGGGGGTTCCATGCAACACTGAGCCCAGGCTGCCCTCGTCACAAGAGGAGTGATGCTGTGCTGTACAGTTGGTAGAAGAGACAAAAGCGTGAGGGTAATTAGCACGAGAGGATAGCGAGGAGAGCAAGCAAATTGGGGCAACTGGCAACAGGATTGGAAATGGAAAAAAAATGATGTTAATAAGTAAAAATAAATTCACTTTAGAGGCAAAAAGTTAAAGCACTGTGGATTGACAGTATTCTAAACGAATAAAAGTGGAAAGCAAAGCACGCTGTCGGACTGTCCTGCAGCATGCACAAAAGCAGAGGCTAAAAACAGCGTGTTTTTCTAATTAATTTAATAGGTTTAGAAAAGGTATTAATCTTCGCACCCTAGGATTCATGCCAGCCTCTAACCATCTGAGAGCAAAAGATGCACATCTGAGGAAGAGATCGTGCCGCACCAGCGCTGCCCCCGGACCAAGAGCAGCCGGCTCCAGGCCAAGCGCGTGCCCTGCCGAGTGCGGAGCCCAGCAACCCTGGGGACGAGGCCAGCAGGCACCGCCTTCTCCCGCGGCACAGGCAGGTCCTCACTGAGACTCTGTGCATTTGCTGCAAGCAGGAGCAGCCCTGGCACCGCAAGGCAGCCTGCTGTGCCTCAGCAGGAAGGCACGTTATTTGTGATCCCAGGGCTCTGCCTCGGGAGGGTTGTTGCAGCGGGGTCCCAGCCAAGGGCTGCTTCTGCTCTGCTGCTCGTGCTGCTGGATCTTCATGACGCCCCACAGAGCAGTGCACTCGCGATGGCACCGTCCCTGAGCTCCTGGCGTGGGCGCTTAATCCTCGGTGCAGCAGCACAGGGAAAGTACCCAGGTATTTCAAACGAACCTGCAAAGTATTTTTACCTAACCCGGATGCCTTTCATTTTGCCATCCACTATTTGTGAATGCCTTGTACCATCTGTGCGCTTCTACCTGCTTCCATCATCCTTCATGGCTTACAGGCATTGTTTACTTGGCACGTGCCCTCTGCAGCTTGCACACACACAAAACAAAAACCAACCGAACAGCCTGCTCTGACAGCAAGCAGAATTTGATTCTATCTGTCCATTTTATTTTTTTCTTTTGTTTTGTGATATATTCACAGCAGTGATATGTTTGGCTTCCTTGTATGAATGGTTGCTTTCATTAAAAACATTAATTATTTCAACTTTAACGCCTACTGAGGCTTTCGAAGTCTAAAATGCCGCGAGCTATGAGGGACAAAAAATAAGGATACTGTTAAAAACATATATTATAAACGGTTCCTTAAACCCTGGTGTGGGATCCTTTTATCATCCCCTGTGCCGAGGTTAGCAGGTTATTAACCTGCACCCCGGGGGAGATGGGATGCACATCAATTATATCAATTGAATAGACAAATGAAAATCAAATTAAAAATTTAACACACGCAACCATAATTACAGCACAGCGCTTCCAACAGGAATTCCATCTGAGGAATGAAATGTAGAAATGCTTTCTCAATTTTAGCTGAAATCCACAGCAACAGGAGAAAGCACCCAGAGGTTGGTGACCTGATGGCACAGGAGGTTTCGGGGCGGCCGTTCCCAGCGGTGTGACACTGTGCCACAGCCTGCCAGCAGCCCTGCACCTCCGAGCGGCGCATTCCCAGCACAGAACCAAGGCTCCCCTGCTCCCCTTGCTGTGCAGAGCTCACAGTGAGAGCCGCAACTGGGTTTGCACTGACTTGCAGAACATTAAGAGTTGCAAAGCCCTAAGCACCTGCCCTATTGCTGCCTGCAACATCCGTGAGGGAGAGCAGCATCTCCTGAATTTCATCTGCCACACAGCAAGTCTCAAGATCACCATTACAACCTGAGACAAGGAAACCTACGCTTAGATTTTAAACTGTACAGTTCTGCTCCTCCGGGTGCCATACCCTGCGTCACCTCTGTGTCTAAGGGAAAAGAGCATTCAGAGGCATCCTTTGGAAGAAGTCTTTCCTATGTCTGCCCCCCCCCAAGAATTTCTGATTGCAATTTTAGACTGACACAAAAATATTTAGCTCATTTAAGTAATTAAGTGTGTTTATATTGTGTAATTACATGTATAAAAACAGTTGCAACCTGCCTTCCATGCTATTTGCACACCACAGCAGTGTTCCCAGTGAGGTTCCCCAGTGACTGCTAGGCTGGGTCCTCCCCTGCCACCACAATGGGAGTCGGGCGTGAGAGGTGTGATGGGCACAGACAGGAGACTTCAGTGCCTGCAGGAAAGGGCAGGGAGCAGAGAGCAGGCTGCAAAGAGCAAGGAGAGGACAGCCAGGACCTTAAGAGAGCTGCAGCGATGCAAACAGGTTTGTTCCCTGTTTGCCTGAATAAAAGAATGCAAGAACAGCCCTTTCCCAAAAGGCTTGTGTCCTGAGACTAACAGCAGGCAGCTACAGACAGTTGTAACATCTGTCTTTGAACAAGTGATCCATTTTGAGGTTGCAGAAACCAAAACCTCACCAGAAGCTGCACCAACGAGCACCTCTAGGACTCCCACAGAGGCTCAAGGAGTACAATAGAAATCGTGTGGCTCCTGCAGATGCTAATCAGGGCTTTGCCTGACAGGGCAGAACCTCAGCTATGCCTGAGCAGCTCACTGCTCAGCAACACAGCAAGCAAGGCCAAGCATGAGATAGCAAGTCGGGAAGCAACCATGGCACAGGGACAGAAAGGGATTTGGACGGATCTCCTCATTGCCAACAAACATCATGTATGATGTTCTTTTCTTGCATTTGGTTTCAACACTTGTGAGACCAAACACTTGTCCCTTTCACATTTCCACATATCATCATCCACCCGAGCACCACGCAGTTGCTGTTGATGACAGAAAGTATCAGCGTGACCCAAGGGAAAACGTGTGTTTTTAGCACAAAAAAATAGAGCGAGAGAAAAACACGACAGAACCAAAGCCTCCCCTTCCCTGCACAGACATGGCAAAGCCTCTGCCAGCAACGTTCCGTGGTCTGGCAGCAGCAGGACCCACAGCAGTGCCAGCCCACAGGCACGGTGCTGCCTGCACAGCTCAGCACAGGGCCAGCTGCATGGCAATGGCTCCAGTCATCTTAAAGCAAAGTTTGGGAGGAAGCAGAAGGCTCCGCTGCTCCCTGCGGGTTTGCCTGCACCTTTAGCACTTCATCATTTGGAAGCAGAGGACAATTACTCAGAAACAAACACGGAAGGAAAGCAGCACAGCGACAGAGCTGTGCCATTTTAATGCTATTTCTGTCTATATAAAATCTTCTGTAATTTGTTTACGACTCCCAGATTCAACAATAGTGTGCAAATGCAAACCCATTTATGTTAATGTCCCCTCTCTCTCAGATCAGATTCTGAATAAAAATTAGGTAAATACTCTGTTTGAAAATATACAAGATGAGAACTAGTTGGGAGGGAGCAAGAGAACCTCCAAATGCACCATCCTATCAACCACATTATTTTTTTTTTTACTTAATAACTTAAGTGTACTGTTAGTGAAATTACAACCTGCTTGTGACACAATAAATTTACAACAAAATTCATTCCATAAATTATTCAATTTGCTGACTGCAACTACACTGAGAAATATCACCACGAGCAGATGATTAGCATGTGAAAGGAAAGCCATCTCTAGACTGAAACAATCACTGTCACACCTCCATTTGAAGATGCCTGGTGGAGTTTTGTAAAATTGCCATTAAGAATACACATTTAAGGCTTTGTAGTTTCTATAAAAGTGTTAAGTATTTGATTTACATTAGATTCATTTGTTCTTTCTTCAACTGTCTCTTTTTCCTACAAACTATAAACGTTTCAATAAATGCTGGCTCAATCAAGTGTGCATTAAAACAAAAGACTTTAAGCTCAATAAAAGTGATGAATCAGAACTAGAAGTGAACCTTCCCCTCCTGCCCTCCCCTTGCACACAGTTGCTGCAGCAGGAGGAACAGACAGATTCATAGCAGAGATGTGCAAACGTGGCATGTCCCACATGGCCATGCACTCATCAAGAGAGAGACCAGGGCCTGAACCATCGGCGTGGAGGCTTGAAGCCCACAGGAAAGAGGAACAGTTTCTCACCTTGATAAAGAGAGAGCTGGTGAGGAACGTTCCCATGCAGCACCATATCTTCAACCAGATAAACAGCAGAGCTCTCAACGGACAGAACTTGGCATCTCACAAGTTAACCTGAGCCCATTTCTTCTGACTATCCACTGAATTAAAGTTTCAGCAACTAGATCAGCAGTCTTCCCAACAACAAACAGGAGGATAACACCACTAAATGCAAACAGAGATGCTGAAGCTCTGAGAGCATGCACTGCAAGCATGAGCAAAACCAATGGAAATGCTTTCCCAGGCTACTAAGATAGTTTTCCCAGCATTTGTAGCTCTTTCCGAGCCAAACAACCACTAGCAAGTAACCAGGTTTTAAATATCAGTAGGTGAACCAGCCACAGCTATATATCCCATACACCATTACAGCATAACACTAACATCAATTCTTCACAGCAACCCTTTAAAAGTATTGCAACATAGTAAGAAAAAGAGTCAATCTTCCCCTACTACTCTCCTTATATGCTAATTGTCTTTCATCCCAAGATGGGGGAGTAACTGCTCTGAAGGCATCCCTTACCTCTCTGCCAAGCAGCCCACGTCACAGCCAGCTGGGAGCTGATGGATGAGTTGTAAGCAGCATGCTCAGGTGATCTGGATGAGTTTATCAAAATGCCTCCATGCTATGCCTCCATCCAGCCCTGTGAAATGTAGACATCTTGTTGTTAGAAGCATGTAAATGGCTCCCAGCATCTTCACCTCCTGCTGGGTTTCCCAGCTAGAAAAATTCAAGTTTATATAAAGAATTTGTTTTCCTGGAAGGGAGGAGGAAGAATTCTTCTTGCATCTAGGCATCAAAAATTAAATTTTTAGACAGTAATTTTTAAAATAAATCCAACAGCAGTTCCCAGGTGAATCAAAACGCACTACCATGACAAAATTTCACTTCTACAGATAGGAGTGTTTAAAAATAATAGCCACAATTTTAAAGCCAAATAGTGACATTAATCACTCCCTCATCAACTGTTCAGTCAGAACTAATGAAAGGAGAAAGAAAAAAAAAAGTGTTCTAGAAGCAGTGACCACAGGGGTAAAAAAAAAGGCTTTTTGTTCCTTTACCCAGAAACTTTATTGGCTCTAGGTAAGACTGCACTTCTCTGTCCATTGACAAATGGCTTTATCTTCTCTTACACTGAGTTCATTATCAGCACTCAGACATGTTCCCTAACTCCTTCTCAAAGTCTCTCCCATCTGAAAGCAGTAACTTACATTATTCATAAGGATAATCGCAAATATGCAGAGAGCTACAGACATGTAATGGAGAGGCTGGCTTGTATCCGATCCAAATTCCATGTGCTTCATGGAGCTTACGACTCTCCCATAAATTCTGCTGCACGGGCATGCCTCCATCCCAGCCACTCCAGTCCCAGAGCAGTGGCAACCTGGGAGAAAGTTGTCATGCTCTCTCTCACATTTTATTTCTTCTGAAAGGTGGAAGCCCAATAGATGTGTTCTGCCACCTTCCCAAGGATTCTCCAGTTGTCCTTGCACGCTGCCTCCTTCCTGTACACAAGGCACAAGGGGCATTTGCACCCCTAAAGGGATTCTGGAAGTTATGTGAAATACAACACTTTTAAGAGCACAAGGAAAGCAAAACCAAGTGACTGTGGTTGGCAGTGGCTCTGTAAAAAGGCCAAGGAAAGTCAGCACCCTGCTTAGCACTGACTACTGGACTGCTTCTCTGCAGTTTCTTCAGGTCCAGCGGTGAAAAGAAACCTCTTCTCATCTGTGCTGCAAGGAGCAGCCGGGCCAGCAGAGCCCCACGCCCATTGCTGCAGGCTCTGATTGCTGGGCAGACCTGGGGGTGAAACCAGCTGAATGCACCTGGAACAGCCAGGGCCCAGGGCAGCGCCAGCAGGGCGGTGTTAAAGGGCAACAGGTAGGAGGGCAGGGACCCTGAAGGTCACGAGCTCTCCCACGGCAGGGGCTGTGCACTCCTGCACGACTGGAAACATCCCATCCTTGGGGATATCATTGTTAAATAACGGTAATAAAGCAACAGATTAAGAAGATAGAGACATTTCTAAATCCCTCAAACTCGAGACCGAAAAACATTCCTTCTATTAAAATTCAAACCCACCCTGAGCAGATTCTTGTCATCAGATGCGTTCTAATAAGGAAGAAAGAGATGACACATTCATAGCCACAGTAACCAGTAATAACTGTGTAACTTCAGCAGAAGACAGAATCATGGAGACATTAATAAGTGATGAGATCACAAAACATCTGGAGAAATGCGAGCTGATATAAAAGTAGCCAGCAGAGTCTTACAAAAGGGTAAATCTCATTTGACAAATCTGCTGGAATTTTTTAAAGAGGTAACACAGACTTCAGACAGGAAGAAAACATTGGACATAATCTATTTGGATTGTAAAAGGCTATTTGACACATTGCAGCCCACAGGCTGGTGAATTAAAGCACCGCCAGTCAAAAAATGCACCAACTCAGAGCGCACAAATAAAATGAAGGCAGTTAACAGCTTGGTAGCATTAGCAGTGAAAAACTGGAGGGGGGGGGGGGGGGGGGAAGGGGGCAATTGGGGCATCTTTTGTTCTATGTGTGAGATGAAGAGAAAGACATCACAGCACAACCAACCAACTAGATGGATCACATCACAGCATCATCGTGTGGAGAACACAGAGCAACGTACTGCATAATGGTCGCAATACTCATTTTGATTATACAGTGAGGAGTTTTAATATCAGAATCTTTATGAACAACGATGCCTTTGGAAGAGACAGCAGTAGTAACTGGGGCAGGCTCTATGAATGGCAGCAGTGCATTCCATAGCACACAGAAGAAGAAGAAGAAAAAGAAGAAGCGCACAGGAGAAAAAGACCCATCATAAGGTCTGCCTAGATGCTCTGGTCCCTGCTCCAGGTAACAGCCACAGCTGTGCAACATCAGCAGGTGGGTGACCCATCATCATGGGCAGACCTGAGAGCGGCTGCTGCCCCGCAGGCACGTCTCACGTGGCTGGGTGTGCAGCATGGCCTGGGGCTGGGGGAGCTGCAGGGGAAAGCTAATGCAGAATTCATCCTTGGACATAACACACAAGTCTTGATCCCGTTTTCTGCTTCTCTGCTGCAACACACTGATCTGATTATTCTTTGGGACAAAACATGGAAAAAAGACAAGTTCTTCCTATATAAAAATAAATTATTCAATGTAGATGTCCAAGCAAATATATGCATATAGAACAATCATTCTGCAAAGCATTTTGTCATCTCTAGAGATAAGGAACAAGTATGAAATCAAGCCTCTATTTCCCACACTAATCCATGTTAATATTGCCATTAATAGCACTGATCTCAGCTCAGCTGCCCTCATGGGCTGGGATCTGGTGGCTGGCCCTGCCAGGAGGATGCTGTGAGGGCATCCTGTGAAGGTGCTGTCAGAGCATTCTGGGACAAGATTCTCCTGAGATGAGACTTTAGGTGCAGCCATAGTGCAGGGGAGCAGAGGAACTGCATAAATAAAGAAATAAATGTACCAAGGCTTGTTTTCAAACACAGCCCACAGTGCAGAAGGCTGCTGAGGCAGCAGCGCAGGCTTGAATTTCAATTTTTATTTATTATTTTGTTGTGCTCCCTGTATTTTTCTTACAGCACAGAGAAGGAAAAAAGCAATTTTCAAAAGTTTATAACTCAGCTCCACTGCAATGAAATGTCATTTGGGAGACCAAAAACTGGGGAAAGAAGGACATTTATGGCAAACCTCCTTCGCTGGTGCTTTTTCTTCTCTTTACAAATGCCTGTAGAAAACACCAAGAGAATTAATGCTTACAGAAAAAAAAAAGTCACCAGAATGCCACAGTGGAATATGTTAAGAAATCTCAATACTGTACACATCTCTCTATTTAAGTGCACAAAGATGGAGGTTAACATACAGATGCTTGTTCCTGGGATGGAAGGAGGTGCAGGGTTTGGGGCCAGGGCACGAGGCAGTCCCAGCCCTCATTGCAGCATAGCATTGCACTGCAGCAGGCTCCATGCTGGTTGGCAGCATCCCAGCCACATGCACTGGTGGCAGCAAGAAAGAGAGGAACCACTGAGGTAAGCAGAAATTGTAATCTAACAGCCATGAGCAAAGCCATCCCAACTCTGCGCTGTTGAAATAAATGCTGAGCTGCCAGCAAAGCACAGAGTGGGATGCACGAGTCACTGCCCTGACCACGACAGCCATGACAGCGAGTTTGCACAGATAAAAGAGCCGAGAAGCAGCACCTGCACCTTGGCTCAGCACATTTGGGTCACACTGGATCTCAAACACTGCTCAGAAGCACTGAGCTCCAGGGCACTCAGAGCAAGGCAGAGTTGTACCCGCACACATTTGGACATCGTGTCGTTGTTCCTAGCAGTGAGCCCAGAAGCCCCTGTCCTGTCACTGAGCAGCAACCCCCTAAAAGAGGAAAATCTGCAGCAGCCGGACCCACGAACGGCCACACTGGCTCCAGCCCTGTTCCCACCCTCACACCCATCCCAACCCATCCGCATCCCCAGCTACGTCCAAAACCATCCAGCACCATCCCCACACCACAGCTGCTGCACAGCAGTCACCAGTGCTGCGCAAGAATGGCCCAGAGGCACCATCAAGCATGGTGTGAAGCAGGAAGCAAGACACCAAAACAAGGATGTGCATGGTGACACATGAAGCAGGAGGTGCATGTGGAGTGTGGCATCCTTCCCAGCCACAATAGGGTCTTAAAATAACTCCTACTTTCTCTGCTTTCTCTGTAAAAAGCAGTCAGTGAAAAGTTACACTAATTTAAACAAAATTAATAAAGAAATGTTCTGCTTCTTTTTATCATCTTTCTACCACTCATCATTTATCATGCAAATTAAATTGCAGTAATAGGAAACGTAAAGAAAACAAACTCCGTAGTATATTGAAACCTCTATCCAGCAAGAGATAAGGGTGAATATTAGAAGGAAAGGTGCAGAAAATTAGCTGTCCATACAATAACTGGGAGGGAAACTGTTTTATTTAGCCTGGAGGGATTTTTGTTGCCAACTGACTAAATTAAAATCCAGTCTATTATACCCAGTATCATACCAGAAAACGCCTTTTCCTTGCACTTTTAGATAAATTTTCATTGATCTCATTTTATGCATGATTACATTTTTAATGAGATGTACAATATTTCCAAGCTCATTCTCAATGCCTTCCCTCTCTGCTGCCTGTGTTCCCTGTGCCCCCTCCCACCGTGCACGCTCCCTGCCTGTTGGATTAACACTTCTGATAAATTGCTAGACCAGAGAGGAGCATTACCGAGATGAAATAAATTACTTCCATCTTTTGCAGCTCCAAAGTCGTAAAGTAACCTTAAAAATGCCCGATGTCTAATTATGCCACCTTGCAATTCCTTCCCAAAGCAATCATTTTATCTCGTGTAATGATTTTATTTGTTATCGGTAACCCCGCGCTGCACACACTGCTGCTAGGAGTCACCTTCCTCGCAGCAGCACCGACCACAGCAACCAGTGCTCTCCTGGAACCTGAAGCTCTGCGGCAAATAAAGGAGTTTTTAAAGGCAAAGAACAAAGCAGGTGACCAGCCATGAGCTGGCCTGCTGCCAGAGCACGGGGATCTTGACTTTAAAATATTAGGCAATAATTGATTTTCAGCGTTGAAAACTTGGCTCATTCCCAGAAGTCTTAAACTTTATTTTCTTCCTTTGACTATTTTTGGTAAAGTCATTCCCTTTAAAACAAAGGGGGAAATTGCAGGAGCAAAACACATGAAAACGCTCTGCTTCCAGCCCACCATTAACTCCTGGCATTTTATTTCCTATCTGGTTTGAGGGTAAATTTGCCGTGGATGGGATTATTTGTCCAGCGGCAGGCAGAGGTCAGAAGCCCTGTACGGCCACAGGCGATGCCTGAGAACACAGCAAGAAGAGAAGAGAAGGGTGGATAGCAGGGAAAACTTCTCTGAAAGAACAGTCAGGGAGGAGCTCAGGTTGTGCAGGGAGCGATGGGGTCACCCCCAGGGGTGTCCCAGATCCGTGCAGATGTCCTGTGAGGGACGTGGCTGAGGGCATGGTGGGGTGGGGTGGATCTGATAACCACAGAGGTCTTTTCCAGTCTTTCTTTTCCAACCTTAATGTTTCTGGGATCCTATGAGAGGAAGGGACAATGGAGCAGCTTCAGCTCAAAGTGAAGCGTCAAGAGGGCATTAGGGGCTCAGACCTGGGCTGGCGGATGTGAGGATGAGTAAAACATCCTGCAAACAATCCGAGGAAAGAAACTTCGATGTAAATCCACATTTCATGAAGAATTTACCATTATCCAGCACTGCTTTAAGGATTATTTCTATCAGAAGGCTCCCGGCACACTGACAAGATGGGCAAAGCAAATCCTGCCAGATGTGTAAGGCCATGAAGAAAAATGCTTTCCTGCCCTCCCAAACAGATGAATGGGACCATTGCATTACCCATGAAAAATTATTGCTACCAAACCAGCATCATTATAGGCATCAGAAAATGGGAGACTGAAATAAGAGCCAGAGTGTGAGAATAAAGGAAAACGTTCTAGAAAGGCTTGGAGAGGAAATATGCATCAGAGGGCAACATCTGACTGTCCAGATGTACCCCAGTTTCTATTAAGCTGTAGCTGTGAAGGACAGACAAGGTGTTTTCAGGCGTAAGTGACAGGTCTTTGTGATGGGCTGAAATTCAAAAACTGTAGAACTTCCACAGCTGAACTCTACCAGGGAACCATTATAACAAAGCACTGCAGCTCAGCTGCTGCAACACACAAGCATGAAGAGATACACACAGCCACGCACTGGGATGTTCTGTAGATGAAGCAGATGGTGGACGAGGGTCAGACTGACAAAGAACCATCCCGTGCAGCCTGAACGGGCTGCACATCCATGGGTAACTCTTAGAGATGTGCTTCTTATAGGCAAGGCAGCTCAAACCCATCACAAAGCAGTAAGGGCAGACCAACAGAGCTAACATTTTAAATACAAAAATCTGCACATTCATGTGGCTTCCACATGTGCCCAACATGTCCATACACTACTTACACTCGTTCTGGCTGCCTGCATTTCATACGTGGCTTTTTAAGCAAAATATTGTAAAACCTAAACACAATTTCTCCACGTTAGCTGCTACATGTGGTCCTGTATGAAATTTAAATCACTGAACCGCCACTGCTTCTTCAAAACATTGAGGTTTGTGACAAGATTCTGTATGGGAGTAACGTGCCATTGAGTTAAATGGCAGGCCCATTGGTCCCAGGACGCCTCCGGCAGAGGCCAGCAGCGGTGCCCAGGGACGTGAGCCCTGTGCCAGTGTCCAGGTGGGACCCTGCACAAGGAGCACTGCAAGGTGGGCTCTACCCAGAAACGCATCTCTGGACACTGCTGCTCGCAGCAAACGTCCAGGTGCGATCCACAGCAGTGCCTGCTGGGACCAGGGCTGTTTTCAAAATAATCCCAGACATTTGGCAGGAAAACTAGCAGAACTGCTGGTGGACTGCGTGTACCTTTTAACACACGAAAGCAATTACTGCCTCCATTTAAATGGGTCTCCAAATGGACCCCGTCCATCGGCAGGGAAGTCGGAGGGCTTGAGGAAGTTTATGTGTAGGGATGCAAATGTCGGGGCGGGTTGGGGCGAGCACAGTGCTGCACAGCCATCCCAGCTTGCGTCTCCTTTGACACAGGCACGACCAATCCCACACCCTATTATTGCTGCTACTGCTTTATTAAAATGCATAAAGCAGCCAGAAGCAAAGACACCAATAAATTCTTCTGTAAAAGCAGAAATGTTTTTTTCAAATGGCTCCCTTAACACTAATAATCACAGCTCTCTTATGTGTACTTGACTCTGGTTAACCTTTTTCTGGCACTTTTTAACTTCTCCGAGTCAGGTACTAATATGGAACTAATGTGGGGTTTATTTTCCCTATAGGAATAGCAGAAAGAGCACTGCACATTATCGTAATCACGCAAGCTCCTTCCAGAAACTGCAGGACTTTAGATCAAAGCATCTGCATTATGGCACAGGAAAAGAATTTAATAACAATTGTGGGACTAAGCATTTTTTTAATGTTAAGGGGTTTTTATTGAATATTAATCCTATAAAATGCTCCTGAAAGTTGGCAGAAGGAAAACTGATGTCCCAAATAGTTCCCGTGACTGTCCCCATTGTGGGGATGCAATTGCAGTGTAATCAAAATTCATCATGCCATTAGCAGAAGGACAACAGGAAAGGAGACACTTTCTCCCATATCATGCTGCTTGAAACAATACGAACTGCGAAAACAGAATGGAGCACGTAATTGTCAGCCCTAGCTGAGCACTTACAGTTTGCATGGCTTTTTAGTTCATAGCTTGCAATTTCTTTCAGTACAAGTCATACTCAATATCTGCACTTTCAATTGTACCTTCTATTAACGATTTTCACGGTGAGGATATCAAAGGGTGAGAACATCTCAGCAAAATACAGCATGTTACCAGACCATATATTCTACTGTCACCTCATCTGGCTTTAAAACTCCCAAGCAATTGAGTTTTCTCCCACATCTCTGAGGGATACTTGCATAGTCACATGGAATTCACGACTGGTTGCTTACTTCCCTATTATTACATACAAATTTCTTTTGTTAAATTCAGCCCTCACCTCTGGATTACGAGATGGGCATCCTGCAAGACAACACCACTCCAACTCCTGGCACTGATGTGTCCACTCAGCCCCTGCGTGGCCAAGCTGCAAGAATTTAACTTTCATACCCTCTCTTAAGTCACCTTCTCAGGTCCCCACTCCTCACTGCTGCTCACAGAAAAGCACTGAGTTGGTGCTGCAGCACAGCACAACCCCAGCTGCAGCCCAGGACAGGGACACCATTGTTTTCCTGCTCCTTAGTGTGACTGTAGCTGCACTGCTCATTTTTCTTGTAGGACACCTTAAACTTGTACCAAACTTGCTGTCTGTTGTTACCCTGCAATGTCTGTCAGCACTGCTGCAGCTCAAGCCCCTTCCTATTGAATGTACCTATGATGGATTATTACTTTCATACACAGGCAGCAATACCATCTGTATTTTTCAAGGCTGAATTTCATTTTTCTCCTTCCCACTTTTATGAACAATTTGACATCATACCTGTATGAACCTCCTCCTCGCTACTCCTCACTCTGCAAGATCAGTCCAACGACGTTTACTTCATCACTCGAGCTATTAAAATATATTAAAGAAAATGCATAGAATTAATGTAGGATCAGTACATGGCTGTACACCAAATCTCATTATAAAAATAAATATTTTGCCTTTACTGTTCTCAGTCTTCATCATTTATTGAGTCTTCCACCATGGTGCACAGAACTTCCACCTATACCCCCAGAACCAGCGCTCACCAGCACTCAGAGAGGAACCCTTCCTTCTAGGTTGGGCAACTGGGGAAGTGTCTGCAGACAGGGAAGGTTCATGCAGGAAATATTACTTTTCCTCCCCTGCCAGACCTGTTGCAAGCATTTAACAATTTCTGTATCAGTACCACCACAAACACTGGGATAGGACTCGGATCAGGTCCAAGCTCCTTACCACAAGACCCACATCTACAGGGCAACCTTGAGCCCCTGCACATCACTTTCGTAGCACCAACATTTTTTTCCTACTGAAGAGCACTCAGGAAACTTCAAGACTGCTGGTGGGAAGCTGGCCGTGTAACAGCCCTCTACTCAAGGCCAAGGCAGCCAGTTTTCAGGAGATGAACACACAGCAGTCTCAGCCTTTCCTGCAGGTTTTGTGTGGCTCAGAAGGAAGTGAATGCATTTAACCCTCAGTACCAGGCTGCAATATTTCTTTATTACCTTATCCATAAATCTCCTGAGCATTTCTCTTTTAAACATTCAAAGAGAAAACTTCAGAGCAACCTAAAGGTAGGCATCTTATTGTAGTACGAGAACAAATAAAACAAAAGATTACCATCCTGACAATCTGTTAAAAAAATCAAACCAAAAATGCAAGGAGAAGTCTTGCCTGCATACCTGTTTTAATGTAGCATGCAGGCCATCCGACATATATAAACAACAAAACCTCAAACACTGTCGACATCTGAGCATTTTAAAGTTGCTGCAAGGCAATTTTTTTGCAAGAAGTCATATGATTATTTGTTCTTGAGACTCTGAATCAACTTCAATCAACTGATAATTCAATCTCTATTTCCAGCGAGCAAATCTCACACTTTCAGTTTTAATGCTAATGAGTGCTGCTAGTGAGATGCTGTCCAGCTGGCCTGAAAGAGGCTGGAGTGGAATCCCTCGCAGAAGTGGAGGAAGATGCTCACATCCAGGTAGCCAAACATAGGATAGGACAGAAGAGTTGGGCACATCAGCACCAAAAGGAATTCCAAGGACTGAACAGATTACTGTTAGAGTGAGATGGCCGTGTTACAAATAAGGGTACAAACAGAACAGAAGCACTCCACGAACACTGTTAGGAAACACCCAGACAGCACTCCCACATGGGATGAAGGCAGCGAACCAGCCTGGTGTACTTCTAGCCTAGGGGAGCATCAAGCTAAAACCTGACAGCCCCTGGACGCCTCGTGCTGCCACATGGCAAAAGAGTTGCCAGGAGAGATCTCTGATCTGCCAACGTGAACTGAAAAAGTTAACAAGGGTCATTGCAGAACAGTGGAAGAATGTGAGATTATACCCATGCTCACAGAGAGCAGGTGAGACGACTTGTAACGACAGATTACTTAACCTGACATCAATCCTCACCAGAAAGTAATGAAAGTTAATAGAGAGTTTGATCAATAAAATATTAGAAGATGGGAATAAAATTAACTCAAGTCACAAATGTTTTGTACAGAGTCTTGTCGAACAAACATTGATTTTTAGCTTTTGCAGCACTGTCAGAATCTGAGCCAGAGGCTCGGGTGCGGGTGGCTGCCCCAGGGCAGTGGGTGGGGGCACCGAGCCCCCCGAGCAGCTGGTCCCAAGCAGAGCCTCGCTGCTGGACAGAGGTGAGAAGGCAACAAGCCCTGCCTTCCATAGGTAGATCTTGGAGAATTGGGTCACACCATCAATAGAAACACACACAAGACCCATTATAACACACAGGGCATGGGCCTGCTGTACCCTATCAGCTCTCCCTGCCCGACCAGGTGGGCACAACCACCATGGGCTGCAGCACCTCGACACACAGACAAAACCATAAACAAAACAGAAGTTTGGCCTCCATCTCCCAAAAGCAGGAGATCATCTGTAAGTCTTAGAAGGTGCTTCAATCCTGTACTGCGGCCTGGCTCCAAGCTGTGCAGAAGCAAAAAATAATGGCTTTTATTAGAGGGGATTGAGGCCAGCCTTCGGCAAGCCTTAGCAGGAGCTTCTGAGGAACAGAACCCTGTGCTGGGCAGGGGGACTAGAGCTGGCGAATACAGAGTTCAGTGCCCAGCTGCTCAGGTACACGTAACTTCAGGCTAATTTTTATCAGTTAAATAAATTCTCCACAAGCAGATTTTCAACACGTGCAACTGACTCAAAGTTGTAATTAGAAGCAGAGAATGATGAAGCTGGTTACTGAAAAGAAAGCCAGGGCCAGTCCAGGGACCTTCTGGTCACACTCTGTAACCATCATGGGGAGGCCTGGCCAGGCACATGGACCCCCAGCAGCCCACCAAGGGATGCAGCCATGTCCTGAGAGGGCCCCGGTACCCCCATGGCAAGCAAGTGGTGACACCTGGGTGCAGCCAGGTCCCCACAGGCACCACAGCCTGCTGCAGCACTCCCACCCACAGCCGTGTCCAAAAGCACAAGGAAACAGGATCCGGCAGCTGCAGGAGTCAACTTCAAAGACAATAAAAGACATAACATTTTATTTGTCTACTGCTTTTTAACTTCTCGGGTCCGCTCAGGTAAGACTTTCAAATTTTTAATTAAAAATGAAAGCACAGCAGCTTCTGCAGTCATTTCTCTTTGAAGTTGGACATTTAAGCACAATATCTGTTACCTGTAGACTTTGCTACAGTTGTGAGTTTTGGAAAACTCTGCCCAACACGTCTGCCCAACGTCTCAGCAGATCTGGATGTGTATTTGGTTTAAATCTAGTTTCATTTTAGCTAAAATTATTCACACGTATTCTTCCAGCAATTTAAAAACCATCCTGAACTCCACAATGAATTCTTTTCGCATTTGACATTTCAGCACGACGGATGTTTTTCCTATCACTGTGACAATGGTCTCCTTCCAGCTCAGTCACGGCCACTGCAGCTCAGTGCCTCCCCCTCGCACACTGCTGCCCAGATGTGGGGCACAGCTGCCCAGATGTGCACTGGGGGAGGAGGGCAGACAGCCCCCCACACACATCTCTAATGGCCGTGTTCCTTCTTAACCACGAAAGAGTACTTACACCCTGTGTCATTCAGCGTAATGGGATCCATCATCAACATACTATTTCTGCTGGAGGACTGCTATAATTCATAGCTGAAAGAGCTGGAACTTTTGAAGCCTCTCCTTAATTTTCAACAAAAGGCATTTGGTTCCAGGGAGACAGACAGGGCTCTTAAGAGCTGTTACCACCTCCGGTAATTACAAAAGGACAGAAGGGGGAAACGAGAGAGAGGGATATGAACAAACTGGGTGTTTGTGCGGCGCGCAAAGCAGCTCCTCAGGTGCCGGCATGGGGAGCTCAGCCGTAACCACTTCCAGTTGGAAAGAAAATTGAAGGAAGACGGAAGCGAGGAAAGGAGAAAATGCAATTAGAAACAGGAAAGAAGTCCACAGTAATGTGTTGACTGGAACACTGCAAAATACAGGAGAAGAAAAAATAAAGATAGAAAATGTGGCCTCTTGTGAAAACAGCCCCAATTTGAACGAGTCAAACTCTTAAGCAAGCTTGGGAGCAGCTGACACGCTGGAAGCAGGAGCTTGGTCCTGCTCCTGGGAAGTGGATAAATGGCAGCCAATCTGCATTTCCTTACGATCCTTCACTTGGTGTGCTTTAAGTATTACTGGAAAAACAAAAATACTTAAAACAAAAGAAATGGGCTGAGCAGAGCCCTAAGAAATTAAATTATTCCAGCAGCAATTATTAGTTCTTAGTTATGGTTACCCTGAGTAATGTAGTAAACACGTGGACCATACACACAGACTAGGAGCAGGCAAAAGCATTTTGCCTCGGAGAGAAAATTTAAGCTACGATTTGATGATGACAACTGAGCACCAAGGTGAGAACTGAGCAACCCACAATTAAACACGGCCCCAGCACAAGGCCAGGGGATCAGCAAGGCACAGCTGCCTTCAACCTCCAGCACCCTGCCCCTAACCCTGAGCTGGGCAGGACAAAACACGACGACCGGCCTGTGTGCCCACACAGCAAGCTACCCCAGGCTGCCTGGTGCCAGCAGTGCTGTGGGAGCAGCAGAGCAGCCTCTGCTCAGAGCCCCGCAGGGCCGTGCAGCACACAAGGGGTGCTGCAGTAACACAGCACAGGGCTCCGTCCTCTTTATTTTTTAATAGAAGCCTTCACGATATGGAACTAATTATCGCCATCTGCCGTCCCATACTTATATTTCCTCCCTCACAGCTCATTCTTCAAAAACTCAGTAGCTTCCTCCCTTTACATTTGTAAATGCTGTTGACTATGGATAAAATCCATGTTTACTTTGTATTCAGGGCCCATAGGAAAGCTTGTTTTAATCATCAGCAGATGTTACATTCTGCTCTGCTGTGCTTGGCACACAACTTCAGAGAGAAATAAGAAAAAAATCTTTATTTTAAATTTAAATTGTAGATTGTTACAGACGAAATAAAATGCCAAATTGTTATTGGAAACAATATGGCCACTGTAATAACTATAACTGACATTTACTTTTTACAATTATAATTTTTTTTCTGGTGCCGTTTAGCACAAGATGGTTTCCACATTTTGAGAAGGACTTTTTCCCCCTTTCCTCTGAAATGATTTGCAATCAAGCCACAGACATTTGTAATTTATTTTTATTTAATACTTTCCTACGAGTTTATGAAATACCAGGATTATTATGCTATATACAGTAGATAGTTTTTGAATACATACCCTCCCTCCGGACTCATATTTCCATACACATTATCCCTCTGAACTCATTTATAAACACCCATGATTCCTGCAGAGCCCGCTATAAACATGCAATATCTCTGCAGGCTGTTCCAGCCCCGCGGCCCTTTCATCTCCAGCTTTCCTCCGCTTCTGGTGAACCCACTTCATGAATTGGTGCTGTGCTCACTGCTGCTCAGAAGCAGAAAGGATTCACGTGTTTGCGCAGAGAAAAAGCTGCAACATCAGCCATGACCACACCTGGCTGCAGAGCGTTTTGCCCAGCTCAGCACCAAACCTTTCAATATCCGCAGCAGCAAACAGCACCTGCCCGCTTTCCTCCTATGGAACCAAGACGCACAGACCCAAAATCCACCACGTGAGCCTGCAGAAGGCCACAGCATTACGGCCTGAACAGCACGAGGATGTCACAGAGGTAAATGAAAGGCTCGTAATGGAATTCAGTGTTCTTTTACAATTAAAAATCACATTTTTTTATGGGAGAAAAGCCGAGCACTGAAAGTAATGGGCATCTCATATGGTCAAATCGAACTGCCAGGGGACTGCTGCCGAACTCCCAGGCTTTAGAGGAGAGATGCAGCATTCTCTTCTCCACCCTTGACAAATGCACCCTTGCTCTGTCTGCAGCCTATCTGAAGCGTTACAGCCAAGGTAATTTTCTTCATCCATCACCCACAGCACATCACACATCCCCATAAGAGCCACAGCCTCTCCTCCCAGGCAGCTCACTGCTCCTCCTCATGGCCACAAGCACACAGCACCCAGCTCCCAACCTCTAGCTCCCATCCCAGTGGGTAACCAGGCAGAAAAGCAATCCCAATGCTGCAGCAGAAAGGTATTCCTGTTTCCACCTGTGTCATGCTCAACGCAGGCACATAGCCGTACCACTAAGGTATTATTCTGTGACGTTATAATTCTAGGTAGCTGCACGCTTCACACCACAAGACAGACCCTAAGCATGCTTCCCAGCTCTGTGAACTTGTGCATCAGTGTCTGTGGGTTTCTAGAGAAAGCTGAGCTCAGAGCAGGGGGAGGCTGTGCTGCACCTGCCTGGTTCAGTGTCAGCGCAGCTTCTGAAGGTGCAGTTGTGGGGCTTTATATATGAGATAACGCATTTTACAGAAGTGCAGAAGTGCACACACAACTGTTCAGATGTTGTATGTATTTGTGTAAATATTAACCAGAAGCGAGTTTTAACAGATTCACAAGAAAGTCTGAGATCTAAAAACAAAATCTCATGAGGAAATAAATCCTTTTCTCCTAAAAATTGCAAACTCCAGCACAATGCAAACCAGCTTGGAAGGCAGCAGACTTCTATTTTACATCACTAGCAGATACTGTTATGAATTAACAGTTCATTAAGAGAAAACCTTTGCAAACCATGAATCTAAAAAGAAAGTCAGAGAAACTGTCATCTGCAATTTCCAGTGCACGAATAAATCTCCTGAGATGTCAGCAGACCGAGTCCTCAGCAAGAGCCAAACAAACAGGTGTCCCCCGGCCTCCTGACCTGTGACATCAGCAGTGCAATAAAACTCCTTCCACTCAGGAACAAAACCATTTGGTACTCGTGCATGGAGTAATACCTGCTTCTTAAGGTACGGAAACACACATAACAAATGCCTCCTTACATCCCAGAAGAAACAGAGACCCACGCTGTGAAGTATTCCCCCTTGGAATCCCGTAAATCATGCAGAAATTTTACTTGCCCTGGAACAGCTTTGAAAATCTGTTTGTGGTTCCTTGTACATTTTTTTTTTAATGTATCTGGTCCATTCATAAATGAAATCCCAATGGAACAGTCTCTGTACATGTTATTTTAGAATAGATTTAAATTGCAGGCAGATTTGCTCTGAAAATTAAATTATTTTTGCACATGAAAAAACTCTTCATATTGCCATCTCTGGCTGTAGGTCTGGAAGTTCAGGTGTCACCAGCTCTCCACCATGGGGCCAGGCTGTGCCACCACCACACAGCACTGTGCCGTGCCCTTGGATGCTCTCCGCACTCAGCAGAGCAAAGCTCAGACTCACCTGCACTTCCCATGGAGCAGGGAAATCACTGAAAATCTTTCCTCTTTTTGAAATCTTAACCAATAAAGGAGAACCTTGCGGAGCCAAGTGACGGCGCTGTGTCTGTGTGTCACACACACCGCCTCTGCCCTGGGCCTGGGGGAGCTGCCAGCCTGCAGCTTCTTGCGGAGAACCGTGCTTAGGAGACACCACTGATGGAGGTCATGCACGGAAGAGGCAAAGCCCCATGTGCTTATTCTCATTCCAGAACTTAGAGCACAACGTGGAACCACATCACAGTAACCATTAAATGGCTGCGTGATGCCCTGTATAAAAAGCCCTGCTCATGCAGTTGGCTGCTCACATTTAATGTCATTGACTGCCTCTCCGTCCATCCATCAATTCTTCTGCACTTGAAAAGTGAAGTCAATTTGGAAAGCTCTTCCAAGATAACCTTCAAAGCCATTTCCAAAAGGAACGCCTGTGATGTAGGCTGACAGCCCAGCCGCTGACGGCGCTGTGTCTTTGTGATGGCAGCTCATTGTTCTCATGCTGCCTTGCACCACTCCTGCGAGAGGAGCAGCTTCCTGGCGGCACGCGGTGCTGCGCCGTTCATTGAAACCAAGAAGCCTTTATTTCCTTTGTCACCTCCCTCAGCTCCTCGCAGTTCATCCCACCGCTGCGCTTTCATTAAGCTAATACAGTGCACACACATTGACACGGTAAATACCAAATAATAAAACAGACCACATTAATGTTGTGACATTCTCAAAAGGCAGCAAAATTAAAGCTGGGTTCATCGTTCCAGCCTTGCATAACACCTTGTGTGACACGGGGTGCCACAGCCGCATAGAGCACTGCAGATGTAAGGGAAGAGCGGATAGGGATACGCAAAAAGGCAGAACTGTACAGGATTATTTTTTTTTTAATATATTTTTTCTGACAGCTCATTCCATTATCATTTATTTTCTGTACTTTGGATCATCACTGAAGAAATCCCATGTTCAGACAATTCGCAGTGATGGAATAAAACATATCAAAAACAGTGAACTGCAGGACTGCTGAATTATTCAAGAAACAGAAAATTATTAGAGGTCATGTTTATTCAGAAACAAAAGTGCCTTGTTAATTCACAGGACTCTAGACATTGCGATGATGTGATCTGACACTCTGCATAATACAGGCCACAGGAATTTTCTGTATTACTTCCAGTTTGAAGCTCAATAGTTGCACTTCAACTGCAGCTTTTAGAAAATCATTCTATCTTGATTTTAAAATATCCACCGTAACGGCCATTAGGCTGTTCCAATGATTAATCACCTTGCCTGATTAACGCATGCATTATTTCTAGACAAATTTTTGTCTACCTTTAATCTTATTCACTGAATCTCATTATCCCTTTTGTTGCTAGTTTTTAGAGCTCTCTGCTCTCAGATTTCCCTCGCCTTGTGACCACATTCAAGTCACCCCGTGTCTTTCTGATAACATAAGAAGCTCGGAGTTTGGTTTTGG
Source organism: Lagopus leucura (assembly GCF_019238085.1). NCBI lineage: Eukaryota > Metazoa > Chordata > Aves > Galliformes > Phasianidae > Lagopus > Lagopus leucura. The sequence goes on from NW_024962299.1 coordinate 836,632, forward strand.
TTCGTTTTGGGTTTTTTGATCTGTCACCATAAGACACATTTTCCACTTGTTTAATCATCTTCCTGAATTTTCAGTGTGCCCTTTTCAGCACCCTTCAAGTGTTGACACAGGACAGGGACAGCATTCCAGAGGCATTTGCAGTGGCACAGAGAGAGAATCTCACAAACCTAAATCCTGCATGGCCAAACTCAGATCCTACACAGCATCCTTCAGGTCATGCACAACAGGACTGCAGCAGTCCCCGAGCACTGGTATTTCTGCAGAACTCTCCTTGGTTTGTTGCAGCAGCTGCCATGGGACAGACCCTGTCCCAGTCACTTCTCCTGGGCAGCCCATAGCGCTGCAGCTGCTGGGGCAATGGGAGAGCCAGAGGGATGGGAAAGGATGCAAACTGTGGCTTCCAGCTGGAACTGGACTCCTCTAGAGTTTCATTTCAATCCACACATATATTTCTTTCCAATCAGCCATAAAGCAACAAATAACAAGAAAATAGTCTACAGAATACATGTCATAATGCCTCAAAAGCACTGATCACACAACTATTTCTAACTCTTTTTAAGGTCCCAAAAAGGAAGCATGCTTCTATTAATCCACGGATCAGCAAGATGACTTCTTATGGCAGCTTTTGAAACCAGCAGCATTTCTCAAACCCAATACATCACAGTTGGATTGGGTGATGGAAGCCTACTGGGCTGCAGACTGGCTGTGCTGGGGGAGCTGGTGGCACAAGGCTGGCAGCTGCTCACTGTACAGCCCTGCCCCACGTCCCCATGTTAAGGGCAATGCCATTTCACAGAGCATTGAGACCAAGACCACAAAAACACAAGCTATATTCTACACTTACAGTATTTGAGTTGCTTTGATGGGAAGGAAGCAGACTGAAATTCCTATTAAATTATCTCCTACGTAACCCTGTGGTTTTGAGACCTTTATGTCTCCTATTTGAAGCAGAAGAAGAACCAAATGAAAATAGAAGTCATAACCACCAGAAGGAAATCGGTGAGCATCTCAGGAACTTCCACTATAGAAAAGCCCTGCTCCATCCACCACTCCTGCCACAGGCACCAATGCTGCAGCCAGGCACACCTGCAGCACTGCCAGAGCCACGTCCCACTCCTGGGTCAGCCCCAGCAAGCAACAGAACTGCCCAGAGATGGCTGCAAGTTCTACAGAGGAAGCAGCATTCTCCTACAGAGAGCCTGACCAAAGGCACCACCTTTCATTTCTTACAAATAGACAACTTTGAAATGGATTCTCTAAAATTATAACATTTCTTCACATCTTAATTAATGCCAAAAGCTTTGTTTTCTTTCTAGTAATGCATTAGAAAGCAGCTATTAATGTAATTTAAGTTTTGTATGGAACAGCATTTGTTTTCTATTAAAAAAAAAAAAAAAAAAAAAAAAAAAGAAAGTAGTTCTGAAATCCTGGCCTGTCAACATCGCTTAAAACATTCCCATTCCATGCCTCTACCTAATAAATTAAACCAGAGTTTTAATTGTGCCCATGCTTTGTGGTTCCTGGCAGTACAAAATGATCTTCTGTGAACGCACGTCCCAAAAAATCCCACTGAGTGATTAATTACTGGTCTGGAAGATATAAATATGCCTTTCAGCAAAGACAGTATGGACTGCTGGAAGCATCAGCCCTACGTTTCTCCATAGATCTCCTTCACCCAGCACACACCTTTTTAATTCAAACAAGATTCCACCTTCAGTATTTATTGGCAGCACAAAAAAAAACCCTTCTCTGCCCACTTGCCTCACTTAATAATACAAAGTACATTTGTTTGAAACTGAGGAACATGGGATGCATTTATTGGTACCTTTAAATTTCTCCAAGCTTTCCTCCTAAATGAGCCGCCCAACACGGCGCACGCAGCCGGCGCCCAGTGCTGAGCCGGGCCCAGCCTGCTCCCCACCTCCTCCTGCCGCTGTCCCTGCTCGCACCGCTGCTCTCTCACTGACCTTTTCCTGCACCAAACCAGCACGGAGGGAATCCTGCACTCTCCACAATCCGCCCCGTTTGCTGTGCAATAAACGTGCATTTGCCGTCCTACAGAAGGCCACTCCAGCTGCCCCAGGATGCTCCCAGCAGGCGAGGCAGCGAGCGGTGCCCTCTGCCACAGGAGGAGACGAGAGGACACCCATCTCCGTGGCATCAGGGCTGTGGCACAGGGTGACGCTGCAGGAGGGGAGATCACTGCTGAACTGCCCCAAGAGGGGAAGCGAGGGATGGCGATGCAGCTCGGCATTCTAAGAAACACCATTTATTTCAGTACAAGAAGGAACGAGGCCAAGACTAACTCAGCTCTTAATGCTCTGAAAAGACTTTTCCATAGTCAAGGAACAGACTGAAATATGAAAGGGAAACACGAGCCTGTTTTCAGAATAGAAGACCAGAGTTTTGCAACTCTGAGCGCCAAAATTCACTGAAATCACCGTTACCGTTGTGATTGCTCATTAACAATACACATCTTTCAGCTGACGTTTTTCATTTGGACCTTGTGAAAAACACAAATCAAACATATGTAAGGAGGCAGCTAACTTCAACAGAGGAAAGGTCTTTAAAAAAACAAGAAAGAAAATAAACCTTTGATAAAATAATTGCTTCTACTGTTATTATTATTATTTTTTTTTTTTTGCTATTGCTTCAAAAACAATTTCTCTTTCTTTCTTGTTCATCTATCTGGTGTCCTGCTGGTGTGCAGATGAAAGGTCCGGCCTCTTTAAAATTTCATGCAGGGCTCTTTAGAACATCTCGGTCTTAAATGCCCATGGCAAAGACAACAAAATGTAACAGTAAATGGAGCACAGATGAAAAACCCTGTTTATGTACTTTATAAAGGTAGCTTGTGCGGCATAAGGTGTATTTTTACACCAAGCACAGGGGCAACAACCATTTTTAAAAGCACTGAACCACACAACTCATATTGACAAAGCACTGACCACAATTCAGCCTCACACACAAAAAGAACTTTAACTTATTAATCCTAGGTGCTGTACAGCTATGTTAGCTGAGAGGAATATCACTTCCTCCAGCTCCCTGAATGGAAACTGTAGCGAGGTGGGGGTCAGCCTCTGCTCCCAGGTTACAGCGACGGGACGACAGGCCGGGAGGGGATGGCCTCAGGGCAGGGGCAGGTTGGATATTAGGAAAACATTCTCCTCCCAGAGAGCAGTCAGGCAGCAGAACAGGGAGTGATGGGGTCACCGTCCCTGGGGTGCTCGAGGACTGCGGAGATGTGGCACCGCAGGGTGCGCTTATGGGCACGGTGGGGTGGGTTGGTGTTCTCAGAGGTCGTTTACGACCTTAATGACGCCACGGCTCTAAGAAGCTTTCTTCTACCCTCAGAGCAGAGGCTCTTCCAACACTGCAGCAAGCAGACCTGAAGAACAGAGGACACACACTTGTGGGTACTTCACAGGGTGCAAAGTGATGACCGATGGGGACGACAGCTGCGATGGGGACACGGCCCGCACAGCACACACAGCTCTGAACAACCCACACCACGGGCGACCACCAGTGGTGCTCCAGCTCCCTTCTGGCCTCATGGCTCTGCATTCCCACAAATTCTGGAGCTAAGGCAAAGTAATCTCTAAGTGCATTCATTCATTCAAGTTTACCATATTAAATTCTCTGACAATTTGAAAATATTTCTCAATAGCTGTGAGCATGTAGAGATCTGCACTCATTGGCACAGGTGGTCCAGACTCATACATGGATCACTCAAACAAGGTGCTTCCAAACTTCCCAAAAAAGGTCCCATTTCCTTTTCTGGAAATAGGGCCTATTCCTGTTAACATGACTACACTTCAGGAATTCTGCCATTCACAAATAACAAAGTTTCACTCAAATCAAGACCACAAGGCATCACAACCTGTTTCAGAGCCCAGCACCCCCTTGCAGACAAAGGACGACATCAGCGTGGGTGAGTCATGGATGCTCAGAGCTGAGTCACGGTTTATAATAAGAGGCTCTCTGTGGCCACGTGCCTTCTTCACACAGTGCTAATAAGACCAAAATGGCCCCTAATTGCATGAGCCACAATAGAGAAAACGATTGGCTCGAGTCAAAACTGAGTGCGCACATCCAGAGCAAAACCTCATGCGACTCTGCAGCCATTTTTTGTGAAGGTATCAATGGGAATACAAAGCATCAAATGTGTGCATTCCCAAACAACTAAAGAGCTGGAGAAGCCCCTTTGAGTAGAGATGAAGTTGAAAGGAATGTTATTTTCACACTAAGATACAGAAATCCAACAGTCTTTGAACTGTTTAAAGAAACATTTGAACAGGTAGCAGACAAGGAAAAAAAATCAGCTTTAAGGAACTAAAGAAAGCTTAAAGGAACTGAAACAATGAAAGACATTAAACCAATTATGGTTTTGTATCAACTCGTAAAAAATTCTTCATGTTTTAAAGCAAGAAATAACACATCTGCTTGGAAAGTTCTATTACTTAATTATGACACACACGGAGACTTTCAAAAGATCTCTGGGTGTGCTGCTGTGGAAGGGATTAATTGAAGATCAATTGCCAATACTTTCAATTTGCATTCATTTTGCAATTTCCCAAAGCCCCGACTTCCTGCTTTCCTGCTCACATGCAAAAATCTGGCTGGCCAGGGAGCAGAAGGACGCTCCCAGACACCAGCAGCTCTCCAAACATGAAAAACCCATCAAGTATGTCTTAACACGAGATGTGCTCCTCACGTCCAGGCACCGCCCCATCCCACAGCGAGGGCCGCACTGATGAGGAGACACAGGGTGGGCAGTTAGGCAGAATTTACCTATTTCCCATAGGCGCTTGCAGGCCTTCCACTGGGTCTGCCAATACTTGGAGGAGAAAAATAACTGGAAAATACTGCAAGAAATAGGCAGGACACAGACTGCACTTGGATACAAGGTAACCTCTCCACAGCCTGCGCACAGCTGAGCCCTTTTTGAATGGCGGACACCCTTAAGGAGCGATCTTAAGGCAGACAAAAGGCACTGCCGGAAGCGCCAGCCCCAGCAGAGAGCTGTGCTCCGCGTTGGCTGTGAGCGCAGCCTTACTTCTGAGCACGTGGATTGCGGGCACGTGAACGAGTTTTCTGTCAAAGCGATTTCAGTGGCTCTGCAACGAGCTTCCCATCAGCTCATCCAGCACAGCCCAGCCGCCAGGCTTCTCGAAACAAAAGAATACATTTTTCTTCTCAGACACATAAAGAAAAATCTTATTATGCTTTAGTGTACATCTGTGATTAGAATAACAGAAGGAACAATTTATTTGTGAAAAAAAAGGCATAAGAAAACAACACCCAAGTCTTTATAGGCTGGGATAAAAGCATTTTAGCAAGGAGCATTTTAAGAAGTCGTTAAACTCATATCCATCACTTCCTGAACCTAATGTCTTTCTGCTTCTTCTCTAGTATCTTCAAAAAAAAAAAAAACAACACAGAAGCAGATCAGTAGTATTTGGCCTGTCACAGACTCATAATGAATTAACCTTGCATGTTTAATCCCGTTAGAAACATTCCCACACGCCCTGGTGACAAAGCGCACGCAAAGCACAACGCCGAGAGATAAAGCACGTTGAGAAGTCCACACAAACAGATTTTTAAAGTGTTTTAATGCAAGTTGGATGGCAGTGCTCCATTTTCCTGCCCCATGCAGTAGCAAATTAAAAGTGAGCATCCCGGGATTTGTAAAATCCGAAGGTATTCAGCATCTCCCAGCAGTCCCACAGCAATACTGCACGTATCCCTGCTAGGGCAGGCTTCAGCAGCCCCAGCTGAGCAGCCACCCCCAGGCACCGAGCTCTGCAGGCACAGCACGACTCCCAGCACGTCCCCACAGCAGCACAGACAGCGCTGGTGGATCAGGAGGTGCAGGGGCTCACAGGGAGAAACTCAGCAGCGCCCAGCCCTGATTGTGAAAGGTGGAGCAGAGCTCTTGAGGATACCGCTTTGGAATGCATTCCTTTTTTGGAATGACAACACCAAACAAGGAGCCCAATTTTTTTTTTTTTCCAGATTTTCTGCTAGATTAATACTCATCCACACGAGATACCCAGTCTCAGATTATTTCATAAACATTAGGAGAAGAAGAAGAACGCACTGATTGCATTGACTTAAACTTCCACTGGGCAGAAGCACCTCATGCCCTCCCAGCCTCCACTCACTGTGCACCACCAGTACAGGCCAACCCCACACTGCAGACCTGAGTTCCAATACAGTACAACAAGCACAAAGAGACAAACAAGTGAGCCTTCTCCTCCGTATTTTTCCCTGCTTAGACTGGATTCACCACTAGGAAAAAGACAGTTATCCCCGCTCCCAGCAGTACTTAGATAAGCACACACAGAATGCCCACAGGCTACAGTTTTTCATTTTCCTCTTGGCCGATCTACAACTAAGCTGCCAAAATAAACAAACTTGCCTCCTAGTCAGGCTCAAAATGAACCAGCAAACTGAATTTTTATGTCATAAAAGGAAGCAAAAAAATAAGCAGCAGCAGCTAAAATGCTTAAAATATCAACACGTTTTTTTTCCAAGAAGGAGGAAAAATAAATGCATGAAGACAAGTTATTAAGCAGTGCTTACAGATGGTAATTACTCAATCCTCAATGCATCTGACACAGTATTACAATTACAGACTTCATTCTAAAATCACCAGAGAAAGTTTGGCCCTGTGACACCAGGGAACAAAAAATAGATTTTCTAGGTCAGAAGAGGAAGCAGCACATATTTCGGAAGCCACCTCATCCAACTCATTCTTTGCAGAGCACCAGCTTCAATTAGCAACACATTTTGGAGTAGCATTTTTGCTTCCACGCAGACAGGACAGCAGAGCCAGAGCCCAAAATCCTTTGGTTGCAGGTGACCATTAAAAAATACCTGTGCTCTCCTCCCCTGAGCCTCATCTGGAAGAAAGCACAGAATTCAAATATTTCCATTTGTGGCCAACCCTGTGGCAAACAGTAAGATAAAAGATGAGGGAAAAACTACACAGTTTGCTCATTCTTGGCAGTGAGAATCACGAACAGCTGCTGGATCTCAGAATACAGTAGTGAGCTCTTCTGCACATCTCTTGCAGCAGCCAAGTCCTGCCTCAGCTTACCAACACCTGCGGCATCCCACAAGCTGTGTGCAACCAAGAGCCTCCCAGGCAGCAGCTGCAGGGACCACCTTGCACCAGAAACCCAGGGGGAGAACCCTGACCTGCAGCCACAGCCTCAGTCCTGCAGAGGACTTCTCATCACCCTACCGCCGTCACAGAACCACAGAACTGCAGGGGTTGGGAGGGATCTCTGGAGGTAATCGAGTCCAACCAGCTGCTAAAGCAGGCTCCCAGATGGGCCTTCTGTGCACGTTGGAAGGCTGAGGGCAGGGGATTTGGTGTCACACAAAGAACATCATCGCTGCTTGAGCTGCGCGGCCAGGATAATTTCCCATTTAATCTCAGAGAGATTTTGGCTGAAGCCTACTTCTGACATTTCCACAACTAGAGGTGTTTGACACTGCATACCTAATAACATTCTTCTTACTTAGCATTTTTGTGTGCAGCCAATAACCTAGACTAAAAAGTAACATTGATGTATAGATACAATGCACTACCAAACCCAAGATTTTTCTGCTATAGGATTTCATTTGCATACTGAGGTCATGTGGAGTATCTTTCCCTTTATAGGATAACTAAAGGCAAAGAGGAATCTGTTGCGATAACATGCAAATAAGTATGGTGCATTCATACGAGACCAAACCGCCGAGTAATAAGAAGGAAGGAAAACTACACAGCAGGACAGATATTTCCAGCATTAATGTAACATTTACACCTGCTGTGCAAACGCAAATTCTGTGTATGTGAATTAACACTTGTTCTTATTTTTCTCACCTTTTTTATAGAGCAGAAGCCCTATGCGCATCTTTACTTGAACTGATATTAAGAAGCACCCTTAACTGCAAAGATTATTTCTATTTCTATCCACATGTGGAAAATGGGGTTATTACAAACAGTTCCTGGGGGGCATTTTAAAAACTTGTGCCAAAAAATAAGAAATGTCAGTTTGCTTCTCATCCTTTTATCGTTACAATACCTTAAAAAAAAATAATAAATCACTTCCTCTAAATGCTCATCTAAACACAGGTAAGAAGGACTAAATCAATTTAATACTAGCTTGTCCATCTGCTTTTCCAGCAAAGCTCAACAAAGAGCTCTTGGACGTTATGTGCATGGAGACTGCTCTCTTACTTCTTACCTTGGTTTCTTACACCAACATTCTCTTAAGGCTGATCCTCCTTAAAGCAGCCCTGCACGTGCCATTGGTTCACACATTTATTTCCACAATTAGTCCTCCCACAATCTTTAACTAGATTCCTGTAGGTAAAAATTTTAACCTTTGTATTTTACCTTGTTGGTAAAAATATACCTTTTTCATGATAACCTGATATGTTTTAATGTCCAAATCGACACTACGAAAGCAGACTGTTCTGGAAAAAAACCCACCACCACCGGGGCAGAGCATTGCCAAGTGTACAACTATCACAGCAAACCTCAAGCAGATGACTGCACAACAGGTCCGAGGCTGACCCACTGCCCTCCTTTGCTTAATGTGTGCCACTCAACAACAAAAGGAAGGCGTTCTGCACCCTGAAGGTCCCCTCAGGAAATGCATCACTAAGCTCTCCGTCAGGTCCCCGGATGACAAAGGGAAAACAGCGCTCAGCTTGTCAGCCATGCTGGGATGGTCTCACAGAAAATCAGAGCTGCAACCACACTGGCAGCATTTTTTTGATGCACGAGGTGAATGGACTTCAGACACAGCTGAGAACCCGCCAACATTCACAAGTGCTGTGATGTTTCAACGACACACCTTCTTTGAGTCGGGCTTTAGGGTGGTATGCATGTGCCCAACCATGAGATTACGCTCTTTCAAAAGCGCATCTTTCAGTTCGTGCCTTGAGGCATTCCTTGTTTCTTCTGACACACCTTCACAAACTATGATCGCCATCTTCTATTGTTCAGACTTATAACATGGCCATCACCCAAGTCTCATTTCTTTTTCTCTTCCATCAAATCTAACTTGTTCCTTTGTCCTGCCTGACATCATTAGGACACAACTTTGCCTTTTCATCCAACTAGATGCCTTGACCATGTCTTCATCCTATAGCTTCACAACTCCTACAACCTTCTTCTCCATTTAAAAAACAGCAACTAATCACTATCTTGACTCATTTATGTTAATGTAAGAAATCCATCTTGTGGGAATCAAATGTGGTTTCTGCATTAGAAACATATTTTTTTAATTTCATGATCTCCGCTATCATAGTTCTTTTTGGGAGTCCTACTTCACTTGGGGAAGATCTCTGATAGCTTACATCACTTATCCTCTAGATGAAACTTCCCAGGAAGGCACACTCTGTATATAGGTGTATAGATGTATATTTTGTCACACACTGCAAAAATATCCTGCACGAGAGCAAACCAGAGAACAAGTGATGGCCTCCCCCAAGAAGCGCCTGAAGAGACGTGGGAAGGCCTGGCATCATCCCCCAGTGCTCTTTGTTCAACGAAGACTTCAAAGAAAATCACTGTATCAATACAAGGAGAGCACCGAGACAGCTTGGAAACAACAGGATGGCTGCTGACTGACCAGATAACAAATAAAGTAACACGTAAATAACAAATGTAAACCTTCTGATAAGACTGTGAACCTGGAGTACGCAGCCAGTGGGGAAACAGGGGAGGGGGGGAGGCAAGGGGGAGAAAGCAGGGTCTAAAGGCTGTCATGTTGTGTCCATAGGCGCTCCTGCTTGCGGGACACCGCCATTGCAATCGGAATAAAATCTGCTTTTATCAGAGATACCGTCCTGACAAACATGACTTGGGTATTTCCAACAATCTTCACAGCTGTATTGTTTACCCTCTTCAATATACAAAAAAAAAAAAAAAAAAAAAAAAAAAAAAAAAAAAGGATGCATCTTTATTTTCAAGCTGTTTCACCATTTACTGAGTTTGGAGTTAGCAGAAGGCCCCACTGTTTTGCTGCTGTTCCACCACTGAAATCCTCACCTTAACATCACCGAAGCTGTTTGCCAACTCATTTCAAAGTATTTTCACCTTCTCCTATCACACAGTTGTTACACAGGAGCATCTCAACCAACAGATGCTCATTGCTCCCATGGAACCCAGCCTTTCTCAGGATGCCTGTCACAAGCCCACAGCAGACACAGCCATTGCTCCTGGGCCTGCTGACAGCGTCCCACCGTCTCCCTTCTGTCCATCGTCTCCATCTGCTGCCATGAGGGTGTCTGCAGGGCAAGCACTGCTGAGGAGCCACCAGCTGGGCAGCAGCTCTTGTGCATCCCACAGCACATCTGGCACTCACTCATCCTCACAGGTAACTTTTACGGAATTCAAGAGAGGCTCAGACACAATACACTTCACTTGTTTGCACTGCACCGCTTGCTATGAAGCATATGTAAATCATACTTCAATCGGCTCAATAAGTAGAATCCAGATGCTTTCAAATTTCTGGTATTCTGACAGAAGCAGTGATAGAGGAGACTTCATTACCTTTGTTCAGCTAATTAGAATGAAAAGAAACTTGCAATACTTCTTTGCCAGCGTGAGCATTAGTGAACATACAGTAAGGCAATACAGTACCACGAGAAACTTCTCTGACAGATAATTTTGTCTTTTTGAAGTCTGACACAAAGCAGGAATAATTAGGGTGATAAAGTCAAAGCAGCCCCAGTAAATTCAGCTAAATCTGGTATCAACACAGCTGGGATACTTATTTGCATGTTTAAATTACTCAAGTGACTAATCTTATAATTTCTTTTTCAATTGCTGAATGCCTCACTTTTAACATTAGCCCCCTGAGAAGCAGAGACACAGTGCATGGTGCTGGTAAAGTTTAAAACTTGTTATTTTAGAAGATTGTCATAATATTGCATACATTATCTCTCATTTAATAAAAAATTAATTATGCATATAATTTGATGTCAATAATTTGTTATATATATCTAGAATGCATTAATTTGTTGGGTTTTTTTTCTTTTTTCCCTGGAAAATAAGTTACATTCTTCAAGGTTCCTGGAATAAATACTCTAATTATCGGACCTCTAAGTTCTGCAACATTTTGTCTGCAGTCTTCCTATCCAGGACAGCACCTATAACCACCAAATCATACCCTTTCACTGCTCTCAATGTGTCCTCAAACGTGGCCTCCTGTTCTTGTCACAGGAGATGAGGACCTAGCTTCATTAACAGAGTTCTGATGATGGCACCCATCCAATACAGAGACAAGAAACAACCACGGAAAGCCACGACAAGAATAAACAGCTTTTAACTGGCATGGAAGGCAAAGCTCTGATTCTTTTCTGTTGGGGTGCAGCTTCTAGAAGAAAGCCAGATTTCTGGAAACCATTATAAACAGTGATCACAGTAGAACAGGACTCATTTTCTGCAAAAGCTGACTCATTATGACCTTCTAAAATGTCAGAGTCCATGCACTATGCCAAAAAGCCAAGCTCAACATTCTCAGTATGTTTCCTTACACCAGGGCAAGCATTCAGCAGTAGGCAGCACCCAGCAGACCACACAGCTAACGCTGATTTGCTCGCTGCTCACAAATCAGGTGAGGACAGGGTCCCACTGGTGAGGGCACCATCAGCATAGTCCTGTTTCTCTGAGGCCTCCACAATACATGGGTTTCAGAAAAGAAGAGATCTGGCAGGTTTTACTAATAACCTGGATAGATCCTTTTGTCACTGTGAGTTTCGTACATTGACCTCCTTGCAGCAGAACCAAGCTTGCAATAATGCCCCAGCTTAGCATACCCTTCCATAGACACAGATGCTATGTGTCGACTTCAATAACAGACAGCAGATGGGCATGGAAAACATCCTTAAAAACATTTGGGGAAGAAAACCCAACATTTTGTGACATCACTGCCAATTACTGTCCCTGGCAAGGCAGCCTCTCAACCGTTTATTGGTGTGCCATCTGGTTTTCCATCTCCTGAGGGGAAACAGTGATCTCAGGAACTTCCCGATGAAAGCAAAACTCACTCCCTAGGATCACAGGAATGACAAATTATTTCTGTAGAAATCAGAAGAAAATATTTTCTAATGTATTCTTCTGACACGTTCTTTCTTTCCTGTTTTCTAACGTGATTCTCTGTGGATCTCATCAAAGCCTCCAAAGAGAACAGAAAGTTCACTGGTAACAGTTCTCAGTCCTTTCTCTGGTGTGCTCCACAGCACCTGGAGACCTCACGCCCAGCTGCCCAAGCACTCAATGCCACTGGTGGTCGTGCTTCACAGCTGCAGGATGCACCTGGAGACCCCAGCAGGAATTTATGGCTTCTTTCCCCTTCTCACACACAGTAGTGCTGCTCGGATAAATAAAGCAGCCACAGAGCTATAGGCCACACAAAGCCAAAATGCTAGAACTAGTCTTCCATAAGTTCTGCTCTGCTGTGATTGCACATTCTTTACTTCTGATTTACTTATTTTACTTCCCCTAGTCAAATACAACAGCAAGACTTTCAAGAAGCCTGTTTCTGCTCAATTCCTTGTTACCCTGCTCCTCTATAGCACAGCAGACAGGGACTTACACGAACATGACAGTGACATAACAACCCAAAGCCCTGGCTGTTTCATGGTGCTGACACTCACTCCTTCCCTTCAAACACCGAACAGAAGCAGGGCCCAACTTCTCCACAGCCACGGAAACAATTCCCTCTCCAATACATCCAAAAACATGTTGCGTTATTTTATCAAAGGTTCCATCAGGAGTCATTCTTGCACCAAAGGAAGCATACCAGGTGGCAAATTTTTCCACTGCAAATAAAAAACAACCTCTTTAAGTCCCAATAAATATACAGCTTCAAACGGGTGTTAAAACCACCAAAACACAAACATAACTGACATTAGCTTTCTGCATTCCGAGCACAAAGGATTATTCTCTTCACACGAGAACAGAGCAGGTTGCACAGAACTGCACTGAGTTCCTCGTGCAAAGCTGTGATGTGAACAGCCAGCAGCTAACGCTGCTTCTACGAGAACTGCACTGAATCTGGTGAGCCTCTACGCAATCCTAATGTAATATACAGATGACCTTACTAAGCTTCTCTGCCTTCTATAAATTACAGTTAACTGTGTGTCATTTTAGTTAAGTTCCCAACTTGCTGTGGTGTATTAGCATATTAAAATTAACTCTGTGGGCTGCAATCACTTTACCTTAATAAGCTGACTTACCAAGACAAATTTGATAAAATTATAGTACCCCCTCGTGGTGTTACCTTCATACCCCAGAAGAACATTTCTTATTATTATATTCTAAAAAAAATAAAAAAATCTTCTATCAAAAGCTCAGTGGATAACTAATTAACCTTTTCCAGAATCCAATAAGAGCAAAGGGAAATTAAAAGGTCTATCACCAGAATCTGAGAATGGATGAGTTAGAACAACATTTTTCCATAAGCCAAGAAAGTAATCTTTAATAAACCCTCGTGCATGTCACATCAACAAAGATAGCATGCAACGCTTTAATATGAAAAGCACATCTGAGTAATTGTCTCCATGATGCACCTCCAGTAAAGGGTTTTTAGGTGTTCTGAGGTATTTTTTTCTTTTTTAAATGAAAAGCAATCAGCTTATTGATTAGATAAACAACCTCAGATGCTGCCATTCAGTGATTTTATGTCACCTTGTACAGTGCTTTCCTCACTACACTTAACTATGGCATTTCATTGTAGAGCCCCCCTCTGCAGAACTCTTCAGTCTCCCGCCTCCTAATAACTATTACACATACACACAAACCGATCACATTTTCATTCAATAGTCCTAAGAAAATAAAGTAATGACAGATATTCAAAATGGGACAATGGGACAAAGGAAAAGTACGTTTCATATTCTCTACTCTTTCTGTTTTGATTCTGGTGGGATTACAATTTCATTCTTAAAAGCATTACGTAAATCAGTCTCCTTTACATATTCTGTTAAACACCTGCAGACTAACAGCCATACAGCCGATCAGAAGCACCTTTTGAGAAGAGCTCCTGGTACCTAAGGGCTCCCATTGCCCACTCCGTACCAGTAATAAAAATGGCAGGCTAATTCCAAAACATTAAGTGTAAAGACATTCTTTAGACTCCGTATATTGTGGGTTTTTTTTATACTTTACAAACAAAAAACCCACACTTGTAAAAGCAGAGTTAGCCTGGGATGGGTTTTGTTCCCCAGAGCTGGGACAGGTTGGACCCAGCAGCAGAGCCGGGTGCGTGCAGGCAGGGCTGCGCTGGGGGAGCAGTGGAGAGGGGAACCCAAGGAGGCGAGCAGTGGGATGGGGCAGCCAGGCTCAGTGCCTCAGCACGAGTTGTCATCCTGCTTCAGTCTGTGTGGGAAACAGGCACGTGTCCCTGTCATAGATGCTTCAGTGCAACATAATCAATGCAGCACAGCATCGAGAACAGCAGTAAATTTGGTCTATAAAATGCAGGTCTGTGCTGTGTGGGATTTACAACTGCCTAAGTGTGGAAATAAAGTAAATACATTTTAAGTTCCTGTTAGTTACGGAAAAAGCTTTGAAAAACTGTAATGCAGTACCAATAAAGTTTCTGTAAATGCTATTCTAAAATGTGCTTTCTCTAAAAGAAAATAGTTGCCATCAGAGATTCATTTTATTTGTTTCCATATTTTTCCCCTCTCAGGCTTCCAGCAAAACAGCAGATGAAGTTTGTTCTTCAGAAAGAATGCATGTTTCCCCGATTCTCAAATTGTGACAGTAGGGCGTTGGGACAACAGGGGAGGAAAAGGGTCCCATTAGTAAGTGTTGGTACCCCTAAAAAAGAGAGGAACCAGCCCACCTGAACACGAAGGAGCACTTCATGCTTCTGCAGTCCTGGCTTGGCTGGCACGGTGATTCCCTGACATTTTATTGTACGAGAGTCTGTCGCTAAAATCAACTGCCCAAGTGCCTGGCAGACAGGCCTCCAATTGGGTTTGACCTGAGATAAAATATGGAGGGGTGTCTTCAGTGCAATTGTATGTCATGGTTAGCGCAGAAGGGTCCTGACAAAACTGTATCAAATCTGAGTAACTGAGTATTTAGGCCTGAAAGTTTTCTCATCAGCACCCATGGTAAATGAAGTACCGCTTCCTAACGCTCGGACCCGCTCGCAACATCCCGGTGCAGCTCACACAGCCCCGCAGGGCCCATGGCACCATGGGCACAGCTGCCCTCTGCAGCCCGGGCACGAGGGGGCCGGGAGCTCCGGGGAGCCGCAGCAGCAGCACCGCCTGCAGGGAGCACTGCTGGGTCGGCATCTGATGTGGGCAGGACAGACGCGGCTGTTAACGGCCAACGATCTTCATCTCATCGTCTACCGAGCGCAAGGCGCCATCTTCCATTATGATGGACGCAAGCAGAACAATGAATTACCTCCATGCTCCGTGAGAAATGAAGCTTTGTATAGACAAAATTGCATACATTTTTGGTATTTAATTACAGGTTAAGGGCGGAAAAAAAGAGGAAGCCTGAATGAAATGTGCTGCAAGATTTTATCCAGGCAAGGGAGGCCCCTCTGCTTAACATACACAGCTATTAAAAATTTTTCGAGCAAATCACACGGAACTGCATCTGCAGTACACATTAATTCCTCCTTCAAACAGAAGCAATGATGATAATATCCTGGCTTCAGAACAGACTGCTTTAATTCCCCTTCAGCTCTCAATTCTGCCTCTCATTTTCCTACCGACTCTTAGAAATTCTATGGAAAGACACTGTTGTTAAACAGCAGCGAGTGTTATTCTCACAGCAGTGCACACTAATCATAATTCAGGTGGTGTCACGGAAGGCTGTAAGCTCTTAGCTGAACGTATTCGAAAAATGAAGTTTGTTTTTTTTTCCTCAGAGATCTTTACTTAAGTCAGCATGGAACTCTTGTAAAAGGTAACTACCGATAAGTCACAACTACCCAAGGAACAGCCTTTTTATTTTACTTTTTCTTATTTGTTGCTCACCATGACAACATAATAAATGAGCCCTGAGAGACCAGAAGTGCATAACTATTTAAAATGTTCTATTTTATCTTTTATTGTATGCTTCCAGACATAACAGTCATGGATCTTTTTTTTTTTTTTAATCGCCTTCAGTTTCTCCAAGTAAAATATTCCATTTTCAACTGCAGCATGCAATAATCAGAAATACACCTTCACCACTATTCTAAATGACAGTTTACAAAACTAGTCTTAATTTTGTGACTCGTTAATAATTACTTGCTCCTGTAAAAGGAAACCAACAGGCCAACAGTTTCAACATCTGCTTTTTCAATTTTTGTTTGGAGTTCTGTTGGATGTCTCTGTATTCTTTCATACATGACTAATAGGAAAGATACAAGACTAATAGGAAACATAACTGCAACTTCACTTATGGTTGGTTTCGGTTAACAGATGGTCTTTAAACTATCCAACATAAAAGCATTCATTTTAGAAAAACTGACCCCAAAACTGCTTCATAAAATAAAAAGTATTGCAGTGGGGTTTTTTCCAAAGCTTTAGGCTCTTTCAAGACACTACAGCATAAAGAGGCCCCAGGGTTTAAAAAAAAAAAAAAAAAACAACAACCAAAAAAACCAACTATGAAACCTTGTAATTCCCAACTTTAAATATCAGAGACTAAAAGCTTTACAATGCAGCAAGTATCAGAAGTGCACAGCTATACATGAAGGTGTGCCCCCTCGACAAAGCCTGTTCTTGCTAAATTTCAAATACCAACATAAAACTACAGCAGATCCCTCTGCTACAGATTGCTACAATAGGGCAACCAAAGCCACCTTCTTCCATGCGTTAGCACAGCATTTGTGGGGGGGGGGTTTACTTAGCAGTAACACAGCTGCTCCCTCCTGGATAAGGCACCACAGTAAGTCAGCCACCAACAAGCACTGACTGAACGATGTGCTTTCAGGGACATACAAGCTGGAGCAGCATCATACCACAAGTGCTACTTCCACACTGTGTATTGTAGAATACAGCGAAGACTTGTCCCACACGCACTTAGCACGCCTGAAGACCTCACTTTGGATCACAGAATCATAGCACGGCTTGGGTCAGAAGGAACATCAAGGACTATCAGGTTCCAACCCCCACCACAGGCAGGACCACCAACCTCCAGGCAGATGTGCCTGCGGTCCTTTGCTCAGGGTTTTCATTCGGACAACATGGTGTTAGAGAGCAACGCACGGCTCTGGTACGAGACCAGCCTGCTTGCAGCATGCTTTTTCTTAAAAACCCTCTGTCGACAAAGGGAACCGAGAATAAAACCAAAGAAAAAGCTGTTGTCCAAAGTGCCTTGCAAACCCATCCATCACACCCTGAGTACCTGGGGACAAATGGGTTCTGCTGCACTACTGCAGCTCTATGGGCATCACAGTGGTGCTGGTAAATACAAACAAGGTTTGATGCTGCTGCCTTTTTTCAAACTCATTCTTCCTTATGTTCCGACAGCGTCGCGACTGAAGCAAAGCATTAAACAAAACCTTACCTAGTTTTAAGCTAAGAATTAGGATCATATTACTCAAAGCTACATTAAAAAGTACTTTTTGCGAACCTGCTCTCCTACACTTGTTCTGAAGATTCCTGCACAACAGCACCAGACAGCTGAGCACAATTGGACTTGCTGCTTTTGCCAGTCAGCTGCCCAGCATCCAGCAGTGCTTCTCACATCTGGAAGAGACCAGAGGTGGCAGCACTTACACGGAGCAGACAAAACTGGCTTTATTTATATGCATACACAGTCAGACTCCGAGCCCTCGCTCACATTCACTTTTGCAAGGCGTTCCTCCCACACCGCTATGTCTATTAATGAAGTACCAATACAAGTCATTGATTTTTTTTTTTTTTTGTATGAACAAGAGCACTTTCCCTCCTATCCACTTATATTAAAGAACAGCCTCCAAAAAGTCACCCAAACAAGTTTAGAAACAGATTAAATAACAAAAACTCGCGAAGTAGCACTACGCCTCCAGAGCATGGCTCCTCATTGTCAGGAGAGGACTTTTAATTCCTTTCTAATCGCAATTTCACCAGCTTTGCAGAGGTCTGTGATCACATCAGTTTAAAAAACAAAGCAAAAAAACCCCGCTACACTAAAAGGTGCTGTGAAAAAATAAATAATACAAGAGTTTGCGCTGGAAAAAAGAGCTGGCAAATACACCTAAGTCGACTTTCAGAAAGTCTGTTTTTTTTTCCAGATGCATCATCAGCATCTGCATGTTCGCCATTTTTCATTTACAAACGGAGTATCAGAGGAACTCAGCCAAACTACAAGCCAAGAAGTCCGACGCACATTTTTAAAAACAGGGAATGTGTCTTGGTTATAGAACAAAAGAACTCATTTTATCACTTGGCTTTACCGCTTGAGAAAATGGCTCCTGGTGTGCTGAGCGCCATGATAAATGTGCCCCCTCCAGATCTTTATTGCCCTTGTAAATCAAAGGACTGACAGCAGTTAATAAGAAAGCTTTTGAGTGGTTTTGAAGTTTTGCTTTGTACAAATAAAATCTCATATTAAAGAATTTGCTGGTCCTCAAGGTGTGGAAAAATGAGTGGGACCAGAACTGCTCTGCTTTTTTTTTTTTTTTTTTAATTTTTTATTTCCAAAATTTAAAAAAAAAAAAAAAAAAAGCAAAAAAAAAAAAAAAGCACATTCTTAGCAAAAATAGAAGAATAAAGTACTGAAACTGCTGTATTGAAATACAGAAATCAGAGCCAGTGGTTTAGTTGTTAAAAACATCTCTGGCATTTCTATGCCCTCTGATTTCTGGACAGAACCACAGAAATTCTAAGTGCACAGCATCAAATCTGGAGGATTTTCCCCACAAATTTGCACTAGATGTCAACAATTCTTCCACAAGGATTTGAACTGCAGGAAATGCCAATTCTACATGCAAAAGTAATTGGCCAAAATTCCACTGTGATACTATTTGTGGAAGGATAGGGTTGTAACTGGATAACACACAGATATGGCCAAAAGGTCTTAAATTCACCAACAGCAACTACTGGGATACTTGCAGCTGATCAACCACAGTAAGCAGCACAAGTGTTCCTTCTAGATGTAATTCTGTAGATGCTCCACAAGGAGCCAAATAAATGACTGCAACACAAATATTTAAAGATCAGATTGCAAAGAATTGTACAGATCACTTTACAGTTACAGATTAAAAGTTTATTTTAAGGCATTTGGCTCTAGAACAGACACTTGGAATAAGTGGTCATTGCTTCTGAAGACCTCCAAATCGGAGCAAACTGATACTTATTCTGAAGCTTGGGTAAGTCCACGCTCCATGGCATCATGCTTTGAGCCTACAGCATCAGCATTTCGTTGAATTATAGTTTAACCAAACCAAATCAGAACTAATAATATTGTGGCGGCTTTCTGTTTTCCTTCAGTGGCTCGCGTTACCCGTTCCATTCCAGGCAGCATCATTCCTCCCAAAGCCCGGTCATAGAAATCTTTGCAGGAAACTACAGTGACGTGGATAAAGCTAAACTTATAAGGAAATAAATATTGCCCGTTTGAGCCAGTAGCATAAAGACATTATGCAACAAACTACTGACGGGTCTAAAGAAAGCTTCACTTCTCAAGTGGATTTTAAACACATCTTAAACGGCATCTCAATAAAAATACATTCTCATGGATGCACTGCTTTCCCCTCCTCTCCCAATCCTTCTGTCTTGAGAGAACAACATCAGGATTTTCTTTACAACCAAACAAAGCCGGAATTAAAGGCACACATTAAGAAGTGTCATTTAGGACGAGACTCCAAAGCATCAGGCACCGATACTTCCCAGCTGTGAGGATCCTTTGTAGCCACAGTCCCAAGGACATCCCTTAGCACTGGCAGGTTCTGGAAAGCCACAGAGGAAAAGCAGGTCGGGCAGAAGTGTCACTGCCTCCTGCACAGCCCACCCTGACCTGCCCACACCCCCCAGCTGCACTCTTCCCTTCAGGTATGCAGAGAACCCTCTGCTTGGGGAAGGTTCAGCCAAACTTTTCCCAGGGTGAGGCTCCTGATGGACCAGCAGCAGCGCCTGGCCCTTCTCAGACAAGATGGAAAAACTCACAAAGCAGACAGCAAGTCAGGAGGGCACATCCATCCAAGGCTTCGCTCCTGGGCCTGATGAGCTGCGGCTAACTGCAGCATGCTGGTATTTTCATTTAAAGCACAGTAGTGTTTTTAACTCTCACAGCTGGAAAGAACACCTAGAAACACAAAGCAAATGTATTCTGTAAACACATGCCTTCCCCAGCCTATATGTGGCCATCAGGCACTTTCGCGATTCTATAGCAGTCATCTCCATTTATTTTTTCTCCTTGCTGTTACAAATTCACGCTGCCCTCTGGCACCAAAAGCTGCAGGTGGAAAGGACCAGGAGAGAAATAAGGCCACTGCAAGTGTCCCTTAGCCACATTACCGGGGCTTTGTTAAGACAGCATTAGCCAAATTAGAAAGCAGCTGGCAAGCATGGACTCCATAAAGCCATGGCTGAGGGCTGCCCACAGAACATACCAACATGCCCCTATGCTAACAAGCACCTAGGCCCAAATGTGACACAGGGCATTTTACAGAATTAAAAAGCACGTTTGAAGAAACATTTCACGGCTTAGAAAAGCCTGCAGAGATGTCCTTCTGTGTCATCAATAAGCATAAACCTGCACTTACAGAATGCCAACAACATCTCGCAAACCACAAGGAAGAGAGAAGAGCAAAAGGTGAGCTCTGAATGAAGTGAATTAAGAACTCTTGTGCCATTGAAGACTGCGAGATTTTCTGCCAATTAACTTTCTTCTGAAACGCGGTCATAAGCGGCAGTAACTTACACAAGCAGTGGTGGGATTGCTGCTGAAACACGGCACATGCCCACCTCCACCAGCAGCACCAGGTTTCTCTGCCACTGACGTTTCCCTTCAGGTTATTAAGGTCTTTTATTACAGGAAGACCGGAGGTTCCTTCGACATTTCTAATCATTGATCTTACTTTTGAACTATTTTTCGGCAATTCTCTGAAAAGTTATATTTGAAAAGAAGAAAAAAGCCCAACAACAGACGCGCGATCGCGTGTCCCATTCCAGGAGCCTCCCCTCGCCAGGGCTTGCTTACGGCAGGACCTCTCCAAACTCTGAATTTCAGATCAGCAATCATGAATCAAAACATAAATAAGTATTGATGTTTGCCACTCTACAGTTAAATTACATCAAGCATCGATGCAATCAACTCATTAGCTGTTTTTTATTGAGCACCAACATTCATTACTTACTTTTCAATTCTTCAGTTAAGCAACATATTGCCTGTATTCCCAGCCTCCATCTACCATCTGATTAGCTCAATAATACTGATAATCTTCTCAAGTCAAAAGAGCCGGGAAGGGAAGTAACTGAAATCCCCATGAGCAGACTCAATTTAGTCTTTTGTGTATAACATCAATACGCTAAACTACCAGCAATGCAATCCGGCAAATGAAACTTCAAATGCGCTAAGTTAGAGAGTAATTTTAACAAAAAGTCACAGCAGGTCATTAAAACACCCCTTAATTGTCTCTAGATCGTACTCCGTTATCCTTCAACAACCTTCCTGGCATGCTGAGATTTTAAATCTCTTCTGACTGATGTAGGAATCAAGAACAGAATTGAAGTGCGACTGTCGCATACAGTCTGAATGCCAAAGGTCGGAGCAGCTCACTGGTATGCCAGCCCACCGCTCCAAATTTTATATCTTTTCTGTCCCTCGGTTATTGCCCGACATGATTTAACAACTAATTCCTTATTTAACGATGTCAAAGGTTTTTAGGAAATTGACTGTATTTCACCAACGATATATTTCTTCTTGATTACAGAGCGGTTAAAATGATTTTAAACCAAGGCAGCAAAATAAAGCAGTAATAAAATCAATAGAAGGAATGTTTTAAGCACCTTTTATTAGGTAATGGCATTTAAAATATCCGTAGCTTGTAACGGCACTTAGGATATGCCCAAAAATCAATGAGCTAAATTACTTATTGAACTAGTTAATTTGAACACTGAGTTTTATATGTATATTGATAAAACAAGCTACAGGAACGCCGGCCGCGTTGGAATTCCGCGGTCAGAGCTCTCCCTCTGCTGGAAGAAAGCTCCGCCAGCTCCGCCGAATTCCGCCCGAATCGCCAAGTCGGCGCCGGGCCGCGTAACGCCGGGCAGCGCCACGAGAGGGCCGGGCTCGGGCTGCGCCTGGCGGGGAGCGGCCGGGGCGGCGGAGCGCCCCGAGATCTGAACAGCAGCGCGGGCTGCACGGCGCCACGTGGGCAGGGCGGGGAAACGCGCCGAGCAGCAGCACGTGGGGAAAGCGTAGAAATAGGGACCGTCACCGAACGCGTCCTCGGGGGTGCGACGCGGAACCCTGGCGGCTCGGAGCAGCGCCAGCGCAGGCCGTGCCGAGCTGCGAGCGGAACGGCGCCGGGACCGGGACAGAATCGGGGCCGAACGGGAAGGAACGCCGCCACGGCAGCGGGGAACGGCGCGGAGTGCCGCGGGCAGCGCCCGCCCGATGAGAGCCGCCTTTCAGTAAATGCGGCCCGCTTGGCGGGAAAGGCGGGAGCCCAGCCCGTGCCTCGCGGTGCCCGCGGGAGGTGCCGCCACGGCTCCGGGCCAAACCGCCCCCCCGACTGAGTCGCCGAGAGCTGGCCCTAAGGCCCCCCCGCCTCCACCGGAGACCCCCTCAGAGCCTCCCCGAGACGAAGCTCGCCCGCTCCGCCCATCTTCCTCCCCTCCGGCCCGCCCCTTACCTCACGCCGAACGACGCCACTTCCCCAAAATGGCGCCTCGCCGCTCGTCACGCGCACCTCCTCAAGATGGCGGCGCCCTCGCCGAGCGGGCCCGCCTCCCGCCGACCTCTTCAAGATGGCGGCCCGGCCCCGCCCCGCCGCGGGGCAGGCTGGGAGCGGGGCCTGGCGGTGGGGAGCGGCCTGCGGCGGGCTGGGAGTGGGCTGACGGCGGAGCGGGGCCGGAGCGGGCCGGGCGGGGGACGCCATGCCGGAGCTGGCGGTGGACCGCGTGGTGGTGCACCCGCTGGTGCTGCTCAGCGTCGTCGATCACTTCAACAGGTGGGGCCCGGCCGGCGGTGGGGCCGCGGCGCTGAGTCACGGGCCCGAGCCGCGCCGCAGTGTGAGGAACGCGGGGCTGCGGGGGGCAGGGGCCGGGCGATCGCTCGGGTCGAGACCCCGAGGCGAAGGGAGCGCAGCCCGCAGCGCGCTGGGGTGGGCTCCGTCCTCGGGAGGAGGAAGAAGGGTGCTCGGACGGTAGCGGGCCGCGGGCGGGCCCTCACGGTGCGGGGAGCTCTGCGGACGCGGTGGAGGGAAGGGGAGCCCAGAGCCCGCTGCAGTTCGTGCCTTAGCTGCCGAGCGCGACCCTCTGAGCGGCGGCGTCGTGCCGCCGGTAGCCGTGCTGCAGCCGCTCACGCGGGCACCGGCGCAACTCGGAGCCGCGCTGCGTGGATCCCCGCTTTGCGGCACAGCGCCCTGCTCAGCCCCGCGCCGAGCGCCGCCGCGTTCCGAGGTTTGGTGACGAGGGCACCGGGATACCTTTCTTTTAAGAGTAAAGCAACAGTCGGCGACCAGAAATCACGGTGCCCCTAATTCTGTTCTGCCCGTGCGCCGGGTGCTTGGCGTGCCCGTGGCAGAAGCAGCCGCCGCTGCCCGGCTGTCTGTGCGGGCTGCCGTGTGGGCGCTGACGGCGTTTTCCCTTCAGAATAGGAAAGGTTGGGAACCAGAAGCGCGTGGTGGGCGTGCTGCTGGGCTCCTGGCAGAAGAAGATCCTGGACGTGTCCAACAGCTTTGCAGGTGAGTTGGGCGTCCACCCCCATTAGGACGTGATTTAAAGGCTGCGCTGTATGTTTGTCCCTAAGCCGCTGTGCCAGCTTACAGGTCCTCCTCTTGTACGGATCGGCCTGTATCAAAGTCGAGGGATCCCCTGCTTTAGGAGGGGCTGGAGTGGGCGATCTCCAGAGGTCCCTTCCAGCACCCGTGACTGTGATTCTGTGAAACAGCTGCCTGCTGTTGAAGTGCCCCATTGGAGCCTGTCTCGCCCGGCAGCCTCCCTGCAGCACTGCAGTGTGCCATGCTCCAGCAGCAGGAGTAAACTTTTTTTGAAGCACTGCTGAATGTTTTGCTGCACTGGACACACTGACCTCTGCTGAGCGCTCGTGTCTCAGCTTGTGGAACACCTCTCTGCCCAGTGCTCGTGTGGCCGTAACCGCTTATGGGAAGATGTCACCCTCAGATTTTGTCCAGTTAAAGTGCTCCTTCCCCCTTAAAGCATGTTCTCAATGGTGTTGAAACCATTTCCTCTTACGTACCTTCATGTGATATCAGGAGTAATTTTTGGGTGCACGGCTCTCACTAACCCACTTGTGTTAGTTATATCATTTCCTCCCCGGTGGGACTGCTCTGACAAAGCAGAAATATCTCAGTTTATTTATGGAGTTCCACAGTTGTAAGGAGTTCTCCCACATGATGACTTTTTTTTTTCTGTTTTTCTTTGCCAATTTTGGAAGATCTTTTTTTCCCTTTGAGTTGAAAAGAAGTTTGGGATTTTTTTGCTACTATGATGGCCTTTCAACTTTGAAGCTTTAGTATTTCTGTAAATCAAAATGCTGAGAGCACTGTTCTCAAAACCAGCAGTGTGCCCTGTATGCATGCTAGCTGATAAAACCACTCATCCTTTACTCAGGGGTAACTGGTCCTTCCCTAAAGTGCCTCTTTATGTTCTACTAGTCTGTAAAAGCGTTGATGAAATGCGTCCTATGGCGAAACCTCCTTTTGCTCTTTGTTGATCAACAAACTGCAAAGTCTGCTGGGATCCTATTTATCATATCAAATGTGTATGCATACCATGCAGTTACTGTTGTGCAGGGGAGAGTTTCCCTCTGATGCTTTGATGTTGGCCACCGAGGATAACTTTTAGAACGCTTTGCATTTTATTCCTCTGTTTTAAAACTGCTGGCAGTTAGGAGAAAGAATTGCACTGTAGTTTTGCACTCACGGCACAACATTGCAGAGCAGTTGAAACTGATTAAGATCCAATTGCCCCTAGCAGCCAGAGCGATCTTAAAACATGGTGCTTCTACAAATACTTTTAGTCAGAAAATTGGTTTCTTAAATATTGGCATTTTATTTCCAGTACCTTTTGATGAAGACGACAAGGATGATACTGTGTGGTTTCTGGACCACGACTATCTGGAGAACATGTATGGAATGTTTAAGAAGGTCAACGGTAAGTTTAGGTTGCCTTGCATGGATACACTCCTAGAAACTTTTAACTTTGTCCACGTGAGAAGGTGCATTCATAGCTAAGCAGGAAATGCTGTGCCCAGGTAAGAAGCCTCTCCATGCTAATTCCTTATGTAGCTTCACTTTGCTAATGGTTTTCCAAGGGTTAATTTGTTTAAGTAGTTTGTGTTCCTAACACATTCGTTCATACCGTATTAATTTTCCTACGTCTGATAGCTTTGTATCTTCAGAATTAGTTAGATTTCATAAATGCTGCTGTTTCTAAAGAATTACGTATGTTTCTCTTCTATAACTTCTGTGCAGATTTGCCCTGAAATCGTTTTTATGAAGAACATATTTGGGGATTATGTAATATTTACAAATATTACAAACTCATGTTTTAGACAGTAATTCTATTACTCTTCATTACTTCATTTGAGACATTAAAGTTCAGTTTATATATGACATTCAGTCATAACTTCAGTTCCCATGAATTTTCTTTGCTCTAGCAACAATTCAAAATGATTGAGACATTTGTGAAACAGTTCCTGTTTCTAGAGTTTTTGTATCTTTAGATGTCAGAGTTGCAAGTTGACAGATGGCTGTTATGTAAATTACTGCATTATATGAAATAGACTCATTTAATTAAGAACCTTGGAGTAGTTATTTCTGTAAAATGTCTTCATTGCTAGCCATGCAATTGTTTTGCCTCCTCTGATTCATTTTCTCCTGCCTTACATTCATTTTCTGCATGCGTCAGATTGCTCATTTGCTAATTCAGTCTCCACCCAAATACTTCTGTTGTTGTCTTGCTACACAATTCTGATTTTAGAATCCTTTCTGGTTTTGCTCAGCTAGAGAAAGAATAGTTGGTTGGTACCACACAGGCCCTAAACTGCACAAGAATGACATTGCTATCAATGAACTGATGAAAAGATACTGTCCAAACTCTGTAAGTGCTGCGCTTTGTTTGTTTTTCTTTCTCTAAATGTGGACATGGGAATCCTTGGCCCCTACTTTTGTAATAGTTGATAAAACTTGTGAAAAAAACTCACAGCAAAGTATTTTAAACAGCTGTAGATGTCTTATTTCAATGCTTGGAGTTAACACCTCTGCATAGCCTGTAGTGTGAAGGTGTTTTGTTCCAGTCCTTGAGTAAAACCTGGTATTCTATGTTTTGTTCTGTTTTTCCATAAGGTGTTGGTGATTATTGATGTGAAACCAAAGGACCTGGGACTGCCCACAGAAGCTTATATTTCAGTTGAAGAGGTTCATGATGTGAGCACCTAATGCTTTTCTGTGCCTTCCTAGGAAAAGGTTTCCATTGAAAGATGAGTGTTGGGATGTCTGTATGTTCAAAAGGACATACGTCCCGTGGCACTCATTTGCCCTCTGCATAGGTGATGTTACATTCCCTGCTGAGGGCCTGTGTGCTTCATCCTGACACTTTTCTGCCCCCATTTGTCCCATTGCCTCTTCCTGGTTCTGTCGCGCAAATGAGACTCAGTTCATCTTACGCTGCTTCGGCACAGTTCACACTGCCCCCTGTTTGTGGCTGAGCCATTTGTGCTGCCCAGTCCGTCTCTTTGTGCCCGTAGTCAGCTGTGTGCTCAGCCTAACCCTGTGTCCTTGTGTTTGTGCACCTCCAAGGATGGCACTCCAACCTCCAAGACGTTCGAGCACGTGACTAGTGAGATCGGAGCGGAGGAGGCAGAGGAAGTTGGTGTTGAACACTTGTTACGGTAAACACCTTTAAGATGAGAGCTTTCTTGTGAGACTCGCACAGGGAACATGGTCCATCTGGCATCTCCCAGTGCCAGCTTCCTGGAGGAAATGCAGAGCTTGTGAAACACACTGCTTATGTTCTCTTAGCAGTCTCGCTCGGCACGTTCAGCCATTGCTAGTGGAAGGTGTAACTGCCCACTGAAACTCCATCAAATGATGACAGCTACATGGTCATCAGTTCAGAGCTTTGAAATATCGTGGTCTGGAACCATCTCAGCCCCTGCATACATCGCAGAGCAGGACTGAGTGGGACCATGGCTGCCGGAGCTGCAGCTGGAAAACTGGCAAAGCTTGCCAGCCAGGAAAAGAGCAGCCACCTCATACAAACTGCACAGCCTTTTCACCTGTTGGCTTCTTTCTTTCTATCCCTCTAACTGGTGGTATCACTACTATTTCCAAAGACAGCATTTCTGCACAAAAGCGTGCAACAATGACCTATTTTATACACGTTTTCTAATGTAAATCAGTTTGATCTCATTCTTGGACTTGAAGTGCTCTGTTTAGTTGTACTTCATCTGTTCTTGCAACTGCTGTTCTTTATAAACAGGAAAGACCTCTTAGTGAATACTCACAGCTTGTTGATGAGTATGCAGCAAACATTGTAATGTCCAATCTTTGTTACCATGTTTCAGAGACATCAAGGACACCACGGTGGGCACTCTGTCCCAGCGGATCACAAATCAGGTCCATGGCTTGAAGGGACTGAACTCCAAGCTTCTGGACATCAGGAGCTACCTTGAGAAAGTAGCCATGGGCAAGCTACCCATCAACCACCAGATCATTTACCACCTTCAGGATGTCTTCAACCTGCTACCGGATGTCAATCTGCAAGAATTTGTCAAGGCCTTTTACCTGAAGACCAATGACCAGATGGTGGTAGTTTACCTGGCTTCTCTTATCCGCTCGGTGGTTGCCCTGCACAACCTTATCAACAACAAGATTGCCAACAGGGATGCAGAGAAGAAGGAAGGACAGGAAAAAGAAGAGAGTAAAAAGGAGAGGAAAGATGAGAAAGAGAAAGACAAGGAGAAGAGCGATGTCAAGAAAGAAGAGAAAAAAGAGAAAAAGTAAAATGTGTAGTTTTTTTATTTGTAAATTAAAAAATCTTGTAAACTAAGTCACTTTGCTGCTGGGTTCTTTTCCTTTGTAATGAGAAGTGCTCTGCTTTTTGGTGCTTCGATACTCATTGCATTCATTGTAACACGGCTGTATGGATGGACACAACGTGGCAGAAGCCACCACAAGAAGAGAGTTGCTGTAGGTGGGTGCTGTGTCCAGGGTGGGCTGAGCTGTACCAGTGCCTGTGGCCAGGAGGCAGCAATGCAGCCAGAGGAGGCCCCTAGCAAATGAATTTCTGGGGGTGGGCTGTGCCATGCTGGCAGCAGTTTCCCACAGTGCAGCACAAGTATGGTCTATTAAGGAAATAATAACCCATTGCAAGTGCTGCTGAAGGCAAAATGATGGGATGCTAGCTGGCCCCTGGTGGTGTGAATAGCAGGCTTATTTAGTTCTGCTGTGTTGGAGTTTTTCTTTTTGAACCAAAAGCTGTAATTCCCAGGGATGCTGTTCTCATGTGCCTGATTTCCATTGCTGCCTCACAGCTGTCAGCATGGTACCCCAGCACCACACACAGCATGACAGCATCCAAGCCCCCGTGGCACCACATCCCCATGAGGGTGGTGCCACCATGCTGTGCCAATCATATCCACCCCTCCTGCCCTGCCTGCAGCCCACTAATTACAGAGGACACGTTCATCATGGCACCCAAATGTAGGCACACAGCCACAGCACCACAGCCAGCCAGCCATCCCACAGCCATTTTTAACTACGCATGATTACAGACTAAGAGAGGCAGGCAGGCGCTGTGCCCAGCCAGACCCTCAACACAAGGAAGGTGCCTCCATGTGTGCATAGAAAAACAGATGGAATGTATGTATGTATTCATGGAAACAAACCTAGAGGCCAACTCTGAGCAGAGCCATCCCTGCTCCTGAAATGGGGGAATGCAGGGTACCCCATGCAGTCGCCAGACCAGCATTGCTGAAATCCTGCACCCAAACCTCCAGCCCCATCACGGGGAGCAGGGGGCTGTCCCTGCACTGTGACACCAGCCAGGGACGCACCACGAGAGCTGCTTGTCTTTTATTGCACAAGAAATCGGCATCACTGAGGCAGGATGGTGCAGTACAAAATGCTCCAGTTATTGGTCAGAAGCTATTGCAGAGCTTTGTGTCCACGATTTCATTTATGTACAGATATACACACACCAGTGCTTGCTCACCAGGGCCCTGTCCTAGAGCCACGGCCAGGACACCATGGCCCTTCACCCTGGGTTGTGGGCACGGCCTGATCCTGCCCTTATCACAGCTCTGGAAACTCCTGGCACAGCACATAGGGGTGGTCGAGCCTCGCACAAGCTGCAGAGCACCAGCTCCCAGCACTTGCTCTAAATACCAAACAGCACAGGGCTGCACTGCACACTGGCACCTCAAAACATAGTAGCAAGGTGGAGCATGGTGCCAGGCCCAGCCCTGCCTGCACCCTACAGCCCCCATTGCAGACATCCAAGTACCTTGCTGGGAGCAAGATATGGCCCAAACACAAATATATCTTTATGAGCACCTGAGTCAGCTCAAGAGCCACTTCTCATCCTTAATTATCTACTGAAACGCCACAGGAAGGCTGAAAAAATAACAGGAGGGATAGCCTACACCTAAACCAGATCTCCTTTAACTAAGCCTGGGAAAAGCCCCAGCCTGGCTCCTTCAGTCAGGGCTGGAGTCCATCAGTGGCTCTGTGCCACATGGGGAAGAGCTGAGTACTGCTTCAGGGAGAGGGGCAAAATAAACTGCAGAGAACCTTGGGGCTTGGCTTCAGCACCTCAGTCAGAAGCTGCTTGTGTCCATTTCCAGGTGCACAGCCATTTCCCACAAGCAGGGACAATCCCACTAACATGAAGCAGCCTCTGGGACAGGGAGTGCAGCCCACAGCCCCACGCAGCACCCATGTCCCCGTGTCCCGGCGAAGGGACAGGAGCTGTGGTGCACACTGTGTGCACAAGGCTGGGTTTGGCCCTTCCTCAGCCCCAGGCTGAGCAGGGCTGGGCTTTCGCTCCCACTTTCCCCTCCCAACTTCAGTTTGGGTTGGGAAGGACACATGGATACTGCCCCAGGGCTGTGTGTGCAGACCTCACACAGGAACAAGAGAACAGAATCAGCACCACCCGCACCATCCCACAGGCAGCAGTGCTGCGAGCACCGCCGGAGCTGCTGGGAGAGCAGCAGGGCTCCGTCACTCCTGGCCAAAGCCTTCCGTCTCCTCAATGGCATACAGCAGCTTCTCCTTCAGCTGTTCATAGCTCTTGTACGGAGGCAGATCCAAGCGGTTAAAGCTGGTGAGACAGGGTGCTGTGAGTGGGGAGGGAGCCCAGTGCTGCTGCCACCCTGCTCCCCACCAGAGGGTCCCCTCCCACGGGTCCCCCCAGCAGCTCCATCCCATGGGAGAAGGGCATACAGGCAGCTAGACCCCCACGCAGCCCCACAGGGACACCAGGAGCTGTCCCCATGTGCCCCACACAGCAGCCACTCACCACGTATGGCTCCGAGGCAGCCACGTCTCTTTGCCAACTTTATCGATGCAGAATTTCTGAGGCCCGTTGCTGCCTGTTAATGAGGAGCAGAGCTGATCTCATTATATGTCAGGAGTTGGAAAAGAACTCTGACCTGGCCCTACAGCCAGCAGAGTGCCTCAGCCCTACGATGCTACAGCACACGGGGTCACAAACCCAGAGCTGTACTCAGAGCCTGCTCTGAGCCCTTTACAGAGAGCATCCAAAGGGAAAGCAGAACAGTGTTTTCCAGAGCATGCAGTGACACAGCACAGAGTGCAAGGTGGGTGGCTCAGCAGTGAGCACTGAAACGCAGATCCTCTGCAGAGCCACAGGACCAAGCAGTCTGTCTGCACACTTCCAGGGACCTGGCTCAGGAGGTCTGAGTCACTGAGGCTGCTTTTAACAAATGGTTAGCCCTGGACAGGCTTCAGGGGGCTGGAAAAAGGCTGATATGGCAGTAAGAACAACCGAATGGGTTAAGTGAGCGGGTACACATCAGTTCCAAGAAAACAGTGGGCAGGCTGTGAGGGGGCCTAAAAAGCAGCAAGTTAAAGGGCAGACACATAGTAATGCCACGCTATGGTTTTCCAAAAAAGGGGTTTCATAGCACACACACACAAAAAAAATTAAAAAACAGAATCACAGAATCATAGGGCTTGGAAGGGACCTCAAGAGATCATACAGTCCAACCCCCTGCTAAAGCAGGATACCCACAATAGATGACACAGGTAGGCATCCAGACAGGTCTTGAATATCTCCATAGAAGGAGACTCTACAACCTCTCTGAGCAATCTACTCCAGTGCTCCATCACCCTTACCATAAAGATACTCAAAAAAAAGAACAAAAAACCACTCAAATCTCATTCAAAATGAGATTACAAACTGGGCTGACAAAGTTAAGTGGCACAGTTCATGCTAAAGGAATTTGTCTCAGTACAGCACCAACGAAGCAACAAAGCACACTGCCTCACTCAGATGTCGCTGCAGCTTCATCGCTACCCTACTGGAATGGGAGCACGAACACTCAGCACCAGCAACCAGAGCCAGGCATGGCCACCATCCCCCTCCCTGCCCAACCTTAGCACGGCCACACACCAATGAGCTCTGCGAAGCCCCCGACAGGCAGGCGGCACGTTCCAGTCACAAACTGCAGCAGGCGGATCCTCTTCTCGTTGTCCATCTCCTTCACCACCTGCAAGCACAGGGAGGAGGATCCCCATCACCCCACAGCCTCAGGCAGTGCCTGGCCCTGAGCATGGCACATGAAGGCTCTGGGGCTCACCTGCCAGAACCACTGGATCTGTTTGCTGTTCTTGGTGTAGTGCCGGTAGATGGTGTTCTTCTGCCAGTCGTTCATGTCGATCTCCTGCATGCCGCACAGCATCAGCTGGGGATGGACAACAGTCAGGGGGATGGAAATACAGCCCCATGTTCACACTTCACAGCACTGACTCCTTTGGGGCTGTGCAAGGCACAAGCTCCAGCAACAGAAGCGAGCAAGGGAATTCCTTGCCTCAGATGAGAAGTGTTCACCAAGAGACCCAACATGCAGCCCTGCAGCCCCTGCTGCCTCAGGCGGGCACACCTCTGAACCAATGGGTGAAATCAGAGGTCAGGGCTGAGCAGAGCTCACACACCCCACGGGCACCACAATGGCCTGCCTGGGGCAGGGCCTGCTCACCTCCAGCTCCTTCTCATCAAAGTACCGCAGCCACTCGAGTGGCACCACTTCGTTGAAGCCGTCCAGGAATGCCTTGGTTTGCTCCTCCACACCCCGTGTGAACCTCCAGTCCGTCAGCAGCCTGCGAAAGCAGGCAGGGGTCTGTGTGTGGCACCAGGGCTCTCATCATCTTTTTCACCCTTTGTGATTCCACGACTCCCTCCCACTGCTTCCCAGCCCACGAGCAGCAGAAGGCTCTGAGGATGGAGCAGTCACCATAGGGTGATCACCAGCAGCACCACGGTGGCCCCAGCAGCCCCCCAATACACAGGCTGGCGAGCAGCGTGGGACGAGGCGAGGAGTTGCACCCCCTCTCCCCTCTCCTCTTCCTGAGAGTCCTGGCAGCCACCCAGACCACAGGCAGCCAGACCGCAGTGCAGTGCAGCGCCAGCTCGGGCTCGTCAAAGCCACGTAGCCAAGAAGGGGCCACGTCCCCAGCCCCACTCTCCCACCCAGTGCTGCTCCGAAGCCAAGTGCCCAAGGGGGCATCAGGACCGGACTCACATGATGTACTCCTCCTTGTTCTCCTCTGTCACCCGGATGCTCTCGCCGCCCTCTTTCAGCTCATGGGTGGTCACCTTGCCCAAGATCTCCATGTCCTGGATGAAGTAGAGCTCCAGGCCACACTCCTCCAGGCTGTTCTCCCTGCAAATGGCACCAGGACGTGAGGGGCCACAGGGGGAGCACTGTCACGCCCCCACACAGCCCCCAAGCGTGAGGCACTCACTTGGTCCAGATGATGGAGTTGTAGAACTCTGGATCAATGGATTCCAGGTCCTTCAGAGTGGGTCGCTTGTTCAGCATCCGTTTGTAGAAGGGCAGCGTGAAGCCGGTGTCAATGAATTTCCCGTGGTACAGAGCCTACAGGGCGTGGGAATGGAGGGTCAGGGGGACCAGGATGGCTCCTTGCAGATCACGGCTGAAACCACAGCATGGGGCTTGCAACCCCTTCCCCTCCCCACCATGAATTCCACTGCAGCTCCTTCTCCCCTCACAGCTCTATTAAGAGCACTTGTTTAAACAGAGCTCTGCCGTGGCTTCCCTGAATCCCTGGCTTCCAGGAGCCTAAGGCAAAGGCAGCCAAAAATAATGCAGACGCTTGTCTAGAACAGCCCAGCGGTGAGTAATAGTCTGGAGTTTTATTGGGATCCTGCGAGGCGCGGGGCAGGGCAGGGGGATCTGGGCAGGGCGCAGCATTTTGGGCAGACCCTGCCCCATCTGGTACCACTGCAGCCTTATGCCCACCAGGCCCTGGGGAGGGTGAGAACACAGGAGGAGCCAAGCAGGGGCAGCTGGAAAACCTCACACGGGGCTAAAAACAGCCCCGGGAGCTGCAGAGCCGACAGCACCAGATGGCAGCCAAGGGCCTGGAGGCACGGCCTCAGGAAACTGCGACCCCAGCCTCATGGCCCAGCCCCAGCCCTGCAACATGTCACCTCATGCTGCTGTGGCCACTCTCCTCTGGGCACAGACTAAGCAAGAAAATGCTCAGAGGGGGTGACCCTGCCAAGCAGATTCCCCGGCCCCAGGCTCTTACCATGGCAATGAAACGGCCGATGAAGCGGAAGTATGTGAGGTGGTCAGGGTTGATGGAGGAGGCAGGGTTGATCTGCAGGCAGTAGTTGTTCTTGCCGGCATACTCAAAGAGGCAGTACATGGGGTTGAGCACCTCGTGGGACAGGAGGAAGAACCACTCCCTGGGCAAGAGGAAGTGGACAGTGGTGAGCAGACATCAGCACCTGGGGATGCCACGGGAGGCTTTGCCCCAGCAGTGGGGACAGCCCCATGACCGTGGAGCACAGCTGCACAGACAGTGCCCGGCTCCTCGGGGTGCGGGGCAAGCACTGAGCCCTGGTCTGAGTATTGGGCAGCCCAGGACCTGGCCACAAAGTGCCTTTGGAGACATCAGTAAGAAAAATGTAGCTGCATGAATCCAGCCTGTCAAACGTGCACACGTGCCTGTGCACATACATACAGTGCCCACAAACATCAGCTATCCTTCTCTACAAACCTCTCCCCTACCTCCCAGTTTCCCACTCCAAGCAGTGGGGAACAGGCACAGCCCCTCACTCTGCTCCCCCACCGCTGGCAGTCCTCAGACGCAGAGGCAGCCCCGGCATCCCGTCCGTGGTTCTACCCTGTGGTAGAACAGCATGACGTAACCTACCATAGGGTAAAACCACTGGCAGGACACAGAGAGATGCAGGCAGCAGGAGCCCTGCCCACAGCCAGCAGCAGCATCACTGGGAAGTAGAAGGTGGGGAGCAAACTGCAGCACAGGTTCTGGGACAGCAGAGGCAGTGCAAGCCCACCACTGAGCTGGACATCCAGGCAAGCTGGCCAGGGGACAACAGACAGTCCCTCTGGCTGGAGGCGCAGCCCAGTGCCACACAGCACCATCCACTGGGTAGATGGTAGAAGCCAGCAGCACATTTGCCCTGGCACACACCGCCATCTCAAGAAACACCAGTGCCTATCTGCAGGCTGCAGGGAGCAGAGGCAGCTCAGCCCAGTGGCCGGTCTGCACTGGGGGTTGTAGGAGAGCCCAGCTGGACCTGCGGCCCTCCCTGTACAAGGGATAGGGGAGCGCAATGCCTTCCCAGAATTTACACTGTTCTCACCTCCTCTGCCTGAGCAGGCATTGCAGGAGGGCCAGGAACTCTGAGACTCCTAGAAGGCCTCATGCCATGGGGGGCTCACCCTGCCCCACAGCAGACATGTGGCCCCATGCTCACCTGGCGATGCCGCCGTAGTCCAGGCCCTCCTCACCACGCATGATGATGTAGAGGCGGCGTCGCAGGTCATAGGGCTTCATGTTCATGATCTGTGGGGGGGAGCAAGGAGCACATCACTGTGGGACACTCAAAGGGGGACACCCCCACAACTCCCAGGGCCTCCACACATCCTCACCTGCTGGAAGGAGTCCTCAAAGAGAGTCTGTCGGGAAACACTGATCTTCACGTGGCTGGGCAAGGCATTGGACTGCAAGGCACAGACACGAGGCCATATGTGGGCTGGCATGACAGTCCCACATCATCAGCCCACTCATGAGCACCCCCTGTCCTGGGGGCTCAGCAGCCCTCAGCTGCACTACTCACGTGGCAAAGGAAGCGGAACTGGTGGTACTTCCAGCGAAAGCTCCGGTCATAGGCACCCGGTGATCCACCCTGCTTGCTCCTGCAAAAGCAGCACCAGCATGGACTCAGGGCATGGCTCCAGCACACACTGGTGGGAGATGACCCCCACTGCATGCAGGGAGCTGTCCTCCATGCAGTGCAAGGCCCTACACTCACCTACACCCAATGTTGAGCGTCCCTGCCACAAAGCAGGTGGATGAGCTGTGAACGAGCGACCCCCAGCCCCAGCTGCAAGCACATACCCAGACTCAAATCCTGGCCGTGGGTCCTTGAAGGTGGTGGTGCGCGTATTGTGGTCCACAAAGTAGCGCACACCCTCATTGGTGTACTTCATCTCCCAGCCAGGAGGCAAGGGTGGCTCCTGGATCATCCTGTAGGCAGAGATGGGGTCACCACACTGCCACCTGGGAGGTGTCTCCCTGCTTCACGCCGCTCCTCCTGGAGACTGCCTTGGACTTTCGCACCTCCAGCACCACGCTTTTGATTCTGGCTCCCCAGCCTAAGAGGCTCAGCACCCTCACAGCCACGTTTCAGTGCTCGGTGTCCCACCACAACCATCAGCCCCTGCTCTTCCCACGGGCACCTACCCCTGTGTGCGAGGGTCTTCCCACTGCGTGGTCCGCGTGTTGTGGTTCACGTAATACACCCGCGCGTTGTCCTGTCTCTTTTCTAGGAGGAAACAGAGGAATAGCCGTAGTTGGAGCGCTGCAGGCACTGGTGTCCCAGGAACAGCCCTCCCTTCCCACCTCTCCACCTGCTCTGCTACAGTACATATGGAGAAAGCAGAATTAAAAAAGCAAAAGTAATGATTTGTAAAATTACATTTTCTCCATGTGCAGAAGCTGCAGTGCCTCTGGGAAAGGCCCAGGGTCCACAGGGGCACCCTGTTGGGGCCATGACCCCAGGGATGCTTTCTCGCAGTCCCGCTGTCAGCACGCACGCATGCACACACCCCTCTCTGTTGCATACAGCCATAAAACAAACACTGCTCACACCAGCACCACTGCTGCCCACTGCTCTGCGCCTGCTCCGCTTGCCGTGTCCCCATCACCACATGTGCTCCCAGCATAGCCCCACTCCATGCTGGCAGGGACGCTCTGCACGCACTCCCTGTCCCCTCCCTGTCCCCCCCTGCTCGCTCTCAGGCTGTGGGAGGGAACGTGGCGATGGCACATTCCTGCCCCCAGCCCTGCGGATGCACCAGGCATGGTGATCGGGTGCTCCAGCACTTCTGCTCTTGGCTCCAGCTGCCCCAGGGACCCCATCCATCTGCCTGGGTGCAGGCACTGGGACAGGGCAGCCCCCCACACCCCAGTCCACCCTCCTACTGAGATGCCTCCCTCAGGATAGGGGCCATCTGCACTCTGCAGATGGCACTGGGGCCCTTTTAAAACATCCTGGCACCCCACATCCCTCAGCTCCCATTAATGCCACCTCCATGTCACCAGACCCTTGCTGCTCCGACCACCAGCCCTCTCTAGCTCAGTTTCACCAAGGTACCCCCACATTTTTGGATGAGGCACAAGGACAGCAGCAGCACTTGGGGACACAGCTGCCATCCTGCTGTGCCTGGGGGTAGGGCACCCAGGGGCACTGCGTGGCAGCAGGGAGAGCACTGAAGGTCTCCAGGGCCGAGCAAGGAGTTGGATCCCTGTTCTCTGCCACAGTCCAAAGAACAACCACAAACACTTCTGCATTCAGTAGCTGAGAGAGAGAGAGCTGGGAAATTCTCCAGGAAAAGAGAAAAAAGGTGGAAAGAAATGGGAAAAAAGCTGGATTTCAAATCAGAGATGGAGCTAACTGTAGGCAGACAGCCCCACATACAGCAGAGTACAGGGAGCGTTGTGTCCCCAGATGGGGCACACACCGAGGCAGGAAGGACACACAGATGCATGGAGCATCTTGAATGCAGCAGGGCAGGCAGGTAAGGGGCTCTGTACTTACCCCAGCCAGGAGGAAGGGGACCGAGAGGATCATTGTCAGACGGGACACCGGACGGCTAGAGATGAGAGAGGGCAAAACACAAAATAAAAAGCAGGGCCAGGACAGGCAGGAACAGCGAGGCGCAGATGGAGGGGAGTCAACAGCCCTGCTCCCCACTCGCCTCCTATTGGCCCACAGCTCCCAAAGTACTTTAAAAAAAAAAAATAAAAAAAAAAACAAAAAAAAAAACCAACAACAAAACAAAACAAAACAATTGCACGTTCAGGGGTGTTAAAAAAAAAAAAAAGGAAAAAAAGCACAACCTAAACAGAGGTTGGGGGCAGCACAGGGAGCAGCGGGACCATGTTGCAGCTCCAGATGTGCACGGCCGCTCAGCTCCCGCTGGCCCGAGCGGCTCTCCCCAGCAGATACACCTCCAGCCTCCTCCAAGAACCACACACAAGAGGGAAAAAATATCGCAGGCCTTTCCAATGAAATCATTCCCACAAGCCCTGTCCACGCCCAGCGCTTCCTGGCGGGGCCCGCACCCCCCTCCTCCCGGGCGGCACGCAGGGCCGGGATGCGCTCGCACTGAGGGCACATTCATGGCCGCGCAGACAGGCGGCTCCCGGCCGCCCCCCCCCCAGCAGGTCGGGGCCACACAAAGCACCTTTCTTGTGCCGGGCGGGCGGCCTCACCCAGCCTAAAGCGGGGGGTGCCCCAGGCGCTGCGCCCTGGTTTGTGTTAGCCCACAGCTCCAGGGACGGAGGCGCAGCCCCGGCAGCCGGCGATTCAGTGCAGGAGTACGGAAATGACTTTGGGGTTCAATAAGAAACGTGTTGTAACACAAAAGGCCTTTTCATCACACCTCTTGAAGCTCAGACTCAAGAGAGGGATCAGCATCCCAGCCCACCTCCGTGGGGATGGGGCACGACCACCACCGGGGCAACAGGGTCTCCTGCCCGCCTAGAATGGGTGCCAGTACTCAGGGGCCAGCCCAGCACCCTAGGGATGCTCCGGGGTGCACTGGGGCTGAGCAGCCCACACCTCTTGGCTTCTCCTCTTGCAGCAGGATGAGTACAGGAGAGGCCCCGGCACAGCACGGTGCACCTCGGGTAGCTCCCTCACTCCCTGCCCAGAGAAGAAGCTGAGGAACGTCCAGGGCTACCGCCTCACTGTGACTTACAAATAACCAATTCAAACCAACAGAGCAGAGAAACAAGAGCTCGGCGCAGGGCCCCGGGGAGATGGCAATCAGCAGCTCCATGATCTGCAGCCTCCAAGCACGGCCCTGTGCCATGAGACCCCTGGGTGCACGCAGTGCTGCTCCCAGGCAGTCTGCTGTGGAGGGACCCTGCTGCAGCACCACCCAGAGGGGGCTCTGCACCGCCAGGAGGGGAGGCAGCCACCACTGGGACCAAGAGGACAAAGCAAAGCACAGAATCCCCGTGGAGAGGAAGGCAGAGCAGGAGCCATCGCTGCTGAGAGCAGAAAGCTCAAAATGAGAAGTACAATCGTTTCATCAGGCTAAATTTGGAGTGCGAGTCCCTCCCTCTGCACTTCACAGAACACAGCCAGGGTGACTCGCGCAGCACTGGAGTGGCTCCAAAGGCGCCTGGCAGAGAAGTCGGTGCCAGATCACAGCCCAGCCTCAGCGGGAGCCCCCTCCTCTGCCGCCTCTACTGCCCCCTCCAGCTCCATCCACAGGGCCTGGAGAGACTGCCCAGCTGCGTGGGCAGCAATACCCATCCATGGGCACCCTGGGCACACAGCCGCTGCCTCCTGCTGCCACCCAGCCCCCGGCTCTCACCTGGTACAGGAATCTTTGGCTGAACTGCTGCATGGCTCCCTGCAGCTGGCTGCGCTGGGACTGCCACTGCTCGTAGTTGCGGACGTACTCGGCCGTGGGGCGCTGCCACGTGGTGGTGCGGGTGTTGTGGTCCACGTAGTAATAGCGGCCCCTGGGGTCCACGCGCTTTTCCCACCTGGAGGCACCATGGCAAGATGTCACTACCTGTCATTAGAAAAAGGGCTCCCTGGGCACTTGCTGCCCTGTTCCAGTGCTCTTAGAGCCGGATGCCCTCTTCTCCAAGGATTCCACACCCTACTGTGAGCAGACCACCGTCCCACCTCCTCCAGCACTCCTCCTGCTGCTGCTCAGAGCCCAGCGCATGGCACCACGCTGCCGAACAGCCCTTCAGGAGACAGAGGGTCTGGCACACCCCTGCTGAGAGCACTGCAGCAGCAAAGGACAGTGGTGACAACCAGCACAGACCCAGGTTGCACCTCATGCTCACCTCACACGCCACGTAACTACTCAGTGCTATCACTGTGTGAAGGCACAGGGACTCGGAAACGCTCCATGGCATCAACACCCTCCAGAAACACAGGTGAGAAAAGCAGCCTCCAAGGGAGGAATACTGAGTGCTGCTGAGGCTGAGGTCCCCTCTGGGGACTGATTTCTCCTCTCACACTGACAGCAGGGGCTGACTTCCCACAGATTAAGCACTGCCCTCCAACGCAGGGGCTTCACTCCCAGCCCCAGCACAACCAAGTTCCTGCTGAAAGGGTTCCTCAGCACAAGGTGAACCCTGCCACAAGGGCACACAGAAGCTCTGCTCCAAGTGAAGTGAGGCACCATGGTTGAGATGTAGTACATGTTCTTCCAGGAAGGCTGGCACCTGGCAGAGGCAAGGCACCAACCAAACACCTGCACTGGCACAGGCTGCCCAGAGAGCTGTGGGTGCCTATCCCTCGAG
Organism: Lagopus leucura; assembly: GCF_019238085.1. Taxonomy (NCBI): domain Eukaryota; kingdom Metazoa; phylum Chordata; class Aves; order Galliformes; family Phasianidae; genus Lagopus; species Lagopus leucura. Next base: position 876,858 of record NW_024962299.1, read on the forward strand.
GTGTTCAAGGCCATGGATGGGGTCCTGGGCAGTGTGAGCTGGAAGGGGCACTGAGCCCACAGCACAGGGTAGGACTGTGGGAGCTGTGAGGTCCCTTCCAACCCAACCATGCTGCAACTCTGTGATTCTAGAAGAGGAGAGAAGGAGCACATCTGCGGCCCTCCCAAACCTGTCTTTTCCTGGGAATAGCTTCCTTCTGAATACTAGGCAGCTTTTAAGCTGTTGGAGGACCAGCAAGAGGCAAGAAGGGCTGCAGGAATCACGGCTCAACTGAGGGCAGCATGTGAGCATGGGGATCCAGAGCTCCCAGGACTGGTTTGTGTTTCAGGCTCGCTGCTACGCTGGCTGTGAAGCACTGTGCTCCTTCCAGCTGTGAGCTAACCCAGCTAACAGCAGTTTGGCTGTACTGACTTCTCTGCTTCTGGGGCACAGAGAAGAGGTGAGAACTCAACAAGCTTCTGGAAAATGCATGGGCCCTGAGGGCTACATGCAGCCCCTGTGACCCAAGGACTGTGTAAATCCTGCAAACAAAAGGCTGACCCTCCCCCACCAATACAAGTTCTGCAGAGATCTCTCCGCAGGTTTCACAGAGCTGTGCAGCATCATGTGTGAGAACAAGCACACCCCAGGGCAGTAAGAACAGAGCTCCCTCTGAGAAGATGCAGTCCAGCTCCAGGCTTGGGGCACGTGGTGTGTGTCTGTGTGTGCCCACCCAGAGCTCAGCCCTCCCACCTCACCCCACCTCACACCTACCCCAAGGCCCTTACCCTGGCGGGAGCGGTCGTTCCCACGTGGTGGTCTTGTTGTTGTGGTCTACATAGTAGACTCTACCGTTTGGCAGCTCCCGCTGCTCCCATCTGAAAGAGACGATCACAGTTGGTACAGGCAGGCAGAGAGCCCAAACCCCAGCATGGCAGAGCACGGATCCTGGCAGCAACCAGAGCCTGCTGCTCTCCATGCCTGCCCCACAGAGCTCCAGCACCGGGCAGAGCAGGTCCAGCAGGAGACATGCAGGAACCTGTGCTAAGCCAGGGCAGCAGAGGGGCTCGGCTGGAATGAGCATCAGGGACCCAGAACTACCCAGACAATGCATTAACCTGTAAGGGCTCCCCAGGGACCAGTGGGCCAATAGTAATTAACAGTCAACTTATTAGAGAGTTGCATCTGGTGGGTTAGTAACCTGTCTCCTTGCACTGCTTAGCTACAGAAGTTTAAGCTTTCTTTAAAGCACAGTATGACAGCAGCTCTTTGGCTCACTATATACAGAGCAGGGGTGCTGCAGTAGGCTGTGTGCTGATGACAGGTGTCTTTGGGAGCACAGATCCCTGACTTCCTGCAGAAAGTAGGAGAATCAGTCACTTCATTCAGGTGAAGATTTATGTCCATGTGTTTTTGTTTTGTTTCTTTTCATACACTTTTAAAGTAGAACTTTCAAGTTTGGGCTGGGGCTGTGTTCCCCTGGCAGCCCCACTGCTGCCAGACACCACGAGGATGCAGTCCTCCAGGGAACCAAGAGCCATGGGGTAGCCCAGTCCTGCACAGCACTGCAGCCATTCCTCAACTCCATTCACTCATTCATGGAAGTTTACGCTCTGGCAAACACAGAGTCCCTGTGCAGCACCACGCTTTGTCAGCTCTTACTCTGCAGCACACAGCTGCCAACAGATCAAGTGTTCTCCTGCCACGCTTCTGCTCCCACAGGTCTCCCTCCCAATTCAATCTTCGGTCTCAATTAATCACTACTAAAAGCCCTGGGAAATTAACCTACTCACTTCTGTTGTGCTGGCAGCTGAATGGATGAGGGCTGGCAGGCCCACACAGCGCTCTGCGAAGGTGCTCCAAGCACCAGTGCCCATCATCTGCAGCACTCCCACTTCCCCCAAGCCCCCAGGGTAAGACATAAGCCCAGAGCCACACGCACCATGACTGCAGGTCCATGCATGGCACAGCTGTGCCACCGCTCTGAGAAAGGCTGGGAGCTCTCAGCCCCAGTGAGCACCATGTGCACCGTGGGAGAGGCAAGCGGAGGCTGTGGGGCAGTCCTGCAGTCCAAACAGAACACCTTCCTTGTGTAAGAAACCACAGCAGCGTGCCTGCTGCCAGGCACATAATGCAGCTCTTTGTGCGCGCAGATGAGGCTGTGTGCGCAGAATGGCAGCGAGCGCCCGTCCCTGCATGGGATCACTGCTGATAGGAACCAGATGCGGGGCCAGTCGCTCTCGTGGCCCTGCTGTCCCTTGGGCACCCAGGCAGGAGGGCCAGGGCCCCACGCTGAGGCTTTGGGCTGCTCCCACAGCACAGCCGCTCCTCAGCAGCCGGAGCGAGGGAGGGCTCCACACACAGCTGGGGCTGGAACAATCCAGGACACCTTCCAGAACCCTCCAGCCCCAAACAGACCACTAGTTGTATGTCGCCTCTGTGCTCAGCACATCTGGTGCAGATGTTCAGAGAGAGCTCTCTGGGCCACATAAAGAGGTACGGATCCCCACATGAACCCAACATGCTGGCACTCCACACGCAGCCCAGCCAGCAAGGAGGAATGGGCTTGGAGCTGCTCCTGCTCTGCACAGCGTGAGTGCTCTCCCTGCTCCTGGGATGAAAGAAGATGCTCAGAGGAGCCCAGGGAACAGGCAGCTTTCTGGTGGCTTCTTAGGGACAGTGACACGATGGCTCCCAGCAGCTCTGCAAGGGATCTAGTGATCTCCAGGGCTGGTGAGGACTGCACAGTGCCAGAACAGTCTGGTTTGGTCCACATGCCTCCTGCCTGAGGCATCACTGTCTCCTGCAAGCCAGCTGCATCCTCATCCCATACTGGGCCCCAAACCACGAATCACAGCAATCCCCCAGCGCAGTGAGCCACCCAGAGGCAGCTTCCTCATGTTGGGAGAGATCCCCCAGAGCTCACTTATACCATTCTCAAGGCCATGGACATTCCTGCAATCCCTGCTTAGCAGAGGCAGCAGCCTCCAGCTGCCCTCACACAGGGCTCATGGCCCAGCTAGATCCAGTGCTCCACTCTGGATTCACCTGGGAGCACCTCAACACTCAGAACCCAACTGAGCAGAGCAGCCACTACAGCTCAGGCAATGCATGCAAGATGCTGCTGTTCTCCTCTCCCACTACAAATCCTGTGGTAAGAAGTAGGGAGGGAAAATGAAGGCCCCTCTCTACACCCGGGGGAGGAGTATCCACATCTCTGCACCTCAGGCAGGCAGAGGTGGGGAGGAGAGCTCCCATTTGCCCAGTAAGCACAGGAAGGGGCATGGGTTGGAATAAAGACCTTTTTCAGAGTCCTGGACTTTTCCAGCTGCCTGGAAACAGGAAGCGCTCAGGCTGGAGAACAGTAACCCTCACACACCCCGCATAAAGGCACACTGAGCCGTTAACCCTAATTACCTGTGACTGACACATCAGCGAGGCCCTGACCTTCCAGGCATCGGCTTAGCCAGAGGAAAATAAACAGCTCCCTTCATATGAATTCGAGGCACTGCAACCCCCCTGTGCTGCTCTGCATTTGCAGTCCAGAGCAAAGGTGGAGGAAAGGTGGAGGATGAGGCTCAGCTTGCCCCAGCCCCAGTCCCACTTCTTTCCAACGCCCAGCAAGACACAAAGCAGCCAGAGAGGAACCCCAGTCCCAGGCCTTCCCACAGCGCCACAGGGCTGGCACAGTGAAAGACCGGGTTTTACCTTCCCAATGATGACTCTCTCCCTCTCTCCCAGTAATGCCAGAAGAGTCCAGGATCCAGTAGCACCAGACCTACAAACTGAGGGATGATCCCTCCCAGCTCCCCACAGTGCCCATTTCTGTCATGTTCCACTCTTTAATATCCATGCCCCCCTTTCAGGAGCTCCCTGCAGATCCACAGTCTCTCTCTATCCTGTTTTCTTCCCACTGAACCCTTGAGCAGCTACAGGAGCTCTGAGGACGTCGCTGCTCCAGGCACCAGCCTTGGGAGGCCACTTACAGTGGAGATGCGATTCACTGTTCACTTCCCCAGGGCCCCACAATGGATACAGATCAGAGTCCTGGCCCAAAGGAGGAGAGAGCAGTCCAGCAACACAGACAGACCCAGCTCTGGCTGGACAGGACAAGCTGTGTCAGAGATGGAAGACACAGATCCCCATTCAGCAGAACCAGACAGAGACAGCAGGTCTTCTTGGATGCTTCTGCACTCCCAGCAGCACCCCCTCTCTGCTCTAGGCTCCCTTCCCAGGCTGTCCTCACAGCCCCTTGCAGGGCTTCCCATGCCCTGAGCTCTGTTGAGCAGGAAGGTCATTGCTGCTGAGCCCTGCTGCATGGCCCCAGCTTCCAACACCCATCCCCTCTCGCAGCATAGAGTAGTGTCCCAGCAGCTCTCACACTGCCTCCAGGGCTGTGCCTTCCTCCTCCAGTATCCCCAGGACACTCAGCCACACTGCCCCATTAGGGAACAAGAGCCTCCAGCAGGAGGAGGCAGAGCTGCTTACCCGGGGGGCAGAGAGTCCTGAGCCTGCACTGCTGTCCGTGCCTGCGGGGTGCTGGGTGCTGCCTCCTCAGCTTCTGTGGAGCCAGGCAGGGCAGGAAGGGTGGATGCAGCAACAGAGCCCTCAGCTGTGTTCAATGTCGCCGCAGCCAGCGTGGCTGTCCCCACAGCTGGCCTTTCCTCTTCCATGTCCGCAGCTCCCACCACATCGCCGTTCACTGGGAAGGCAGAGGGCAGAGATATTAGCACCAAGAACAGCACTGGCTCTTCCACCACCCTGGCGCAGCCCCACAGCCACGGTAATGGTGGTGGCAACAGGGAGCACACAGTTCCAGGCCAGGCCAGGTCCCACAGAGCCCCTGCCTCCATCTTTCCTCTTGAGATAAAAGCAGACAACTGCATTTGTGCTCAGCATCCCTTCTGCTGCCTGCAGGTGTGCTGCGGGCCTGACATGGAGGCCAGAGACAAGGAGCTTAGGGGCAGCCTCACAGCATCCCCACAACAGGCACTGCTGGGAGCTGAGCGGTGCTGGTTCCACTGTGTTTGTGGAGAGAGGAAGGGACTGAGCAAGGGAAAACCGCAATGAAAACTGATCAGGAGGAAAACGTAGACCAAAAGGATGAAAGGAAATTTGCTTGATGAATATTTATCAGCTAGCAAAAAAAAAACAGCTTGACAGCACAGCAGAGGATAACTTCTGCCACAGCCACAGTGAAATTAAAGAATTAAAAACAAAAAGGGATGCACATAGAGCTCCATAAATCAGAATTAAGAAATGTAAAAAGCTGCAAGCCCAAGTTTTGTAATAAACACTGCACAGTAGCCAGGTGTTTACTGCTGACAAGCACTAGGAAGAGGATTGAGGAGCTTCAAGCAAACTGTGCCAATGTTCTGAGGGAACCTGACTCAGGTGACTGCCCTGCAATTGCATTGATCTCAGTCCTGGACAGAACAGGGGAAAAGATTATTCAAAGTCCACTGATAACGACTCAGGGAGGAGTAGGGCTGGGGCCAAGCTATGCCATGGAGAACGCATGCCACACAGTAACTTCCTTTTCTTCTCAGAAGAAATTACAGCTATGGGCTACAAACATAACTGGCAAATTCTTGCAGCAGTCTGCTCCCAAACTGCACGCACTGACATCAACAGAATGTACCGAGCGGGGAGAAAGAGGAAGGCTTCTGGAGGCATGCTGAGCGTGACACAGCATCCAGCACCACCCCCAGGCAGCACCTCCCATCCCGAGGTGTAACGCCCCAGCTGGCACGCTGCTGAGAGATAAACAGCAACAAGGACAGCACAGCTATAAAGTCACTGGGAAGGCTGGGGCCGGGCCAGCACAACGTGTTGCAAAGTGAGCAGAGCCCAGGAACAGCACCGTGCCTGCGAGTACGTCCCAGTGGGGCATGGGCTGGGCAGGCAGCGGCACTGAGCAGCACTGGGGCAAGCCAGGACTGCGGGTTGAACTGCTGTGTCCCACTGCAGCCCTCTGCACCCTCACTTCCCTCCCAAAATGGATTTTGGCAAAATGGAAATTACAGTGCTCCAGGCTTTTCCAAAGTAATGAAAAAAAAAAAAAAAAAAAAAAAAAAAGGAAAAAAGTCCTCCTGGGTTGAACCAAACATTTCCTTCTATCCAAAACAAAGCATGCTGCTTTTCCTTCAGGTCTCTGACAAAAGCAAAAGTAAGGACAGAACTGGCTGCAAAATAACAGTGCAGGGGAGTAGGAAATACCTGTGGTACTGGTGTCACCCTGCTGCCATCTCCCACCCTACAGCACCGCACCATGTACTCGCCCAGGATGTGGGACATGGGACCCTTGCTAAGCCCACAGTGCCAGACACCATCCTACCATCACGTCCCTGGGCTGCTGCAGGCTTCCTGCACTACTGGGCAGCTCCAGCACACCAGCAAAGAAAAGCTGGTGAGCTGCTTATGGCTTCGTAGTCACACACTCACCAGATCCAGTCCCTGCTCCACGGGTTATTCATGGCTTTGCGGACAAGCTTAAGAAAGATAAGGAAAACTCTTCCCAAAGGTATTGCTGGCATAAGACTGAGTGCCCCTCTGGGGGTGGGTTTGTGCCCTCTCAGAGAAGAGCCACAGAAATCATTACAGAGAGACAGAACAGGTCCCACCAGTGAGCCTTAAGGAGCTGCCTGGCTTATCAAAGTGAAATCAACAGTTCTTTTTTGGGAAGGAATCCCTCAGCATTACAGGACCCTTTCTCACAGTAGAAAACTCCTTTCCCCCTCAGACCTCACCCCCACCTCTGCCCACCCCACGCCCGTTGCAGCAGCAGATCCCCGCCGTGCTCACCGGTGCTGCTGGCGGTGCCGTTGGCCATGCTGCTGGCTGTTGGGCTCTTGGGTGGCTGCCGGTGCCGGCTCCGTGCGTTAGGACTTTGCTCCCCGCTGCCCGCACCCTGCCTGGAGGCCCCAGCGGCGAGGCGGTGCGTCCTACAGGGGAAGAAATAGGAGGTGAGGCGCAGCTGGGCCTAAAGAGAGCTGCCTGCCCCGACTCCGTGCTGCTGCTCCCCAGGCACAGACGTCTGCCTGCCTGCTGGGATACAGCAGCACATACCTGCCCCAAACCTCAGCTCTCTGAACCTACACACGGGTCCTGGCATCCCACCCTCCACGTCAGAGCCCACAGGAGACAATCGCTTGTGTGCCCAGGGACGATCACATCCTGTTGCTTTCTGTTCCAGGAGACCCCCAAGGAAACGCTCACAGCAGCCACGAGCCCCGCGCAGAGACAGGTGGGGATGCTGAAAGCTTCTGCCTGTGGTGCCAGGAAGGAACAGCTGGGAAAAGGCAGCACTGAAACAACTGCAGCCAGAGCCCAACTTCTCACAGGGATGCTCAATGAGGGAAAGGGGAACATCCAGCAGCGGGGCACCTCATCATGCACAAACACCAAGGTGAGAGAACCGCTGACCGAGGGAACACTCTGACAGACCCCTCGGTGTTCACTCTGTAATGTGGGGCAGTGAGAGCTCTGCACCACTGGGAAGAGCCTTCTTCCCACCTCAAGGCCTGGGGAGCGCAGGCAGAGTGGGGCCACTCCCGCCCAGCGCAGTGCAGCGCTCACAGCCACCGCACCAGGACGTGGGGATTAGGGCTTGCTTTGTTCCAGCCAACTTCTCCCCTTAAAAGGGCAAAACCTGCAGACTGTCCCCACTTCCCAGGGCCAGGCCGAGCTGGGAGGGGACAGCAGCTTGGCAAGGGCAGGGCACAGCATCGCTCATGCCACCCACGCCAGCTCCAGCAAGCCCTTGGATCCTCCCCATGCTCCTCAGGGAGCAGCTCGCAGCAACGCCAGGCAGAGGAAGGGCTGGGGCTGGGAAGAGACACGGGAAAGCAGAAAGCAGCTCAGAGCCAGGCGGGCTGCAGGACCCAGATCTCTGTGCCCATCCTTAGTTGAAGCAATGGATGGATGAATCCTGTCCTCACCCTTCTTGCTGCAGATGAGCTAAGCGCTGCCCACAGTTTTTAGCAACCAAAACAGGATGTTTCCCTGCTGCCAGCTGGCCGCACAGGGTTATCAGGCCTGAATTAGCCTGCGGGCCGCCCAGCCCAGCCCTCCTACGAGCGCTCCCAACTGGGCATTGTCTTTTAATAGATGCATGGAAACAAACCCAGTGAGGCCACGTGACGGAGGCTAGACTGGGAACAAACTCTTAAAATAGGAATGGGGGAAAAAACAGCAGCATGCAGATGGGAACAGGCAGCAGTGCCGCTGGGAAGGAGCAGGCAGGGACAGCCCCTTGCCCTGGTGGTGAGCATAAGCCTCACCATCCCCTTCCATCACCCACCCCAGGCCACGACAGAGGGAACAGGTGCAGCCAAAAAGGGCAGTGGTGTCAGCCATCAAGGCACAGCCCTTCTGCACAGGCTGATGCAGGGCACGCAGAGCAAGGCACATCACCCACGCTCACCTCCAGCCCAGGTGTGAAATGCTGGAATGGATTCCATCCCCACGACTCAAGCACAAGATGCCAGGAGCCACTGAAGTGCCAGGCATCCTCATTCAGGATGCAATCTGGCAAATGGCAGCTGGCGAGGAATTCTCCCTGTCCCTGAGAGAGATGGCTGCCTTCTCCCCACCACATCCCATGTCACACGTGGTGCTGGGAATGGGGACAGAACAGGTACCAGCACCTGGAGGAGCACCTGTCACCCCACGCCAACCAGCAGCACTGGTGCCTGGTTCTGGAACCCCAAATCAGTGTGAGCCCAGCCCAGTTTATCCTCATCACCCAGCATCGTGCTTTGTGGATCAGCCAGAGAATTGGGCCCTCACAGGGGGATGGGGCTCACGGAGCCAGAGGTGCTGCCTGTCCTCAGGGCTACTCATGCTCATCACCAGCTAAGCTGTAGGCTTTGGATGTGATTAGGTAGTAAAAGTTAACGCAGCAGTGCACTGTAGGAATAACTGGGGTCTGCACTGTTTGCAGCAGGTGACAGCAAAGTCAGGGGGCAGCACCCAACAGAGCTCAGCCCACCAGCCCAAACCCGGAGCAGACTACTCCATTCCATGCTGTCAGGAGGGGCCTCTTAGGCCCCCACAAAACAAATGGAGATTGTGGCAACCCTCTGGGCACCCACAGCACCAAACCTCAGCTGGGGGCCTCTGGGCTGTTTTCTCTTCATGCAGAGGGCTGTGGAATTTCACACCCCGTCACCAAGATTAGCAGCAAACCCCAAGATGACATTTGCTCAGAAGAAAAAAGAGAAGCCCTGAGCAAGCAGTTTCCCTTGGGGGGACAGTGTAGAAATAGTTGAGGAGCAAAGAATGAAACTTTTCTTTCCATCCTGACTGCGAGCAAGTTTGCCAGCATCCATCACCAAGCCCATGAAAATAAACACTGCTCTGCATATAAACAGAGTTAACATCAAACAGCATTCTCACGTGCAAAGGACCTGGGGAAGGCAGCTGACTGTGCAGGGTACACACAGCCATGCTTTGCCCCATACAGCAGTGCTACACTAAAATGTTGAATTGTTCAGAACAACCGACATTCAGATGAGCCCAGAACGAAGCAAAAACAAGTGATAACGTTTCCCATGCTGTGATTTGTAACAACTTCAGGCTGCCACAGCTGGAAGGTCTCCGGAGGTCCTTTCAGAAGCACCAGCCAGGACTTAGCACACTCATCTTGCATGCTCAGAGCTCACACCAAGAGCAGAAACTATTCACTACTCACAGGAGGAAAGCAATGGGGAATGTGAAGCACCCAGTCTCCAGCTTGAGCATCCCAACCAGTTCTTCTGTTCCAGGCTCTCCAGCACCGGCTGAGAACTGCTGCAAAGAGCAGCTTTTGCTAGGACAGAGATCCATCTCATCTCTGAGATGGCGTTAATACCCAGATAGCAGGAACCAAGAGGAGAGCAACAGGGCACAAACTGCGGTCAGCGATGCGTCACCACTCCCCTACCCCAAACAAGCGCTGTACGAAGAATGGGATCACTTTTTAGGGCTAAAAAGCATTTCTCTCCTTCACTCCTCTCTTGTATGCGCCTGGTAGATAAAGAGGAGCAGAGGAGCTCCAAGCACAGAGCTCCTTACCATGCTCCTGCACCTGAAGCCTGCAGGACACAAGGAGCCCCTTACTGTGCAGGCTGCAGGCTCATCACTACAGGCACGCTTTAGCCAGAATATCTGTATGGGCTGCTAGGCCACTGCCACACCGTAGAAATATAAATAGGCATTAAATTCAACTCCATGTTGACAGTGTGACACGTCCCTCAATAACCACAGCTCCAAAAAGGAGCAGCTCTGCGCCACTCCATTCCAGCAAGAAGGCAGGGACAGGCACTGTGCCAGGAAGGGTGGCTGCTGCCCAAGCATCTCATTTCCTTTGGAAGTAGCTGTTATTTCCCTATAGCTAGGCTTGCTTTGCTTCTCTTGCTCTCCCTGGACCTTCTGAAGCATTCTCCTGTGACCATCACTATGGATATGGTGCCTCCCAGTCTGGCCCAGGGCCATGCTGCAGGCAGAGGTACAGCACCCACCACTGAGCAGCCACTCAGTGAGAGCCCCATTGCCAGGACCAGGCTCCTTGCTCTGAGTGCCAGTCCTCCCCACACACCCTGATGCACCATTCCCATGCCTGCCAGCAGAGCAGTTGGGAGAAACTGCCTGGGCAATCACAAAAAACTGCCTGATATGCCTTAAGAAACAAATATCTAGGGAGACACCGGCCATCTGCACTCCAGCTGCATGGCCACCGTGCCCAACTCTGCTGTCTGCACCCAGTCCTGCCCTAAGTCTCCTGTGTGCTGCTTTGCTGGGAGATTTGGAGGAGTTACCATGTCCTTGAGCCACAAGGACACTGCTCGAGTGCCCCCAGGGGCTCAGTAACTGCCCAGTGATGGACTGGCAGGTGCTGCTCTTACCTTGATCTGCTCCCAAAGCAGTTTGTGGTGGCAGACTGATGTCTGCTCTCCGTGGCTGCAGCCATGCTGCCGGGGTCCCGTCCAGGCACCTGGGACCCTGGGTGGGTGAAGAAGTGGGTAAAGAAAACAACTATAGCATTGATTAGTTCTACCTTCATTCTTTCCTGCCATAAAGGAGACCTAAAAGCATAACCGCTCTCTTCCCCCTATCCACCTCGACCCCATCCATCAGGAGTTCTGCTCCCTTCTGCAAGCCTGGGCTGTGGCTCTGCCCATCCCACTGGAACCCACAGCTCTGAGTATGACTGTGGGCTCTGTCAGCATCATCAGGGCCCCCAGGTTTTAGGACCTGGATGACCCAGCAAGGCAGAGAAGGAACAGAGAGAATGCAAAGCAGTGCACTTCCCAGCACGGGCTCTGCTTACTCCCTAGGCAGCCTCGAGCAGTCAGACATCTGTCCGTGCCCCTGCACATGCTCCCTCCCCACGCAGAGCCCTTTTCTGAGTGGTTCACCAAATAGAGAATGTGTTTGCACAGCCCAACACGGGAAAGCTATGGAAGGGGCTGGACTGCTTGAACATTGAGAGGAGGCAGGCACGATGCCATCGACACTCCTGTTCCTGTGTCCCACTGCACATCAGCTCCCACAGGAGCCTGGAGCAAGGCCAGGGCCTTACCTGGGGGAGCAGGTGGCTGTCGGCACTCAGATGTTTGCTCAGGGGTGCTGGGGGCCGTGCTGTCAGCCCCGCTCCTCTCCCCGCCGCTGCTCACCGCCTCGTGCACAGAGCTGCTGCATGCACGCGGAGCCGGGCGGCACTCACCCTCTGTCACAGCACTGCCATTCGGCAGGCTTCCCAGATCAACAGCCGGCCCATCCAGGAAAATCGTCAGCTCTCCACCGGAGACAACGCTGCCTTTGTTCTCCGTCTGCAGGTTCAGGGTCAGCTGCCTGTTCTCCACTGGGGGAGACGAGGAGACATAGAGAAAGAGACCACCGGTCATCACCTGGGACCTGACCACGATGAAGACATCATGTCCCAGTCCCCTGCAGGACCAAGCTCCCCATGACCCCAAAGGACCCCCAGGGTCAGCTGTCCCTCCAAGCACAGGCAGCGGCCCCACACCTACAGGCACCCCACAGTGCCCATGAAGGACTGTCAGTCTTACAGCCTGCTCCTAAGGAAGCCCCCCTTCCTCCCCTCACCATTTTCCAGCCACTGGGGGCAAGGCCAGGCCCCTCCGTCCCCTCACATGGGGACATGGCTGTGACAACCCAGACCACAACAGCTCACAGACTCAGATCTGAGGCTGTAGAGAGAGACGGGGCTGGATTCATGTACGAGGCAGGAAGAGATCCATGCCAGCACAGCCATCAGATGCCTGCGGCACAGAGTGCATCAGCAACTACGTGCTGAGATGCCTGAAGTCCTGCTCTGCTGTGGAGGAGCAGGAGCATTCTTCAGACTTGGGTTACTCTTCTTCCCACCTAGAAAAGCAGCAAAAGAAAATCCTAGGACCATCACTCTATCTACATCCCCATGTATCTGTTCTACTGAGCCCAGAGCTGCCCCATGACATACAGAAATGCTCAGCCCCAGCACTGGGCCACCTCTGCACCACCTCAGGCCAGGAGGCAGCTGCCAGCTCCACTCCATCATGAGCCAGCCTGGCTCCCAGTGCTCAGCAAGACTTTCACCAGCTGCTGTTGCTTCACCCACAAGTAATCCACCTGGGGCACTGCCTGTCACGGCTGCAGCCACAGAGAAGGCAGCAGATGAGCCATAGGTACCATGCCCGAAGCAGGGGCTCCACAGCTGCAACAAGAAGCAGAGCCTGCCCCAAATCACTGACTGCTCCCTGTCCCAGGGTGGGCACATGCTGCACGCCCAGCTCTCCAGGGGCTGTCCAGACAGCAGTGAACCACATCCCCAGTGCCACTGGGGGAGCCACCAGCTCCCAGGCTGGTAGAGAACAGCACAGAGGCTGCCTGCACGCCTTCCACGTTCCCCTGAAACAGAAGCACAATGGGACCATCAGTACCACAACTCACACAAGCGCGGCCGTGCCCCAATTGAGCCAGTAGGACCAAAACACCCAGCTCCGCCACACAGGGCCAGAAAAATTTGGCTGCCCCAGTGCGGGACGCCAGCCCAGACACTTCCTGACTCATTGCTCAAATAATATTTTTATTATACACGGATTGCTCATGACACAACGGCACCATTTTTAAGCAACCTGCTTCACCCTGTCTCGCCGTGAGGATGAGATGTAGTACCCACCCATGGGAGCAGGAAGGGAGCATGTTCCCCACAGACCCCTTGTCCTGTCCCCAGCTCAGGGCGAGGGCCTGGCAGGGGCTGCAGGAAGTATCTCCACACTGCACCCGCAGCCCAGTCAGCACAATGTAGTGCTCAGGGCTGGAAACGCTCCCCCAGCCCAAGTCCCCAGAACCCATCAGCCACACACAGCCAGGAAGGGACACAAGCAGGCAGAGGAGGAGTCACTGCACTGCGGGGGCACTGGTCAGAGACAGGAACCCTCTCCACTGCCCTGCCTGGATGCAAGGCCTGGAGACAAGCGAGCGTGGAGCTGCCTGGAACCTGTTGTGCGCACCTGCTGTGCCATGCTGGGTGTCTGACATCCAACCCCAAACCTGGTGCCTGGGACTTGTGGTGAACAGAGGGTTGCAAGACAGGTCGTTCGTGAGCATCACGGATTCTAGTCCCAAGGAGGCAGATGCCCTCGGTGCCCAGGGCCCTCACCTCAGGGCATGGCATGGATGTCAGTCAGGGCTGATGCTGCTGCTCGTTTCCCACCTGCCATCACATAGGGCTCTTGGTTAAGCCCGGTCTCAGCCATCTGCATAAAGGTGTTATTCTCCAAATCTGCAAGGGGAACGGATCTCACGGATCCTTCTAAGAACGTGAGACAGAAGACCGAGAGCCAGCCTGCTACCGAGCACAGCCAGAAAGCAGAACAAATCCAGACCCTGTTTCTCCCTGCCTGCTCCGAGCCATAGGAACGTGCCCTTCCCCCGAGCCGTGCGGAAGTCACGCCCGCACACACCGGGGGTCTCCTGCGCCCCTCCTGCGAGCGCCCCGCAGCCGCACAGACCCTCATTGTGCAGCGCCCGGCCCGGGGGGACGGCAGCACGGGAGCGAAGACGAGGTGTCTCCGAGTAGAGGATGTGAACACGAACCTCCCAGCCGGCCGCCTTCTCCCCCTCTCCACCCCCTTCAGCTTTTTTAAAGAAAATAAACACCAGCAGAACCTTCCATTCACTGTCCCCGTCCAGCACGCGGGACGCACAAAGGGACATTGCTGCTGCACCAACAGAGGGTCCCCTGAACGGCCAAGCACAAAGGCTGCCTGTGTCCTACTGGCTGCCAGAATGTCAGAGGGATTATTATTATTTTGGGAGGGGGTCGGGGGTGATTTGGTCCTGAATGAGGTCTCAGTTCAGCTACTTCCAGTGCCCTGCGTGCGGCATCAGAGCTGCCATTTAGTGGCGGCGAGCTGGAATTCCCTCCCAGCCCATTAAGCGGATTTACAGTTCCACCCTGGTAGCAGCAAGCACAACTCCGGGCTGAGCCCGAGCCCCCCGGCACCCCGGGAGCCGCCTGAGCTGCACAAGCACTGAGGAAAGGAGACCCGCTGCCTCTCACCTCACAGGGACGGCTCCTTTCTCCCACAGGCAGACAAAAAAGTTTGCTCACCTCTCACCTCCTACAGCCCTCTTCGCACCATTCCTCTGCATGCGAATCGCAGTTTTCCCTCAAACAGTTCCACATGACCAAAGCTGCACCCTCCACCACCTGAAAAAAGCCCCACACAGAGCCACTGACACAAAGATAAGCAGCTCCTCCAGGCTGACCCAACAGCCACTGCCACGCACTCTACTCAGCAATCTACGTGCCCCCAGTTAGCATAGGGCAGCAACACCACCATCCCATGGCACACGCAGGGTCCCTGCGGCCATGGTCCTCTGGGAGGAACCTGAGGGGAGCAGGACATTCTCCAGCTATCCCACAGAGCAGGGAGGAAGCAGAGTTTAGGAGAAGTGATCATCTTTAGTCCTATAGGAAAACCAGTCTTCCCAGGCAGTGGAAGATTAGTCCTTGCTGCTGACACAGCCTCAGATGCCCAAGAATCACTGACAACTGTGCCCACTCCACTGCCACGCAGCACAACCAGGAGGACCTCAGACCTCTTTTCCCCTCCTTTTCTCTGACCAGGACCACCGCCCCAGCAGAGACAGTGCATTAAGCATTCACTGCAGCCCATCTGACTGCCTGCTTTCACCACTCCTTGGTGAAAGAGCCTTTGCTTTCTGGCCATGCAGAATTCCTGTGGCAGCATATTCAAGCAGTGGGGTCAGCTGCAGCTTTCCAGAGGTTGGGGGTTTGGCCAGAGGTGCAGAAGAATGGAAAGAAAGGGCTCTGCAGGATCTGTCAAGTCCTGGCATATGGTGCCACTTGAGAAACAGGAGCCTGTTGATGTAACTTGCAACCCGAGCAGTAAGCAATAAAAGCAAGCACTTTCATCCATGAGCTGCAGCCCAGCTTACTGGTGTCCCTCCAAAGCCTGCACAGACATTCACCACTCGGCTGCCAGGGACCAGCAAACAGCAGCACCAAGATCAGCTTCCACCCAGACCGCGTCGGGGGCCGCCCAGGGACACTGCTCCAGCCACACCAAGGAGCTGCTGGCACCTGGGAACAGCGTTACTGCTGGGGGGCCCAAGGCAGGGCTGTGCCACCGAGCACAGGAGGCTGTGCCTTGTTTTCTGTCCTTAATCCCAGCCGAAGACAGGAGCGTGCTCTCTCCTGAGCCCCAGCACCGGCCACATCCTGGTGGAACAGCCTGGGTCCAGCTCCCCGTAGGCTCTCCCCATCACCCAGCCTCACTGCAGAGCTCTTTTTCCAGGCTGCAGGCCTCAGAGCTGAGGCTGTTCCACCTGGAGTGACGCGTGCTTGGCAGAAGGTTCGACAGCGAGAACAGAGGGAGCCACGGCTGCTCCTGGCAGTACGAGCCCTGCAGACACTGCCACGAACGTCACTGGAGATGAGAACACCACCCCTGCTGGAAAACACCCATCTGCCCAAAAGCTGAGCCACGAGAACAATCCTTCCACACCAAGTAAAGCTACAGGAATACAAAAGATTGCAATTATGCTCACACAGCGGTAACTTACAGAAAACCTCACTAAAACCATAGCGAAAAAAACCCAAAACTAACAACAACAAAAAAAGGTCAGACAGCAGCAAGCTGCCAGCCAAGAGCTGCCCTGGGGAGGACACGTCCCTGCTCAGCACCTCCCAGGAGCAAAGAATGAGCTTGGGGGCTTCCAAGAAGCAGACAGCACTCAATACAGTGTCTCCCTCAGCAGGGGGACTTAGGCTGGATTAAGGCATCCCTTGTCCAGCTCAGGAGGGTTTAATCCCAGCTTACTTGTGCGACCTGGCCAACTCCCTGGTCACCACAATGCTACACTCTGGAAACGGCTTCATCTCCTCAGCAGGCAAGGCAGGAGCCAGCAGCCAGGCCACAGAGCACACCAGGACCAGGGCAGGGTCCCTGCGATGCAGCCTTCCCTCCAGAGGAGCAGCAGCAGCCTGAGGCCCACACAGAGCTGGAGCAGAGCCACAAATGCTGAGCAACAAGGAGCAGGGCCCAGACTTGGTGAGACAGGCAGCATGCAGGAGTGTCCACCCTGTGGCAGCACCTCCCCAGCAAAGCAGCACTCTGCAGCTTTAAGAGTCCTCCCTCCTGGCCCACGGTGTCAAGGAAAAATCTGACACATTTTTTCTGCCACACGTTAACGAATGAACTAGAACAGCCAGTTGCCTTTTCCATTCAATTTCCACACAGCCCCCTGGGACACCCACTAATGAAAGGGCTGATTGTGCCCTGCCACAGGAGCGGGCAGGTAGGGCGGGAGCAGTGGCACGACTCTGGGAGAAAGTAGGAGGGAGCACCACGGGGCTGAGCCCCCAGCACAGGCAGATCCAGCAGCCCAGCCCTGTGCCTCCAGGCACCAGCCAGGTCCTCACGGGCTTTACAGCACGACTGCAGCAAACGAGCTCCTCATGTGTGCCCAGCAAGGATGTAGCGATGCCAAGGCCCCAGGGGCACGGGGCAAGCCTGCCCCAAGGAGCACTGTGGGGACACTGCTGGGACTTTGTCACCCGCAGTAGCAGTGCCAAGGAACAGCCCCATGTAGGCCCGGCAGAGGCCAAGCACACCCCATTCCCCGCTGGGCAGAGGCCCCTCTCTCCCCCCCCTCCCCATACCAGCTCTGTGTTCTGTGAGAAGCAGAGCTTTGCTTGGAAAAGACAGAGTAAGCCTTTTCCAGCCCCGCGCAGCAGCTTCCATGGCTGAGCCTTGAATGGGTGTCTTTATGCAGAAGCTGCTGCCACAGCCACACTCCAGTGACCACAAATGGCAGCAAATAGCAGCAAATA
The DNA here is from genome assembly GCF_019238085.1 of Lagopus leucura. Lineage (NCBI taxonomy): Eukaryota > Metazoa > Chordata > Aves > Galliformes > Phasianidae > Lagopus > Lagopus leucura. Next base: position 894,187 of record NW_024962299.1, read on the forward strand.
GCTGAGGGTTTGTGTTTCCACACAGCTCTGGCACCCCGGCTAACGCAAATCTGGCTGCTGTCACCCAGCACACAACAGTGCCTTGTTCCCTGCTGGGGCCACTCCTGTGGTGTGGGGAGACCCCGGCCCTCAGCAGGGACACAGAATCCGCACAAAGGCCAAGGGACCCACAGCAGCTCTGACCAGGCCATACAGACAGACATACATTTCCCACCACTCTTGAGCAGGTTCCATAGGCTGACGGAGGCGGTGCCCAGCAGCTCGTTCCTCAACGTATGGCAGCTCCACACCTTCAGGTCCAGGTGACTCTGAGCCGTGACATTCCTAGAGAGAGAACAGGAGAGGGGCCATCACCATGGCCTCGTCCCTTCTCTCTGCTCGGGAGCAGGTAGCGCCAGGCCTGCCAAGCCAAGGAGCAGAAGGGATGAGGGAAAGCTGCAGGGTGACAGGAGACCTTATCCCCTTCCTGGTGACACTCACAGCATCCTCAGCAGGGGCAAAGCCCTCTGACATCCAAACAGCCCTAGCTGATGGAGCTGCATGAATCCCCGCTAAGGGCAAGGTGTGGGAGCAGGGGACAGCCCCAGCCCACGGCACAGGGTTAGAGGGACTTACAAGATGAGGATCTCATTCCACAGCAGCTCAGAGCTCCCCATCTGCTTTCCCGTCTTCTTGGTCTCGCTGGGCAGCCCATCGCCCGCCACCTCCACGTAGCAGTTCATCCGTGACTGTCGGCTGTGGGCCTTGGGCTTCACGGACACCACTGAGTGGGACAGGCAGGGGTCAAGCAGCAGCCCCACAGCCCCTGCCCCAGCCCGAGGACACTGCCTCACATGTGCACACCCATCTCTGCCACTGATGCTCTGGGGAGGGGACAGCATTGGGCCAAGACGGCCCTGGTCACGCTTCATCCACTCCCATTTCACCCCACAGACACCTACCATCCCTGCTCAGCTGCTCCCAGCCCCAGGAGCCTGATGAGAAAACCCATGCTCTATGACAAGCCAGGGACACAGGGGATCTGCAGGAGCCAAGGGAAGGAGGCAGTTGGCTGGGGAGAACTGCTACGCTCTAGATAGCTGTGCCTGGACCAGAGGGCTGCAGACAGTGCTGGGACACAGCTCCCGGCATCTGGAGCCATCTCGTGGCCACTGCAGCACAAACACCGCCGTGACAGCGCTATGGAGCCACATCCCAGCGGAGGAGGCAGAGCCCCCCACAGGCAGCGCTCTGCTTCCAGAGGCCTCCAGCACGAAGGCCTGGTAAAGACTGCATGCACCACGGAGCCTGGAACACGGCCCCTTCCCACCAAGGTACCCCAAGGTCTCCTACCTCGGTGCATCCACAGCTCAGCTCCCAGCCCTGCACAGGACTCACCTTTCACAGAGAGCTGGGACTTCTCGCAGGGTGGCCCTGCCCTGGCCCTGCTGGAGCTCGCAGAGGCCATGTCATCACCCCTGGCCTGGAAGGGAGAGAGAGATGGGGACTCAGCACCAAGGCTGAGCTGGGGCCCAAAAATATACTGTGTCCAGCACTCCACACAGCACAAAGAGCACGCAGCCACTTGGGGCAGCAGCCTGCAGGCAGTCTTGTGAGCAACTCCACCTCACCCCGACCCCAAGGCCGCTGCTGTTCCTGGCCATAGGGACAGAGCAGCCTCCAGCACAACCGAGCACTAAAGCCTGCAGGTGAGGGCAAGGCATGGCACATAGCATCCCTTGGAAAGGATGAGACAGCAGCATCATGAGCTGGGTCTGCTCACAGCACAGCGAAGCTGCATGTCCCTCAAGGATAGCTCACCGGGCTGCTGGGCACCAAAATACCATGGAAAAGATTGGTCCCCTCTATTCCAAGACACTGCAGAGCTGCAGCTCAGTGGGCAGGGGAACCGCAGCCGCTCCAACCGCAGGGCCGGACCCCAGCACAGCCTGCACCTTCCCAGGCACTCACCACTTCCTCACTCTGGGGCACTGCATCACTGACAGCGACCACAGCACTTCCCTCTCCCCTCTCTTCTCCAGGAGGAGAGGCTGAGGGAGCTGGGATTGTTCAGTCTGGAGAAGAGGAGGCTGAGGGGAGACCTCATTGCACTCTACAACTTCCTGAAGGGAGGTTGTGGTGAAGAGGGATTTGGGTTCTTTTCCCAGGCAATAAGCAGGACACAGGGTAATGGCTGCAAGTTGTATCAGAGGAGGTTTAGATTGGACAGAAGGAAGAACTACTTCTCTCAGAGAGTCAGGCACTGCAATGGCTGCCGTCCCTGGCAGTGTTCAAGAGGCATCTGGATGACGTGCTGTGCGATATGGTTTAGTGCTTGTGGTGGCAATGGTGCTGAGGAGATGGTTGGACTAGATGATTCCAACCTTGTGATTCTATGATTCTATGGCAGAGGCAGCAGTTTTTCTACTGAAATGCCTGACTATGAAGGAAAATCCCAGGGTCAGGGATCACGCAGGAGCACGAGGTGCTCAGTCTGGCCCCAGCAGTCAGCTATGGTATCACGCTGCTCTCACGGGGCCCTGTCTCAACCTCTGCTAGCTCCTTTTTAGCCCCTCCCACAACACAGGCTCCCCACACCCCTCCTGGTACCAGCCTGGCACAAGGCTGAGCCTAGGAGCCTAACACAGCCTTGCTGGGAACTTACTGCTGGGCTACACAAGACCAGGTGGGGGCCTGGCAAGATGCCCTCCATCCTCCCTGGCAGCTGGGAGCCAGCTTACAGACTGAGGTCATATCCAAGAGAAACTGCCTTGCTATTACAAGCTATTCCAACTCCGGTGGGAATTCCAACTCCAGTTCAACAGATCATTCTCCAGGATATTGCTGGTTGACCCCCCCAGTTCCACATCACCACTCACTTCATTAGAAACATCAGCAAGTCCCACAGAACGCAGCCAGCCCGCAACCAAGCCCTGTGCAGGACGGAGCAGTGAGCTCTTCCCCAGGGCACTTCCTGTGCCACCGGCAGCGACCCACACCCCAGAACTGCCATGCCGGGACCTGGGGATCCCTGATCCTTCCTCAACTTCAGGCACCGTTTCAGCCCTCTGCAGCCATCCCACACAGACACAGCCCCAGGCTTTGCTGGGGAAGCTGACCCGGCAGGGATTCATAGTTCGCTGCACTCATTCCAAACTCTCACCACACGCAGCCCTCGCGCTCTCCCGCCACGACCTACAAAGCCGCAGCGCCAGTCAGCCGAGCGCAGTCACCGAGCGTCCCGCACTGCGGAGCGCCAGCACCGCCCGACACGGGACGGCGGGAACACGGCCGCGTTAGCGCGGCTCCTCGCTGGTGGCGGCTACGAACCCTGCCCCCTTCTGCCCGCTTTCTCATCCTCTGATTCTCACTTCACCTCACGGCACAGCTGCGTAGGGGCACCCCGGGCCCTCTGCTTCCCCCGCGCCCCGGTAGAGCTGCAATGCTGCGCTCAGCCCGAGGCCGGAGGGGTCGGGATCCTCACAGAACGCGCACGGTCTCTGGGTGCCGAACCAGCGCCCGGAGCCCCTCGCCCAGCGGTGCCGCCGAGGGCAGGGGCAGTTCCCGGACTCCGGGTTGAGCTCCGGCGCCGCCTCCTCAGCCAACGCTGCCGCCGCCGCCGCAGCTCCCACAGGCCCGCCGCTCCTTCCCACCCAGGCCTCGGCCCCCTGCCCGGCCAGCCCCACAGCCGGTGCCCCGGGTCGCCACGACGGGCTTCCCCTCTGGAGGCCAGCAGCCGCCGCCGGTAAAGCTGAGCGGAAAGGCTCCCCACGCTCAGCGACCGCCAGAAGCGACCGCCAGACCCCGCCGCTTCGCGCCGCCCGGCCCTCACCCGCCTCACCGGCAGCCGCTGCGTTCCCGCTTCCGGCTGCGGCGCCGCCGTCACGTGACCCCGCGCGCACCTGACCGCACCGCCCGGAAGTGCTCCAGCAGCGCCGCTCCCGTCGGGCTCCGCGCGGCGCTACGGGGTGCGGGGAGGGACACAGCGGGCATGGCGCGGGTACCGCATGTCGTGGCCGACGCCGGCGCGTTTCTGAGTGGCGCCGCGCTGCAGGTACGGACCGAGGGCTCCGGGATGGGGGGAGGCTCCGGGCCGGGCTGAGCTGACCCGCGGCCCACCCGCAGGACGTGGCGCAGAGTGTGTACACCGTGCCCGAAGTGCTGGCCGAGATCCGGGACCGGCGGGCGCGGCGCCGCCTGGCCGCGTTGCCCTACGAGCTGCATCTCCGTCGCCCGCGGGCCGACTTCGTGCGGACGGGTGAGTGCGCGTGGGGGCGGCGGGGCCGCGTGCGGCTGTGGGGGTAACGGGCTCCTCTCCCCCGTGCCTGCAGTCACCGAATTCGCCAAGCGCACCGGGGACTTCCCCAGCCTGTCAGCCGCCGACCTGCAAGTGTTGGCGCTCACCTGCCAGCTGCAGGCCGAGACCGCGGGGCCGGGCAGCGTCCGTCTGCAGCCCCCGGACAAGGTAAGGAGTGGGCTGGGGAGTGGGGATGGGCTGCGGGCACTGCTGAGCCTGACGCTGTCCACAGGTGCGGCTCAGCTCCAGCCCGCGGCACCCCGAGGCCACGCTGCACCTCGCCGGCTTCCACCTGCCTGCCAAGGTATGGGGTGTGACGGGGACAAAGAGGGGGCGTGGGGGGTGAGAGGAATGGGGATGTGGAGCCTTGGGCTGCTGTGTGTCCTCCAGCACAAGCGCCTGCGGAAGGGCCAACAGCAGCAGCACAGCCCCAGCAGCAGCACGGAGCTGCCCGACAGCGCCGAGTTTGGCTCCTTCCTCTTCTGGAGGCCGCCCCTGCCCAGCATCGAGGATGAGCTCCAGGAGATGTTGGTGAGGCTGCTGTGCTTACTGCCCTGCATCCCGGCTCCTTGGCGTACACAGCACCAACTGCCCATCTCTGCAGAAAACACACAGCATCTCCAGCAGCTCAGTGGCCACCGATGAGTGCCAGAGCTCGGAGGATGGGGATGGTGCCGAGGAGGAAGAGGAGGAGGAGGAGGAGAGTGATGATGATAGTGAGGGCTGGATAACGCCAAGCAACCTCAAGCAGGTCCAGCAGGACACGGGGCACTGTGACACTGTGCCTGCCGACGTGCAGGTCGGCTGTGTCACCACAGACTTCTCCATGCAGGTGAGTGCTGCCTCATGGCACTGGCTCCAGCCCCCAGCTCGGTTGATCCCACACACGTACCATACAAAAGTCACCCTGCGCTGCCTTCTTTTGTGTTCAAAGCTGCCAGTTCTCCCCACAGCAGAGGCCTGCACAGAGCCCATTGGCTTTGCTGCCTTTGGCTTCTTGCTGCCCGGGCAGGCAAACCTGGGTGGAGCTGCTGGGCTCATGGCATCTTGCTTTCTCCCCCTCATGGCAGAATGTGCTGCTGCAGATGGGCCTCCACGTGCTGGCAGTGAATGGCATGCTGATCCGCCAGGCCCGGAGCCACATCCTGCGCTGCCATGGCTGCTTCAGGTGCAGACACAGCACCACCAGGGCAAGGGGCAGTCTCTGGGGATGGGCAGTAATCCCACTCCTGGGCTGGGCCTCTGCTCTGCGGCCCAGGGAGTAGTAAACCTCCTCCATCTCTGTCTACCACAGGACAACTTCAGACATGACCAAGGTCTTCTGCCCTCACTGCGGTAACAAGACATTGAAGAAAGTTGCAGTGAGCGTCAGTGAGGATGGGAGCCTCCACATGCACTTCTCCCGCAACCCCAAGGTGCTGAACCCACGGGGACTCAGGGTGAGTTGCTGCATGGGCTGGGCTAGGTAGAGCTGTGGTTGCCTTCCGGATGTTCACTTACTGCAGGGACTCTCGAGCTTCTTTTGCTGATTTCTCTGTAAACCAGCAGTCACTGTGAAGGTCCTCTAACCAGGAGTTACCCCAGAGGTTTAACAGTCTGTTCTTTGGGCAGTATCCGCTGCCAGCGCCTCAGGGAGGGAAGCATGCCAACAACCCGCACCTGGTGGAGGACCAGCCCTTCCCACAGCAGCGGCTATCCCGCAAGGCCAGGCAGAAGACCAACGTCTTCGACCCCGACTACATTGCAGGGGTCTCTCCCTTTGCAGAAAATGATATCTACAGTCGCGCAGCCAACCTGCAAATCCGGGACATGGCACTGGGCGCTGGTAGGAGGCGCCTGAACCCCAACGCTGTGACAAAGAAATTTGTGAAGAGAAGATGAAGGGCAGTTCAGGGCCTCTGGCGGTGCAGTTGCGAGGGAAAGGGAAAGGTGGGCTGCCTGGGCACTGCATGGCACCTAGTGAGAGCAGGAGGGTGAGATGCCTGCAGCGCCAGCACCCAGCCTTTCCTTCTGGGCTTCTTCAGATGTCAGCGGGGCAGGCAGCAGCAGGGGCAAGGCTCTGGGTGTGTGACGTACTGACCCTGACTGCCTGCCAGACCCAGCACACATGGAAGGTGCTGGCTACACTGCTAGTGGGGTATAGGCATTCCTGTTTATTTCCAAGGACGCCATGTTGAATGACAGCAGTGCGAATAAACATGAAATGCTACACCACCATGACTCAGTCGTTTTTCCACTGAAGGGAAAGCAGGGCTGTTGGGCTGCTGCCCACCAGCAGCACCCTGGGACGATTTCTATCAGGGCACTCCCTGACAAGCAGATATGAACTGCAGATTTTACAGCCAACCTTTCTTGGGTTCTGTGCCCATCTGCACCTGCACAGCAACCCAAACCACCCCACCTGCACTGCACAGCTGCTCCTGCAGCTACACGCTGCTGGATGTGAGGCAGGGTACCTGCCCACAGGGGGAAGGGGAGGTCGGGGTCTGGGTGCACGACCCTGTGCAGGTGACAGCCCTTGGTTCTCCCTAGGGCAGACCCATGACATAACACGGGGGGCTGGTGGCTCCCAGGGGGCTGAAAACAGCACGGGGGGGGGGGGGGGGGGGGCTCCCCGAGGGCAGCGGGTGATGTCCCAGGCAATGGGTGCTGGCAGGGACACGGCTGGAGAGGCGCAGCGGGCCTGGAATCTCGCCTGCGAGCAGCGGGGCGGCACGAGTGAGTCTCGGTACCGCACGCCCCGCCTCTCGGCCGGCCCCCCGGGTCTCAGCAAGCCCTGCCCGAGCGAAGTTCAGCCAGCGTTTGTACTGGCCGCGAGCGGTGTTACGGCCTCGCTCCAGTTCCACTCCTGGGAGCCGAACCGCCCCGGCAATGGCAGGTAGGTGAGCAGGTACCGGTACAGGCGAATCTTGCCCGGGGCCAGTGAGCGGCACCAGGGCCTCGATGCTACTGGCTCCAGCTGTGCTTCCCTCTCTGCAGCACCGATCTGCAGCAGACAATAACTGCGCCACTAACTGCTGCCTTTGTGGGTTCACATGGCCGTGGAGTTGCAGCTCCCGGCACGGATTGCCTGGGGCAGCGGCAAGGTGCTGGTGGGGATTGGTTGGGGGACAACGGTAAGGGGGTCTGTGCAGCATCCACGGGGCTCCGCAGGGCAGTGTGGACTCCCAGGTTCAGCCACGTGGGTCCGTCGGCCCCGATGCTGAGCATCACCCTCCCCACAGGCCGCAAGGCGCTCATCGTGCTAGCACACCCCGAGAAAACCTCTTTCAACCACGCCATGGCAGCAGCAGCCAGCAGCGCGCTGCGTGACAAGGGCTGGGAAGTCACCATCTCAGACCTCTATGCCATCGGGTTCAATGCCGTGCTCTCACGGCGCGACATCACCGGTACGAGTGCAGCCATCGTCCCCACCAGCCCCCAGCTTGTTCCTCCCTGAGCCCCCACCCTCCCTGCAGGGCCCCCCAAGAATCCCGAGCACTTTGTCTACGAGATGGAGATGGGGCATGCATGGAAGGAGGGACGCCTCAGCAGCGACATCGTCACCGAGCAGAAGAAGATTGAAGCGGCCGACCTGGTCATCTTCCAGGCAAGACTGCGGTGCAGTCTTCATTGCAAGGGCTGAGGGGGAATTTGTGGGGGGTGGCTGCTTTTGGAGGGGCTGTTTCAGGGGGGAAAAGAGCAGCAGCGCTCGCTGCCTGACCCACCCGTGCCCGCAGTTCCCGCTGCAGTGGTTTGGGATGCCAGCCATCCTCAAGGGCTGGTTCGACCGCGTTTTCGTCGACGGCTTCGCCTATTCCTTGGCCAGCATGTACGACCAGGGGCCCTTCCAGGTAGGCCTCGGGGCTGTGGGGGAACACGTGCTGGCCCTGCAGCCCCTGCCTCTCCCCTTCCCGTCCTCAGAAGAAAAAAGCCATGCTGTCACTCACCACCGGCGGGATGGGCTCCATGTACAGCCCCAGCGGCATCAACGGCGACATGAACGTGCTGCTGTGGCCCATGCAGGTAGTACGGTCGGGGCTGGGGACAGCGTGGTACCAGGGCACAGTGCTGACAGCTCTTCCCACCCCGGTGGCAGCGGGGGACTCTGCACTTCTGCGGCTTCCAGGTTCTGGCGCCCCAGATTTTCTACAGTGTGCGCTACGCGAGTCCTGAGGCGCGGGCACAGATGCTGAGTGCATGGAAGAGCCGCCTGGCAGCCGTGGAGCAGGAGAAGCCCCTCAGCTTCGTCCCCAATAGCTGCTTCGAGATGAGCCTGGCCGGCGGCTTCGTTCTGAAGCGCGAGGTGCTGGCGCAGCAGGAGGGGCAGCAGCACGGCCTGTCGGTGGGGCAGCACCTGGGCAAGGCCGTGCCCCTCAACGAGCAGCTCCAGGCCCAGAAGTAGCAGCCAGGGCCTGCGCCCGCACTGAGACCCAGGCCTGGCCTCACAGCACCGCGGCAGGGGGCCGCAAGGGCAGCCCCCACACCTGCACGCACTTGTTTTTCTGTGTTCTCTTTCCTGACATTTTTCTGTGCAATTTTATTCAAAATCAAGGCTTCGGGGCACAAGGGAAGGGCTTGTGGTTGAGGCCTGCGTGAATGCAACAATAAATTGAGGTCCAGAACCTGGAGGTGGTGTGCTCTTCTCTGCCCCCATCAGGCAGTGCAGACTCAGGCCCAGCTCTGCTGTGCAGCTGGGGGGCTGCCCCCTGCCCACCCCTGGAGCTGGGCAGGAACCCTGGGGACCACTGACACCGGGCGGCCCCACTGCAGCCAAGGCCACAGCCTCAGGGACTGACACAGCCCTGATTTCCAGGTCCCTGATCTCCAGGTCCCGTCATGTCCTGGGAAGCCTCAGCACCCTATCGCTCACCTCCTGCACACGCATCCACAGAATGGGCCATGTAGTGGGGCAGTATTTGAGCTGAGGAGTCTGGATTGAAATTCAAAGAAAGGGGGCTGAGGGCCCCTCTGAGGCAGCAGCTGTTACTGTAAAGAAGCACAGTGCTGGCTAAGCCATGTGGGGCAGGGGGGGGAAGGCCTGAGCTGGGGGGCTCCATCCATAGCAGCGGGCATCGGATTATCAGCGTGGGCAGCGAACACTGCATGGGACTGAGCCCAGAGGGAGAGTGAGGCTGTGCCAGGCTGCGGGAAGGATCGCCTCTGCTCCCTTTTCTCACCCACTCGGAAGCTGAAGGACCATGACGGTGACGCAGCTCTCTGGGGGCGGGCTCTGGGACGCTGAGGACGTAGCAAGGAGCTCGGACTTGGATGCATCATCAAAAAGAAATGCTAACAGGAAACTGAACACCCACACAGCAATGCACACCAACACACGCCCCTTCCTCCCACAGCAAGCAAACCGGTGCCACGTTTCCTCCTGTACTACAACAGGGTTCAAGGCTCTGATGTCTGCTCCAGTATCGTACAGCAGTGCATTCTGTCAGAACTCAGGGTACGTTTAATGTTTTTGTTTCTTACCTATGTTGTAGTTTTTCCCATCCTGGAGATGCACAAAGCCCATATTGCCACGCACCGCAGCGCTCTCTGCACAAGCTGTCTTCTGCCAAGTTGTATCCCCATTATTTTTCCAGCTTGAGCATCCATCTGAAAATTCCAAGAAGGAACTACCTCAGATCACGCACTGTTTCCCACAAAGCACCATCTTGATCAAGCTGACCCCTCAGAACGCAGCCACATTTACCAAGGCATACTTTCAGTTACATTAATTGATTGTATTCGCTCGTCTATTCATTCTATCTCTTTGCATCCAGCTGAGCACAAGGCAGATCCCAGGCCTCAGCCTTGCTGCCAGCTCTGCCTGAGCTGAGTGGGGTGAAGCCACTGCCAGCCCCACAGGAGAGCCCAGGGATGGGACTATGGGACACCACAGAGGGAATCCCCACCTCAGGCAAATCATGAATTACCTCCTTGAAATCTCTGTAACTCAAAGCTGGTGTTTGGGCAGTAAGCAACTTTGGACCTAAGACCACATAATAACAAAGAAACATTGGAATTGTTCCCCCCCCCGCAGAGTGTGTGCATGACACGCTGCCTCTTCCTATGCAACAGCATAAGGCATGCACCAAGGGGACAAACCCATGCACTCATGCACTTTTGTCTTTCCAGACAGCCTTTTTTTTTCCCCAGCAGGGAGGTCTCCTTGAAAAGAACCACAACAGGACTTTACACTGCAAAATGAAAACTTTCATTGTTTTATTCTTGACTGCAGCTGTTTACAGAAATATAGTTGCGAGTATACAAATGTCCCAATAGAAGCAAAATATTTTTATTTTTTAATATTCAACATGTTATCACAGGATAGCTAAAAACATAGATGCAAATGAAATATCCCCCTCATAGAACAAACCGAAAGCACTGGGGATCAGTGCTTTGAAAATCCCATCTACGAAAGCCATATACACAGAAATGCACAGGGAATATCTGGTGCTACTTTCACACTGCAGGACAAGGGAAAAGGCAGCTCAGCAGTTGATCAGTGCACTGCAGGAAAACATGGCAGAAAAGGCGGCGCGCCACAAGACAGACGCGGGTGTTAACAGAGGTAGAATGCTCTGATCTGAATGACTGCGGAGCTTATTCATCATCAATGAGCTCCAGTAAAAATGCAGAGTTGTCTCATTTCAAACAGCGTTCAAAATTAAAAAGCTTCAGCAATGCTGTGGGCTTTTATGCGAGACACTGGAACTTGCCTCCAGTTCTATGATTCCTGGGGGGGAGGCAGTGCCTGGGGGCTGCAGGGCACAGCAATGCTGCCTGGCAGCCTGGGCCAGGGGCACGGGGCAGATCCTCACCAGCTTACAGGGGGCAGCTTTGCGGACTAAGGGAAGATAAGGCAATTTTCATCATCTGAACACGGGACCCTTTCCTCACCTGAATTACAACTAACACACACAAAGCCTTCAGTGGGCTAGGTGCTGAAATTTTGGAGGCTAAAGTGAGCACTTGCAAAGAATTTCAGTGAGTATCTCTCAAGAGGCAGTGAAATCCTCTTGTTCCTCACCTCGTCCCAGCACATTGATATGTTATGAGCAATTTCATCAACTGTGATAGCAAAAGCTACAGATCTCCATCTCCAGAAGCAGTGGAAATCATCTCAGAGAAAAGAAACGAGGACGCTACCTTCCGTTTAGCAGAGATGCTTTGACGACACCTGCACCAGGACAACAATATCTACAGATCTGCCTCATGCCAAACTGAAGTGGGGTCGATCAGATTTGGCCTGAGGAGTCATGGTGGACAAAGCACACGCTGCTGAGCTTACAATCTGGGTTTCCTTTTAGGGAGCTCAACTCCTCAGACAACCTGCAGGAAACTGGTGTGGGCCGGGACAGTGTTTCCCATAGGGCGGAACTGGGGGGGGCTTTCACAAGGCTCCTATGAGACAGTGCTCCAGATAGCAACTACTTCAAAAATAAGAACAGCTTGAGAGATGCTCCCCTTGCATGCAAGCATCGGGGCAAAGAGAAGAGGAATGCCTACAGACTAAGCCTCAGCATCATCACCCAACTGCAGCCCACGCTGAGCAGCCGCTGACATCCCTTGCTAGGCAAAGATTCATAAGCCCACGGTAAGAGTACTGCTGGTGTCAGCTCAGCTGAGCACAACACCACTGCTCCGTGCCTGCAGGAGCTGCTCGGAGGCGCAGGCAGGAAGCAGTGCTGCTCTAGGAGAGCACTCAGAGCACGCAGAGGACACGGGGGTGCGGGCTGACCCGGCACTGCTGTCGGTTCACACCGCATTTGCAACTATTAATAAAAATATACAAAAATACAAAACTGTATAGCTGATTTCAACAGCCACTTTAACCCCACGGACATGAGTGACCTTCAGAAGCAGAGACGGCTTCTGAAGCAACGCTACCAACAGTGCCACACGTACAGTACTGAAAGGTGTCCTGCAGCTACCAAGGAGCTGCTGCAAAACCTCAGGAAATATGAAAAAAATGGATATAATTCAAGGTAATAAAAATGTAAATACAGCAGTACTCTACACGTCTACTGACTATTTATAATAGATATACGACTCCTCTATATACATATATACAATCCTCAATATACAGGCGTTGCCTATTTACACACCTACACTGACTGTACGAAAGGAAAGGCCTCTCCTCTCCTGTGTAACCCCTCAGCTGGCTGCTGCCACACACAGCCAGCAGAATCCACCCGAATGGGAAGATGAAGCACTCTCAATCTATCCCAAAAGACAACTCCAAATTAGAGACAGCCCCCGAAACAAATGAACACCTTCCACCTACAACTCACGGTTGAGCGCATGCAAAGCGGTTCCTTCTCCTCCCTCTCGCTTCCATCGCTCAGGTAGGCCTGCAATCCTTAGCACTGCTCTCCTGAAATAACTCTGAAAAAATAAACCAACATCATACGGAGACGTGAGACTGACAAACAGGCAGGAAAGTCCTCACCAACTCTTACTGAACGCGCACTGCACGCCTGCACACGCGTTGGGCAGGAACTGTGCTTAGCTTTAGTCCGACAAAAGCTTCTGATTTTGATTTGAAATAAGCCAAAATCCCACTCAACCTGCGATTTCAAGTTTCCTTCAAGTCAAACACAAGTTTCCCACTTGTTTGGTATTCTTTCTGAAGACTCCAGACATGAACGAAGAACCGTTCAGATGAGTTTAATTCTAGAAACTACACCATAAATTCTACCAATCTTTCCTTCTGATCCCATTACCTGAACCAGGGCAATACCCGCCAGTGCAGCTGCCAGGTGCTCAATGTTTCCAGATTAAAGAAAGCCTGCTCAATTTACAGAAGTTTATTGATGTTTCATTCTATCTTAAAACTGAATTACTCTCCATGATTTAAAAAAGTAATATACATATATATGTACACACACACAATGGAACAGCTGGTGATTAAACCTCTACTTGGAAGCAGTAAGGCTGGAATTGTTTCTTGAGCTATTTTGATGTTAAATATCAAAGCACTGGGCTTCATAAACTGCTGGAAGAGTAAGCAGCAAAGGAGCAATTTTAATTAGAAAAAGGTGGAGTTGCTGATGGAGCACAAAGCACCAATAACTTCCTGCCAGATGTTAGCTCATTACTTTGTGTATTATGCTATTCATGCAAAGTTTTCTTTGCTGTTTCTTTTTACTTGTAAAACAAGGTACAGGCAGACATGAACCCAAGGCTGGTGGTTAGCAGATACCCCTCTGTAGCTTTTTATCTGTGCCAACAAATCTCTGTTCTGTAAACCATCAGGTACATAGGCACTGGGCAGACAGCAGAGCATCTACAACTGGAGGAACAACCCACGTTTAGGACGGAGGCTCAGATGGCTTCAGAGAGAGCTCAAGCAGCAAACAAACACAGAAGACCCATCAGAGTAACAGCTCTGTTTTTTCACTTTCCACCTAGAAACATTTCTTGCATTTAACTGCTGCCTTATGTATGATAGTGGGTTGTTTTTGTTTTTGTTTTTTTTACAATAATGCTAGGAACTTCAAATGTTCAGATTAAATGTCTCAGTATCTCCCAGCTTCCTGCAGCAAGAAGGATTGGATGTGACACCACTTCTCAGCTCCATGCCAGCCAGCATCCACCCGCCCTCAGTCCAACAGGCACACCAGCATCAATGTGCACAGGAGTGAACAAAGAGGTTAAAAACGCAGAATAAGCTCCAATTATCAGTATCAACTGTTGTCACGAATGTTCAGGACTCTGATAGCAAACCGATGCAGCTCACACTGCTCTTGTCTCTTTCTGCCATGAAATCCTGCAGGCTGCCCTTAAGCTCGTTGTTGGCTTATCAAAGCCCTCGTTACAGCTGCTTGCAAGCAGCATTTCCAGCACTAATCAACCACCGAGCAATCTTTTCCTTCATAAGACAAATAGCTTTTGTAACCAAATCACGTGTCCAAAGTGTTGTACATTTAAACATTGACCTAAAATGAAACGAGATAAATTTCAACACAATAAATGAAAGGTGTTATCCAAAAGTGAAAAATGTGATAGCACAGCCCTTTTTTTTTTTTTCCTCTTTTTCTTTTTTCTTTTTAAATAAGCCACCTAACATGTGCACACCGTTCAAACATTCCCTTCCCTGGAGCTGCAGCAGTCTTGGTATAAAGTTCTCTTTTGGACACCCAACTTCTGAATTGGAAAATTGGTCCCTGGTGACTTGGCACTGACCAACAACACTTCAGCAAAAGGACACACCCTTCAGAACAAGGGAACAAACTGAAGCAGCATACAGGTGAACGTGTCATTCCTATTACTTCTTCTGTGTATGGAGGCCCCAGATGACACCCGACAGTTTGTCCTGGGACTGGGATCCTGCAAAGCCACCAGCTCATCTGTAGGTAACTGGCTATCGACTTTCACAGCCATCTGGAAGCTGTTTCGGTCCACAATTCTCAGTCTTCTACGCATCCTCAACTAGCATTTAGTCCTGCGAGGTTGCTATTTTCGTGTCATGAACCATAACAGGGTTTTATTAATATTTGCTCTTAGCAGAAAAATATATATATATAAATCACAGGAAGAAAAAGTATGGTTCAGGGTTACAAAGCAGCTCTGGGCAGTACGAAGCAGGGAATTCTTTTTATCGTGATTAAAATTTTAAACATTTTAGCATAATCATAAATTAAAAGTTAAAACATAGAGGCACTAATAATAAAATATTAAATAGACAATGATAGAGGATAAAAGCTGAATGGCTCATTCTGAACGAAAGCCCGTCCTCCGCTCTACGCCTAACTGCTACGGGGCTCTGCACTACACTGAACTGCTGAGTGGCAGACAGCACCGCACGGTGAAGCTTCTCATAGCCAGCTGGAACAAACCACTGCCTGATGGAATGGCGAGAGATGAACAAGTTATTTATGCTGCAAAAGGTACTTAAATACTCAATAAAGACATAACAAATCCCACCCCACCCACTGTTATCAGACGCCACGTTGTGGTAGAACATCAGACAAACTCACAAATTTACCACAAAAATGTGTGGCAAAAAGAATATTTTATATATATGTATATATATAAATTTTTATATTTATGCCAATGTACTCACTCAGTACAAATAGCAAAATAGTATACCATTTCCTAAATACAAAATATAGCTTTCCAAAAAAATGAAACACACATTAGATATAAACCATCCAAAACTTGAACGATTGAAAACTGTATTCAAAATTAAATGACCCAGAGCAGGTCTCTTTCTGAAAAGTTCCCTTCATATCGGCAAGAAGCCTTACTACTGAAAACGTAATTCAATGCCTCTCAATGAGAGAGAGAAAGAGAGACAGAAGAGAAAATGAACGCTGACAGACCGACAAACAGGAAGAACCATCAAAACAAACAGAAACTCTACACGGCTCAACTAAGCACACGAGTTAGGGAAGAAACACAGTAAACAGACGAGAGTAACTTAAAAACCATTTACAGACTATCCTTTGTTATTTAAAATAACAAAAATGAAATATGACGTGATATCAACTACGCTATGCCGAGGCATAATAGCCATACATGACAGCTGTTGGGCTCTAACTGCGTTAACAGCTTTCTACGTGCAGAAGGAGGAGAAACAAATATCCGAATGAGGCTGTAGTGAGATTTCACAACACCTA
Source organism: Lagopus leucura (assembly GCF_019238085.1). Classification (NCBI taxonomy): domain Eukaryota; kingdom Metazoa; phylum Chordata; class Aves; order Galliformes; family Phasianidae; genus Lagopus; species Lagopus leucura. The sequence continues at coordinate 910,060 of NW_024962299.1, forward strand.
CTGGACAGTTGGAGCACCCAAAAATTCACATGCCTCACAACACACCTGCATGGTTTGGAGTGGGTTGGCTTTACATTCTGTAACGAGTCGATGTCTGACAATCTAGAAGCTGTGCCTAGGGGACTGTCAGGAGGAAAATAACACTTCAAATTTGCAACGAGCTACAGAATGCAGCAGCTCAGGATAAACTGAGATTTTCAAGAATGTGTAAAAATGATTTAATTTCCCCCCATTTGGAGTAAAGTCAAACAGAAGATTTACAACAGCAACAGCTGGAAAGCAACTGGTGAAGGGGGATTCCCACATTTGAAGGGATGCAGAAAAATTGCTCCCTCTTTCCTTAATCTTTATTTCTCAGAGCCTGTTTGACCAAGCATTTTAACAGCACAAGAGTTGGTGCCATGGACTCCTAAAAGCTGCTTCTGATCTTGAAAGGGAGCAGGATATTTCTAACACTTCCAAAAACATAATACGAAACTGAGGAAGAGAGAAGGGAAAGCATAAAGAAGAACAAAAAGGAACAAACGAGTTTGAGAATGAGAAATGCAGCTTCAACTCGTTCTGACCCATCCAGTCAGCATGGGAGACCAGAAGGAGCTGTTTCGTCAGCCAGGCAGAATGTGCTTTTCAAGTTGAAGGTGTTTAAGAGGTTAAGATTTTTAGAGCATAATTTAACTGAAAGCTCCCCTCTGTTTCTTCTGTCTGTTAGAGCCACCAATCCCTTGCTCTGTGTACAGCTACATGTAAGAGACACAGACAACCGTTACTCACGTTCTAGATGGGAAGCACGCACCTCTGTCAGGCCAACCACAGCAGCAAGCAATTCTCTGCTCATTTGTTATGTGTGTCAATATTTTCATTGCCCCTACTGCAGTTAATAAATCAGAGTATTAGCTCTCCCACTTAACTGTAGAACACCCAGTCCCTTCACTTACTGACAGCTACGAGTCACGATTTAGGTCACGGGTATTTGATGTTTCTGCTTCACTAGCTTTTCAAAAGAGTCAAAAGAGGGGATGAGAAGAACGAAGAGAAGGGGAAAAAATAAAGTAAACACGGTAGTATGCATTACCTTCTAACAACAATAATAACTGACCAGATATGCTTTAAATTCAGAGAGCATGCCACTCTCGGCGGGCAGTAGGAGTCAGGTAACAGCACAGTCCTACGCCCCCATAGAACAAAGCATAGCTTTTCAGCATTATTGGCACTACGAATCTTGAATCTCAAATAGTACAGTCATAGCCTTAGGTGCTAGACACTGCAACTGGCCACATGTGTGCTCTTAGAAAAGAGGGCCACTTTTTGACAGAAGCAATCAGTTCCACGCTGCCTAATCCAGAGTCACAAGGTCTGAGAGGATCCAGGAAGTCATCGCCTCTTTCTTCTCAGAATTTCTGCAGAAAAAATAAGCAAGCAAAAACAAGTTAGACCTAACAGAAATCATCTTCCTACTCCTGCACAGTTCCTTCCTCTCATCTTGAAAACGTCCTTTACAAGCAGACATCAAACTACGAGCAAAGATCAGAACTGCACGCTCTTTCATACAGCAGGATTGCCTTTTTTCAAATCAAGTTCATAATTTCACCCAAAACAATTTCACTTCAGTGAAACTGGATGGAATTTAGGATGGCAACTCAATTTTCTAAAGCCAGGTAACATACTGTGGATAATGCTATATTCTGGAGTCCTTCTGCTCTTGGTGCAGCCAAAGGCTCTTTCACCTCTCTAGAAAAGGCATCTTCTAAGAGCAGAATGTTTCCTGCTCGCTGCTAATCCTGTGATCTCATTTTTAACAGACTCACCATGAGACACACTCAACACCCATCACAGTCCTCAGAAACTTGATGTCAAGTTACATTATTGTAACTCAGAGGCCTAACCTCAGAACAGTACAGACTTGAGCTGTGTTATTTACCCAGGAAGCCATATGCTTTTAGCTACAGCCATATTCCTTAATGTTTGTCTGCCAAGCTGTCAGTGATCCACTCACTCCTTCCTACTGAAATACTACACTATAAAAACAGATGACAAAATATACAGCAATCAAACAACAAAACTTAGCCAACTGTTTCACAGAAATACTGACCTTGGACTATTTTAAATAACTCTTTGTTCTACCTGCTGATACAATACTCTCAATTCATCATTACTGATATCTTAGCTGACCCCCTGAAGAATGGGGATACACTCCAATGAAAAACTTGTGAACAGAAGTATGTACAGCAGGAAAGAACCCAGAAGCACAAACACTCTACTTACTTGCCTTTCTAAAACGAGCCGGTCATATTGTTCCCCTGGTTCTGCAGTGAAACAAGCAGATCATCTATTTTCTCAATATTCTGACTGGGTGCCATAGCTGAAGGTAGTGGAGAAGTCTCAGGTATCTGCTGGGAGAGAAGCGCTGGCACGGCTGCTTGTCCCTCGCTCTGCGGCTGACCTGGCTGACTGATAGCCATCAACTCATCAGGCAGTGCAGCCGGGCCAGAAGGCAGCAGCTGGCTACAGTCTGTTAAGTAAAGAACAGCAAGGCAATTTCAGTTTGATTAATGCATATAATGAATTAGCCAACTTCTTTCTACCTATCCCTACTGACTCTGTAGGCTGTTGCAGGCAGTTTTCACGTCACCACCTTTGCTCACTGCTCCCTACAATTATATGCTGGATGTTGTGTTGAGGGACATGGTTTAGTGGGAGCTATTGGGAATAGGTGAACGGTTGGACTGGATGATCTTTTAGGTCTTTTCCAACCTTGGTGATTCTATGATTCTATGCACGGGCTCAAGGTACGCACACTGAATTATGGGCTCTGTATTTTGACCAAACGTTAATATGTCAGAGAAAAGTATTTTGCTAGAAGAAAAACAAGATGTGTGACATAAGAGAAGCACTAAGTGTGCCCACTCTCTGTCTTTGTAAGTTACAGATGTGTCTTTTTCAGGTCAGTCAAGGTATCCTTCAGCTCTTCCTACAAGTCTGCAAGAGTTCACACAGCAAGACACACACTTAGGTACAGCCCTGCAACTGCTCTGTGGTTATCACTTTCTCCCCAGGTGTTTCATAAGATGTTACAATCACTGCATCTGTTGCTTTTAGAGCTTCATAGGTATTCACACCCTTTATGGACAGGTGAAAGGATCTGTATCCCAAAGAACTTACAATAGAGGCTAAATTCAGAGAGGAGATACAGAAAATTGCAAGCTTATAAACTCAAAGGGGTTTCAAATATACATCAATGGAGGCTTTCCTGAACTAAGCAGCTTCAAACATCTTTCCTTTTCAACAGTGTGTGGAAACTCATTGCAGAAATCACAGAAACCAAATGCAGCATGAAGATTAGTGGAGCTGCCTTTAAGAGAACAACCATATTTCTTTCTCTCAGTGTGCGTATATATATATATATGCATATATATAAAGAACGTTTGTATACACCTTCTTAATAATATATATTTTATAACCATATATCTAGATGCACACAGTGTTGTAGGCTGTTTCGGTCATATGCTAATTCTAAGGGTAGGAAAACCAACAGACAGTGAAGCTAAGAGTGCTCTAGCATTGCTAAAAGTAACGTCTGTGCTCAGAGCAACAGGAATAAATACGTATACTCAGCTGTACTGCCACATTACTTTTTGTTTTTTAATTAAACATAATAAAAGTGCATAAAAGTCTTGCAGACTCCCATCAGTAGCTCTTCTAAACTCCCAGTCAGGCATCTACCACTTACTGTTTTGAATGCCAAACAGGAATATTCCTGAAGTCTGCTGAGATGAAGCAGGAGAATTCTGCAGCTGGTTGATAGCACCCCCTGCTGTGTTATGAAATAAAGAAGCTTGCTGCTGTGGAGGAGAAGCAGTTCCTTGCATTCCTGCCATGCTGTTTTGAGAAGAGTACATTGGAGACTGCTGCAGATCTTGCTGGCTCATGCTGTTCTGCAAGGCAGACATGGAAGCTGAAGAGATGAAGAGGGTGACCTGTTGCTCTTGAGAACTCGGTGACCCCTGGACCAGCTGAATCTGGGGTGAGTTATGGAAGATGGCTGGCTGCTGTGCTTCGGCCTGGCTGGATCCAGGATTCTGCAGAGAAGACACTGTAGTTTGACTCTGAAATTGCATGGGCTGCTGTTCCTGGTTTATTGGCGCCATGTTAGTCTGTGGATGAAAAATGGACTGGCCCTGTTGTTCCTGATTAGTAACAGGGTTTTGGTTTGGGTTAAAAATCATGTTCTGCTTTTGAGAAGCAATTGTACTCATTGCATTTTGATTACTGAACATCATGTTCTGTTGCTGCTGCTGTGGCTGTTCTTGAGACGGAGGACTGCTCTGAATAGCAACTATTGAATGCTGAGGCTGGAAGATAGCTCCTTGTTGGTTCTGGGGAATTGAACTGGACTGGATGGAGCCTAATGGTACTTGAGGCTGAAACAAACCTTGCTGAGCAGGCTGAGTCTGTGGCTGTTCCTGGGGAAGCATAGAACTCTGGATATGAGATATCTGTGTCTGCTGTTGGAAAGAAGTTGGTTGCTCAGTGTTTGCTGCTGCCTGAAGAGGAGAAATGGAACTTGGGTTTGTAAAGAACGACATCTGCTCCTCTTGAGTTGCTGGGTTGCTAATTGAAGTTTGGGAAAGGAACATGTTGGCAGACTGCTGATCTTGAGGAACTGAAGAGCTCTGTAATACACCCATGGTGCTCTGTGAATGGAACATTGGACGCTGCAGTTGATCTGACGAATTAGTATTGGTCTGGTTGTGGACAATGGAATTTGGACTGTGAAAAATGGAGCCTTGTGCCTCCTGTGATATATTCTGAGTATCACCAATAGGATTCTGAGAGTGAAAAAGCTGAGCCTGTGAGTGTGGAGATTGCTGCATAAAGTTTGCAGGCTGAATAGACATGATCTCTCCGCCCTGCTGGAACAGACCACCTGCTTGCTGCTGAGCTCCACTCGGCTGAACAGTCATCATGTTTTTGGTAGATGAAAAGAGATTAACTTGAGATTGACCTTCTCCACTGTGCTGCATTTGAACCATGGTCTGAAATACAGAACTCTGCATCTGTTTACTCTGTCCTGAAGCTTCCTCTCCATCTGCAGAACTTGATGCCTGAAATATAGCAGGTCCGTTGTTGTTGACCTGCTGCTGAGCTGTAGAATTAGTCTCACTCCCAGAAACACCAGGAGACGAAGAGAATAATTCGCACTGCATTTGCATGTCTTCGCTCGTTGATAACCCACTCATTAGATGAGAAGCCTGCTGGTAAACAGGTGACTGCTGGAGGGCTCCATTCCCTGAAGTTGTTGAAGAGAACAAATCGGACTGCATCTGTGTAGCAGCCTGGCAAATGTTTTGCTGGATTCCTATCACCATTGCTGCAGAAGTCTCCATTGCCTGCTGCTGCTGCTGTTGCTGTTGTTGCTGTTGCTGATTGGACAATGTATTTTCAGGCTGTGAATGAACATTTTCACCTCTTCCAGGCAAAAGGTTCTCTGGTCTGGAATGGACAGCTGTATCTGACGAGGAAAATATCCCAGGATTTACACTATTTTGTATCTGACTAACTTGCTGAAAGATATCTGCATTTAGCTGATCTTGAACATCCTCATTACTGTCAGACCCAGAAAATAAAACAGAAGATAACTGTTGTTGAGCTTCCAGTACCTGCTGCACCAAGTCTACATTTCTACTGCTGCCTGTGGCAGTGTTAGTTGGAAAATTTCCAGCCTGCAATTGCTGTATAGTGTTCTGCAACTGACTCACACCACTCGCTGACGAGAAAATACTTGATGAAATCTGTTGCTGTAACGCCTGTGCTGGTTCTGGTAGTGTAGATTGTTGCTGCTGTGAAGCATCAGCTAATTGTGACAAAGTGACTACTGTGCCATCTGACTGCAAGACTTCTCTGGTTTGGGAATCTCTTGTTTGGAACTGTGCAGCTTGCTGCAATAATGTGTCACTGTTCTGCAGCTGACCTGGAGTAGAGACAGATGAAAAGCTACCAGGCTGGGTAATGTCCTGCGTTTGGATAGTAGTTAGAGTCTCTGGATTATAAACCTTAGGCTGTATTTGTTGCTGCTTTTCATTTTCAGAAGGTAAATGGGAAGCAGAAGTTGGTATGCCAGGCATACTGCTTTCTAAAGTTTGCTGAGTTGGTCCAACTACTTTCGAAGCCTGAAAAGAGCAGTGATACATTAAGCAATTCACATGCTTTATCAAGTTGCATTGATACTATTTCCACCAACTGATAATGCTCAGGAAAGACAATAAAGTATTTGATGGCTGTGCATCTCTACACACATAACTAGTTATGCAAGCAAATGAGTGAGAAAATGGGGAAATGCTATCTCAAGACGAGTCAAGTCAGAATTCAATGAAAGCAATACAAAGCAGTGATTAACATCCTTGCAATACTTTACTTATTTTGTGCCACAGGACAAAAAGAACATTCATCACAGGAGCACTGATCAGCCAAGGCAGGAATGTAGGAACAAGAGAGAGTTACTTTCAAAGGAAATTGTCTACTGCTGCAATCGTGCCCGGAGATCACACGGCCAGACTGATCTTGGACACTGCCATTTTCTCTGTGCATCCTCTCCTCCACTTTGCACTATTAGCTGATGGTCAGGCATACGATTATCTTCAGATCACAATCCAACTTACCTTGAAAACGGGGGGAGATCTTTTTTCTGCGCTTACTTCCATTGGAGACACATCTTCATTCTTAATCATACTGCTTGGCATGAGCGGAGTTATCAAGGCACTAGGAAGAATATTTACCTTCTCCAGATTACAACTGGTGGCTTTCATAAATAAAAAGGAGAACGAAATGTAAACATTCACTCTACAAAGCACAAAGGGTTTCTAGCACTGGCCTGCTTCCCATTTAACTTCTCAGCACCACCGTAAGAGCTCAAATCCCCATATAAGATGCCAAAATGCAGAGATCACTACAAATATACATCAAATGATCCTAAGAAACAGTAAAACTGTTCACGTTTTCTTTCTCTTGTTCTTTCTGGACCAGGATAAATAGCCACCAATTGTCTTAAACTGCAAACATAAAAGCTTACCATATCTTTCCACAAAAAATTTAAACCATACTGTACTTTAACTGTACTCCATTTCAATTTTAAAATGTCTTTTTTTTCCAGATACATGCGTCTCACTTCAAGGCACTCAAAACACTCAAAGCACTCAAACTGTGTTTTTGCTCTGTTAAAGAACTAACCAAGTGAAAACTTGATAAATCTGCACACCAGCTGACTAGGAAGAGCAAGTTGTTATTTTGCCTTTGCAGTGCTTTTCTTTCTTTCTGAAATAGAAAGGTGGCTTCTTGACATGAATCCGATCTCCTTACATTCATTATTCCTGATCCAGATTTTAAAAATACATATACATATATATTACATAGGCCGAGACCCTTGCAGTAAATGCAATGAGCTTTCCCGACTTAAAATATTGCTGAAATTATTTGAGCTTAAAGCAAACCAATGGGAAAATCTGTGAAGACCACAGACCTGTAAGTAGTTTGTAAGTAGATTAAAGAATTAATCTTCAACATAGAAAACCTCCCTACCCTGAACAAACTCAAATCTTACAATAACACGGCAGTAAAGTTTTTGCCTATCCGTACTGACAGTACGCCACGTTCTACGTCACAGTTCTCACATGTTTATTCTGCATACAAGCAAATATTCTCCCCTGAAGTGTTATCGTCTATCTTTGGTAATAAATCCTCAGTCATCAGCAAACCAACACAAATCAGCATACCAACAGCCAAGCAAACTCCTCCCCCCCGTTCACCCACACCTTTGGGATGGCTCCAGGAGCACAGGCCACGTGGCCCGGGGTGTTGGGCTGTGCTGCTGGCAGGGAGTGCAAGCTGAGCAGGAGAATCCCACCCCACGCCTGCCTCAGGACAGCCACTCAGACACAGCAGCCACAGTTATCAAGTTTTCCACTCTTACGTGTTTAATCATGTAGTCTTAACTGGAAACAACACAAACTTTACACTTCAGTAATTAAAACCCCAGTGCCATACAGGTGAGGTACTAGCAGTAGTGTGCTGCTTCACAGTGACGCACTTGGTTGGAAAAATGAAAAAAGAAACGAGATTAAAAATGAAAAACAGTTTTCTGCTTTTGAAAACTGTTGTTGGTCTTGGTTTGTACGTCTCTGTGATTGACTTATTTTAGAACTTCTGAGCTGCTACGATGTTTTCAAAGCAAATACACCCCTTCCCTTTTTTTTCTGCCAGTGAAACTGGAACCTGTAACCATCTTTAACCATTCACAAACAATGCTAGCTGACTACTCCTCTGTTGGAAGGACGTGCATTTCCTTAGGCAGAGACTTGAACTACATGGTTAGCCATACTCACTCCTCTCTCCCAAGTTTACAATTCTAAACGTTGCCCTGAAACATAACTTGCTCTTGAAATCTTTCAGATCTACAGTCTTAGAACTAAAAATCTGAAATTGTTTTGGGAAGCAATGTGTTGGTTTTTTCATTTACACAGGTGCAATAATTTTATAAGGAATATTTACAGACATCTGAGACAAAGTTTGAGTTTGCCCATGATAAGAACAGAAAGGCCCTTAAAGTTCAGGATGTAACTGTAGGCAGCAACAGATCATTTGTCTGAGGCTGCAGTACATGATGGCACCTGTATTGTGAGTTCTATGATATTGTTCCCAGTGAAAGCAAACAGGAAGGAAGCAGTGTTCACTGGATCCCCACTCGCTCTGTATCATTTCAGAACAGAGATGAAGGATAAGCTGGGACATGTAGAGACAAAGTACATAAAGCAGACAAAACCATCTGACCTAAGGTTCACCTCCAGCCTAAAACAGATTGAGTAGGTGCAGGAATGAACAGTCAAAAAAAAAAAAAAAAAGCTAGAGGAAAATCCACACAAGGGTAGGACAAGTTCTCTCATGAACAAAGGGATGAGCCAATAGGAACCACACGTGAACAGCAGTGTTCCCCTCATGCAGTTGCTATCTCATCTTGGTTAAGCCTCCGTACTAGATCAGATAGATGTCAGGCTTGCCCCGATACATTGGCTATTATTATCCTTATCTTTTTAATCTAGCTACTAAGAAGTCTTACCAATCCTTTGATCAGCTTGTTTCATTGCCCTAAACCCTTCTGCAAATTTCTCCCCTATTACACTCTGCAGGTTTAAACTCATCATATCTTGCATTATCCTACCTAACAAGTTGTAAAGTCGACTTGTAAATACATCCCCTGTCAAGGCCAAATGTACAGCTATTAACTTTAAACATGAGCTTCATGATTTTAACCTGAAGCTATGGATTCCTATCAAACTTGTGATCACATTGTTAATTTGCTTACCTTTCAATCTGCTTCCACCAGAGCAGGCTATGGAAATTTCCATTGACCTTTGTACACTGCCATAGTCTTAACAACCAAGAAATATTTCTTTCCTTTATTTCAATATAGAAAGGATCAATTCAGTTAAAAGCCAGGCAAGCCTACAAGGTTCTCCCTTGGAACAAAACAACAAACCTTGCATGGACAGAATGACAAGAAAGAAAACACCACTGAAGGAAGTAAGCTGAAAATGCCAGACTTTGCTTTCTTACTAGAGCCACTGCAAGCAGCCATAAAAATCACTGGACAGCTTCAGTCTCTAATATTACCACACCATTATAACCATAAGGAAAAGTACCAATTTAGTACGTGAGGGCTTTTCAGTGCTCTGTTCTTCTAACCTCCCCCCGCCTTTCTTCCTTTTAAACTTCAACTGACACCACATAGCTTCTAAATCCTTCGTACCCACTGTCCTCTTAGGTTTCTCTCCTCTTCTTTGTAAGAGTATTACATGAAGACTGGAATGTTGGTTCCGAGGCCCAAAAACAATTCTTTAAAAATTATTTTTGCTGAGGTTTTTGCTCTGCTCTCTCTCGTGTTACAATATACTTCAAGGAATACAGCTACTAAGTGAAATACTCAGGATTAGAAATCAAACCCCACTGTAAGAACACTGCCAGATTTTGTAAGTGCAGACACAGCTTCTCAGGATAGCTGATTCATTCCTGCAAAATTTGGGTGGGAATTTATAGTTCAATTATTAACAACAATGATAAGAATCAATTTAGTACCTTTTATAGCCTCTTCAAAAGAACAATGTTGGGCTGGGCTGGAGATTTCCTTCTTCACATTAACATTCAGAGTACCAGCTGCTGAGGCAAAACACATTGAAAACTTCCTTATATTAAAACAGCAAACAAACAAACAAACAAAAATCCTCAAAGCAAACTCAGTCACTTCAGCCTTAAAGTAACTAAGCTTTTTTGAAACTCATGGAAGTGCTTTGCAGCGAACACACAGCTCACCAACTGGGAACCGCAGTGCCCACAATATCACTTTCACTTCCAAAAGTGAAGAAGCCAAAAGTGACGCCAGCGACTGCACTGCACACTGCCATGGATGAAGCAACAAAAAACACATCACGAATCTTCACTCCATGCAATAAGAACTGGTGCTGTTTTTTCTGTTGCGTTCTGTATGTAGGATGCCTATATTTTTCCTACTCAGCTTCATTTTGAAGCTTATAGAAGAAATGCTTAAAAGCAGCTGCTACTGATACCTGTCAATGGATTTTGGTGACAGCACCACGCAGATGAATAATGAAATCTAAGGGCTTGGCTTTCCTCGCAGAGTAAATCTTAACCACAAGAGGAGTTTGAAAAGATCCTCATTACCTAACATTTGTTATATGGACTATGAGATCAGGAAAGAAAGGCTGAGCAGGTCACTGCCCACTCCTGCCCCAGTGTCCCATTTTACATACATGTATCTGGAGTGTAGGTAAACTGCTGCACGTCGTGCGATCGCCCAGCGTTGGTCACCACGTAAATTCCCACAGAAACAGCTGAGGTTATTCGCTGGTCGTGATACGGTGGCACTTTCACAATAAGGTGATTCTGTAATGCCAAAAACAGCAAAATCATATCAGAAACCTCACTTCGTTACTATTACGACTATCTACCTCCCTCAAAGCAAAGAAACAGACTAATAAAACACCAGAAAGAACGGGGGAAAATGTTCAGTGAAGTCAGTTGGTAACAGTTTTGATTTCATTTTGGAAAGTCAGAACTAGTCTGCCAGAGTACATCAGGAAGCCAGGAAGCTTGTAATACCACTTTTACTTTTCATTTTCACAACAGAACTGCAGGTTGTATTGTGTAACAGCTTTCATACAGCCACTATTTCATAGACAACACTTCCTGCACATCAGATTTTAAAGTGCTTTCTATCAGAAGCACAGAGCTGCAGCACAATCAAGCTGTGCCTTGCTCCAATTGACACAAAGTTGCACAAGAAGCATTTCTGCACACCAACTGGTTGGTGTTACTTCAGACAGATTTTAATTGGGATCTGTGCATTTCAGCTCCTCATTTTCACACTGATGGGTCGCACACAGAACGTCACTCATCCAAGAAGCTCGCAGTCAGGCTGGTTGCCAGCTGCCTTCTACCACTTCTCCTCCACAGAGCAGTTCTGTACCAGGTTATAGGCACGTAATTAACTTTTTTTTAAACTGCAGTACCAAGGAAAAAAAAAGCAGATCCATCAGAATGAACATCTCATCTTTGGAGAAAAGCAACGGACTGCCAAATCACAATCCCAAAAGAGAAGCTTGTTACTAGAGCACGGAGGCAGTCCTCCTAGAGAAGAAGTGTAATTATTATGTCTTTGCTACAGCTCTTCTGTCTTTTGGGCTCGCTACAAATTCCTTTTTCAACGAAGGAAAGTAAAATCCTTCTACATTTTAAATCTTTTGCTGTTAGGTTTGTTTTTTTGTTGTTTGTTTTTCTAGTGTAAGAACTGTCAACTGCTTGAGGAATGGCAAAGATGAGAGACAGAACAGTGTCACAGATTACTTAATTGTTTTAAAGTTATTAGTCAGTTTAGTACAGAAAATACAGAAAGTCAAATCTGAGCAAAATTCAAGAAATTAAAAGTAGCACTAAAAACACTAACTGCTCTATCTTTTAAAATTCTATTTCTCTTCCAAATGAGGAAAGCTCTGTCTGCCTTTCCCTTATTCAACAGCACTGACTGAAAACAAAACCACTGGGTACATTTTCCAGCTTTCATCAACGTGAGCCACACACAACACCTTCAGCAAAAGTGACATCTTCCTAAGCTCCATTTCCCTGATTCTATACTTTGCTTTTTATTTGTAATAAGCCACTGATCCTGGAGCATATTTGCCAAGACAATGACTTAAAACCTAAGAATCAATGATTTGATCATGCTAAAAGGGAGTCTGCAGGTCATAATAAAAAGAAAAATATTAAGTAAAAAAAAAAACAAAGCAGTAGTAAGTACCTGATGAAACAATTCCATGTCTATTTCAGCTTCTGCCTTCCAAGAATTTTCATCTAAATGAAAGTTAAAAAGCATAATTTATTGCTCATCCATATAAAGCGATTTATTTTAGTGCCCTTGATTCAGTTTGTCAATTTGTTCTCTACAGCTACTCTGTATGAAACGACGTAAACCCCAGCATGCTCGCTCCCACAGGTTGTTGCTTTCACACTAACCAGAAACATTCTCTTGGAAAATCACTTTCGTTCCTTTTAGAAAGTTCTTGCCAATTAGAAAAACTTCCTCTTCACCCTTCACCGAACAGCTGTGCAGGCTTTTCTTTAGGATCTCGGGAACTCCTGCTGGTTGAGCTGCAATTGACAAAACACGGATCCTGAAGTCCAAGAAAACATCAATATCCAGAAAAACGACCTTTCACTGACAGGATTATAACTTTCTTATTTCACTTACGGGAAAGAACAAAACAAATCCTAAATTTCTATGTCTACTATTTCATTTCTAAATGTAACGACTCTAAAAACAACACGTAGGTAAATGACCCACAAGTCATCTTTTCCCCTTTCTACTGCATTTTTTAAACCTTTGAAACAAAATTTTCAGCGTTTGAGCTATTTTCAAGAGCTATATATGCCTGCTAATATAAATCCTTGCTGCAGCCACACCTCTTCCTTTGAGGACTACAGCAATCCGTATCCCCTGAGCCAGCAAAGGGGATGCAGCTTACCAATGCACACCCCTAGGAACCTCTGCCTCTCCAAAGTCAGCAGCCGAATCGTGGGCTGTAAGGTTACAAATGGGTTGTGCTGCAAACTACTTCTGTGCTTCTTAAAGCACAAACCCAATAAAACCACCTGTGCCAAAGGAAAATGACCACCAAAAATAGCTGAAATACAGAAGCACACTTGAGTGCATAAGCACATTTTTGGAACCCTCCTGGCAAAGAATGTGAACTTCCCTCTGGGCTCTTGAACAAAGAAACAGATTTTTAAAATAATGCATTTTGACTTTGTCACATTTAATATGCAACAAAATAAATCCAGCTCCTAGCAGAGGTTGTTCAGCCAGCTTTTCTATTCTCCATAAAATCCTAGTGGTGTAAGACTGTACTTGTGTTTTGCATTCATGTGGCCCACTTTCAGTGTTTAATAATAGTATTCTCTTAGCTTACTGCACAGCAGAGCATACATACCACAACGGTCCACATTATTTAATGACCTTTCAGAAAGGATTTTTCTACAACTGCTGAAGCAGGCTCCTAGGCAACCGTTACGCAGCTACTAAATATGCTCAGTACACATGAACTTCTCAATAGAGAAACCAGATTTAGGTTTGCTATCAAATTAGTAAGGCCTACACTTCAAGCAGGCTTCGTTAAAGAGCCTGCATCTCACGACTGTAGCTCTGGGAACATTATGAATACTGCTGTCAGCGGCACGGAATCATAGAGCCATAGGGGCTGGAAGGGAACTCTGAACCCCCCTCAGACCAGCCCTCCAAAGCAGTTCCCTGCAGCAGTTTGCACAGGGAAGTGTCCAGGTGGGTTCCAAATATCCCCAAGAAGGAGGCTCCCCTGTCTCTCTGGGCAGCAGTGCCAGGGCTCTGCCACCTTCACAGGACAGAGGTTTTCTTTCCTGTTCAGACGGAACGCCTCGGGCTCCAATCTGTGCTCACTGCCCCCTGTCCTGCTGCAGTGCTCACATGTGGCTTCCCCAGGGCACAGCAGAGGGGAGGAGAACCTCCCTTGCACTGCTGGACACTCTCTTTCTAATGCACTTGTATAATCATACTAAATTCCAAGTACAGAGAAAAAGCTCTCCTATCCTCTTGTTCATCAAGCAATACAAAGAATTTAAAACAGCAATTGATGCATTATTTTTCCTATCTTTTCTCTGACAGAGGAGCAAAATTTCCTGTAACTGAAGCAGAAGCTCTACTCCGATTTCATTTTCCACATTGGTCAGCATAACCTGAACTGTCAATGCAACCATCTGTTCTCAGTGCTAAACAGAGCATTTTAATAAATAGCTGTAACAAGTTTAATTCTTGCACTGAACCAGAACAGATTCCCCCTCTGGCTCAATGAACTCCCACATCTGTACAGAGCCATGCTTAGTAACTTATGACAAGTCATCTCCATCACTGAATGCTGGCAGATGGAAGTGACACTACAAAGAGATTAAAACCTGTTTTAAAGTCATACGATCCCTTCAAAGAAAGCCTGACAGAATTCCTCATCTTTTAAAAGGCAAAAATGAATTTAATAACAGATTAGCCATTTTGTAACTACTTTTAAATATTGGTCAGTCATTTAACTAACACCCTACTCCAAATTAAGATCATCCCATTTGATTTAAGCCATAGCAATTCTGAAATAATCACAGATTAACACAGCTTTCATTTTGTTCTGGGTTTGTTGTTTTTTTTCCTTACTCCTTCAATCACACCAAAACCCAGAGTCCTCTAACACCAACATTTTGCTTTGATACTCACTGCACAGAATTGGGGAAGAAGGTGTCTGCAGAGTCAATGTGGAACCATCTTTGCGAGTGATGTTGACACGAAATACCAGCCTGGCACGTGTGCTTTTTTTCTTGGAACCAGCAATCCCAATTCTAGCTTCGACATCAGCATTTCTCAGCTTCAGTATTCCCACGCAATCAACCCTGACAATAAGAAGCAGTTGAGAGTTTAATAAATTCAGCATCTTTTAAAATCTTTTCACTTGTTACGCAAGCCACAGAAAGTCACAATTATTGAAGTAACTACTGAAACATTATTAATTATTCACATGGAAATTTCTGTATAACCTTTCTCATTACATACTGGTTTTCAATTCATCCCTACCTAATCTGGATGCCAAATCATGGGAGGAAGGAACGTGAAAATACTATGAATAGAAAAGAAAATGCCATACGAGAAAGTAACTCTGGTAAGCATTCAATTTATCATTGGAGATCTTTATACTTTTATTCCCTGGACCAGATCTGGGCTTGCAGGGTTATTAATGAAAAATATTCTGGATAATAGTAAAACAAAAAGTTTAGGGCAGTAACTGTGGGCCTGGGATAAATAGATACAAAGTGTGAGGGTGAGAGAGAGCAATGCCATGCCAGCTTATAGAAAGACATGACAGGTGCAAAATGATTTAGAGGAAAAGATAAACAAACAAAAAACCAGAAAAACCCCACAGCCTGATGTGCTTGAAGGAAAAGAACACTGACTCTGCCAGGATCTCAGGCCTTACATCCAAAAAGTACACAGGGCATCTGATACCGAATTTGAGTACAGCAAATCTTTGCCCTGCATGTCACCCAAGGAGGAACAGCTTGGGAGTAGAGAGAAGGGGAGAAGAGACAGCAATTCCCAAGTGGCAACTGCCACTGCCTCAGCAACAACTACAGCGTCACCACTGACACACCAGGAAGACTCCTGAGGCATTCAGGTATCCTGTGGGAAAACAGCTAGACAAAACTTGTCTTCCTTGGTAACTCATTTCTTCCAGTATCTCTATGCTTACAGGGTTTTATATTACCACTTGAGGGCAATCACAAATTATTTTAAGGGGTAGTTTTCACTTATGGGAAAATGTTATACAAAACAAAAAAGCCAAACGATTCATCAGACTGAGTTCATTCCTCCTGAGCAGCAGCACACACAGCTTAAACACGTCATTCATCTATGTCCAAGATTTTGCCTATATCTGACCAGACAAGGTCTGTAAAGACAGGAACGCACTCAATTTTAACAGCTTTCATGATAAAGAACCACCTGACAGGAACGACTGAAATGGAACAAGCACAGAGAGGAGAGAAAACTCAGTTTAACCTCCTTGTCTAAATGTCCCAGCCCTTCTGAGGACTAAAGATCCTGCTATTCTCCTTTCCCCTTCTGATAACCAGTTTCATAGTTGCTAACTGAAGAGGTATCAGTGGAGCCAGTGACAACTTCATAGTTCACGTGAAACTTCAATGTGCAGGTTATTCTTTAAACAGCCCACGAAACTCTAATATAACAAAGTCCACAGAAAAATTCCTACAAAAAGATGAAACATTAAGCATAATAAGCAGAGAACGGGATTTAAATGTTTCTCTTATGCTTGCAGCTTTAACTAAGTGCCTGACGTGTGCTGAGATGCTCATACTTCTAACTGCTAAGCAATCCAATGGAGAAAGGAAAATCAGTCTCTGAAAACAAACAAGTTAAACGTATATCTATTTTTTAATAGGAACTACTCACGCCAGTGTCATATTGTTGCTAGGGTCCAGTCCCACCTCAATAACAGTGGTGCCCTCGATATCCACCTCCTTACAGGGAGTGGTGTTTCTCCCAGTAACCCGGCAGGCCTGGTAGAAGCCATGCGGTTTCACTCGGCCGGAGTCATTGCCCACGAACACCTGCAGCACCACCGGCTCGTTGTGACCTTCCAGCTGAAACACAGCAGCACAGATCGGATAGTTCAACTGACCAGCAATGTCTTAATTAAAACAGGGAGCATTTCATGCAGCTGAACTTGAAGTGAACCTACTCCCAGCGTTGCTGGAAACAAACCAAAGGTAAGCATGATTTTTTTTTAAATCTAGTTCATAAATGAAATCACAGAACTGCAGGGGTTGGAAGGGACCTCAAGAAATCGAGTCCAACCCCCTTGCTAAAGCAGGTTCCCAAAAATAGGTGGTTAATGTCCTTAGTTCTGCTGTTAGAACACACGGGTGAAATTAATATCAATGTATATAAACTGGCTTGAATCCTATATGCCTTCACATGGAATTAAACCAACTCCAACTTTTACATCTCTAATGATCCCTCACTCCCACCTGATCTTTAACAATTTCCTCGTCTCCTCCCCACCAGCACTGACATGATTCTATGACATCCACCAGTTAACTAAGAAGAAACTCGCTGTGGCCGACTGTGAAGTACATGAGAATGTGTTGGTCAGTACATGCACGCAGATCAACCAGCTAGCAGCTTACATTCTCATGATTCAACTGATCAATTAGTGTTGTTGTAATTGTTGCTAGAGGATTTCTGGTTGACAACATTACATTTTGTTCTAGGTCTGGAAACACAGTCGATACTTGCAGAGGGGAATAAAGCTCAATCTGCAGTAGTAAGGTGTATGGGAACTGCTGAGTCCCGGCCTGAACCCTGATTGATCACCTGAGGCGAGCACTGAGTCAGCCACAGCAGCACAGGTGAAGGCGTGCAGCCAGGCTCCACCCCTCCTAGAGCTGTTTAAGAGCTGGCTGCCAGTGGAGAAGGATCTCTGCTGGAGTGTTGTGGGTGAGCCCAGCATAAGGGTAAGCCTTCTATTTATTCTCTTTTGTTATCACAGTCTACTTTGCCTAACTCTCTTGTTTATTTTGTGATTATAACATCCTAATATTCTTTGATTATACATAAGGTGACAGCAAAGGAGCGCGGAGTCCCCCGGAGGATCTCTCAGAGTAGTTCCTGATAGACTCAGAAAACTTAGTTTTGGAGTTCTTAGCTGGCCTGTAGAACTATCAGCAAACACTTGTAAGATCACAGTATGCCTCCCACGTCCAAATGGAGCCTTGAGTTCAAAGCAGGTAGCTGGGTTCTATGCTACAGATGGGCCAAGCCAAAAGACTTCTGGAGGTGGCCCATCACAGGCTCACATGTATGCAGTCAGGTTAACAGCAAAGGGCTCAAAAGCCCATGGCTTCCATGAAGTACTTTAGCAAGATCTTTACTAAAAGGTGATGTTTTCTAACAGAAGCAAGTTTCTCAAGAATACAACAAATGCAGTTTTCAGACTAAGTCACTGATGGATTTTTTTGCTGCATTGTTCAAAGTAATTTTGTGTGCAGAGTATGAGCTAGTTTGCCTGCTGGTAAAACAGCTTGAGCTTCCAAGGAATTTTGTAATGCGAGACTCTTCCAAACAGAAAATTTTCACTGACGGGTGCTAAAGAGTAACTGGGAAAGGAATTAAGAGGAAATTCAGACAAACAAAGGCCTATTAAGAAAGTCCACATAAATGAACACTAAATCACCATAGCAACAGGAGTATATGAATGGATTCTTTTCTTATGAAACTTTACTGGACTTCCATATTACCAAAGAGGATGGAGCAAAGCATTGGAGATAACTGCAATGCTGAACTGATCTTTAAAGACAAGTGCATTTTAATACCCTGTAAACAGCACAAATTTGTTTTCCAGGCAGGCCTTACAAACTTTTTTTTTTTTTCTGTGGACCTAACAAACTAGCTTGTATAGAGAACTGCATTGCTGCTTTCCTAAACTGGAACAACTAAAGAAAAGTATCAGAGGAGACAGCTTTCATTTTTCTTGTCATTATGTGTAACAATCAGAAAGGTCAACGGGGTGAAAGGACATACAGGAATGCAGCAGCAAAGGGACTAATCTGAACAGAATGGTGTTACAAAGGAAAATCGCTCACCTGCCCGTGAACATCTCAGCTCACAGGAAGGAGGAGGGAAAAAAACAAAAACAAACGTACCCACAAAGGAGAGATCTCCAACCAGAGCTCCTTCCCCAGTGGCAGTCGGTCCTTAAATGAGGTCTAAGAGAGATGCAGCCAGGCTCCACCTCTCCCAGTCACTTAAGTGAACTGCCTTCACCTGTGCTCCCAGGGCTGACCAGGTCCTTTCCCCAGGAGCTCAACCAAGTGCTCAGGACGTGACTCAACAGTTACCATGCTGTATGGTAACAGCTATGGTTACTTGCTGAGCCTGCTGCCCACACTTCTCCCACGGATGCATGGAGGCCGCGTACCATGTTTCCCATTTTCCATATTTGCCCACACTGACAATCATCCTGCGATCACTGCAACTCTTTGATGACCTCTGACACCTCAGATAACAGATCCTTATGTGGATCCTGATACTTATTAAAAAAACATACAACCTTTAACTGTTTTTTGGAATGAAGCTTTGTTTTACATTCTTAACAGTAAGACATAATGATGACCCAGCAGCAGCGACTGAACAGTTACTGAATTTTGCTGTCCTACTTTTGCATTTTTCAACTTTCTGCTATTTGTATGCGGTTCATTTAACTGTAGCCTAAAAGCACGCATTAGGGATGAGGCATCGTTGCCTTGACGTGAAATTTCCCACCTCTTGTAATGCTGTGATGCAAGGAGATGTCCTTTCAATTCAGCCTTCGTACCCTCAAGAAGAGCCCATGCCTTATCTGAACTGAACCAGCTCCCACCTACTGAAGTATCCCTCGAAAAGGAACTTTCATATCACCTAATCCTGAACAGCCTACCTTCACAGTTGGAAAACCTTGTTGTGTTCGGTCTTTCACTGAGCCTCGGCTGCCTTCAGTCAGATAACGAGCCCTGTGCTGGGTTTCCGGCTGCACCACTATCTTCAGCTCCTTCCCCTCACTTTTGGTTGGATACTGACCACACAACATTGGGGTCTTCTTCCCTCCAGCTCCTTTCTGGCTCTCCGACGCTCTGAGAAGTCAAAGCAGACCGTTAAAAAGATGTTAAAAGCAGCTCCAAAAACATCACAGAAAAGCTATAGAGGTAAGATGTGTACATTAATGGACGGAGGATTCATAGTTGAGAGATTTCTCCTTCTGACAGAGAAGGAAACCTGCAGGATGAAGAGCAATGGTGCTTCCCTGCCTCTTCCATCCAGTGCAAATAGGAACTGCTTCTTCGAAGAGTAAACATACAGGAAGGGAAAAGCAATTAGCATTAAACTATATTAACAAATAGGCTTATAACCTGCTGTTTTCATAGTACTTGATACAGCCTATTATTACTGGAATAAGCCATTTAACTTCTGTTAAAAATATGCATAGGTACACACACACACTAAATGGATATAAGGTTAAATGATACTTGAAATAGGAAAACAGCCTCATGCCTGTCTCCTCCTGACCTTGTATATCCATGCAAACTCAAATGCTAGTTTCTGTTAAAACACCTTGATAAATTTATGTTTAAAACAAATTAGCTGTAGTAAAAGGCTCCAACGTAATGGCACAAATTGTAAAGCTGCAGTATATGCAAAAGAGTGTTTCTTTGCAGGTGTGCACGTTAAGATGTACCGTATTGGCTGAGATCAGTTCCATAATTAAAACCTGAATGAAGAAGCCCTCCAAAGCATAACTTTTTGGGATCCAATTCTTTGCTCACTTTAAAGCATAAGGAAAGGTAACTCTTGATTTTACATAGAGGAGGTTTTTATAATTATCAAGTCCAATAAACCTATCGAACATTAACAAATGTAAATGCGCCAGAGCAAATGGGACAGAACAGAAAAAGAGCTCAATGAGGTTATGCAGAATGCAATTCTGTCATTATTTTTTCTTTAAACTACCAGAAAGGCATTTTTAAGTGCTAATCAATCGGAAGAAAGCAGCTTTAAGTCAGAAACCAAAACCTTGTTTCAATGAACAACGTACAAGTAACTTAACAAGGACTTTTTTTCTGAGGGAGAAGGGTGAGAGAAACGCCTTCTCTTCAACAGGACTGAGAGCTTTGCTGCTGTCTTCACCCACTGTTTGTGCTTGCCATGGACCTGACTCCAAAGCAGCCTGTAGTGCTCTCTTCCCAGCTGCTGGGTGACTTATGCTAACGAACATCACAGCTTTCCTACAGCTGGTGCACAATGGAACAGCACGAGGCCTCGCACTGAGCACAGCTCCTGCAGCAGAAGGACCTCCTGTGTGTGCAGGGAGGCTCTGTCCCCTGAGCCCCCGCAGCCCTCACTGCCACGCTGCAACTTCCACTAAACTTCCAAAGGTCTGCAATGCACGTCACAGAGCGCTAAGTGCACCTCGGGGAGCTGCTAGGTTTGTGCTGGGCCTGAACCTCACTTTCTCTGTTCCTGAGGTTAACTGTGCTCGAGGCAAGGTCCCAGACCTACTGCTCCTTCTTCCTCAGCTGCCCCGACCCCATCAGGCCTGCGCCAGCAGCTCACAGCAGGCAGCCACAGCCGGAGGGAAGGAGGCCCACGTGGCAGCATCCTTCTGCCATGAGTCCTGCACACAGTGAGGGGCAACTCAGGCTGCTGGGAAATGCTGTGTGAAAACAGTCCTTACTGTAGGAACATAAAAGGGACAAAGTGTCTTCAGTGTAGCGTATACAAAAGTTGTGGTACGCTGAGAACGCTGTAGTTAACAGCGCTGTGCTCTTTGCTTTTGTACAAGCCAGGATAAATAGTAATTGAATTCAAGCTTGTTAGATTATCATTTATCTGTACTTCCTGTCAGGACATTGCTCCAATGCACAGTCATTAAAAGGAATACATTTAGAAACTGTTACTCAATGTCTTTTTTCTCATTCAGAACTTCAAATTACACAGCTGAAGTTCAGCTCCCATAGGGGATGTGAAAAGGAGCACAAAGGGTGCTGCCTTGGCCTCCGCCTGGACCCGCTTCACTGCAGTGAATGCAGCACACAGATTGCTTATGCTGACCTTGTTGCACTTCAGAATTCCAGGTAAATAAATTAATGCAGAGGACTGTATAGAGAATTTTGAAGGGAAGAGTCAGAGAGGCAGCCATTACAATGAAATTCACTTTTGATATCAAAAATACAAGGTTCTACCAGTGTGACATTGACTCACTGGCCACTGCAGCACATCATCAGGTTTTCCTGGAAGCACTTTGCTCTTAAAACCAAGTTACCTTCGTTGTCAGCATACTAACATTTCACACCTTGCAGCATTTACATGAAGGGATGCTGCCTAAAAATTACTTGGAAAGTCTTCCCTCAAGAAGCTTTAAGAGAGAATTATTTTCAGTAAGATTAGATGATGAACATGGAAGTAATTTTAAAGATTTCACCAGAATTTCTCAGTGCTCTTACTTGTCAAATTATCAGGATATATCATTTACACATCCTTTTAATTTAGTCGACTTACAATACTAGTAGCCATGCATAGACAAGGAGTAAAAATAATATTTCACACACACACACCTTTATTTATTAGCTTAATTGTTACCAGACAATGTCTCCTCAAAGCTAGCACTTCTTTTCTAAAATACAAATGGCAAAACCCATGATTCTATTAAAATAGATTTCAGGAGTTAACGTTTGTCTGGTCCTGCACTTGCATCATGGTTGTTCCAAGTGAAGACCTGAAAGTGAAAGCGAGACCAAGCATGACTGAAATCTGAGAGTCTTTGTGCTAAATCACTCTTAACTTATCTATTTTCAAAAGGCTTTCAGAAATTCTAAGAGTTTCCATAGGAATAAATTCTTTTTTCTACATCTGAAAGGCAAACTGAAGTCTCTTTTGAGACAAACTCTATTTCCACTTCACAAATCAGCAAGTGTTCTTTCCTGGCTTTTTTCTTCAGGCCCAACGTAAATGACCTTCTTTGGCTGAACCCCATCAGGATGGAAAGTTTTACAGAAAGTTTTAAGAGCCGCTCCTGTGACCTACATTTGTCATGCTAAAACTGCATTCTCTAACTACAGAATTAACTTTCTCAGTATCGTAGCTATTACTTATTGCAAAGCTCTTGTTTAAAAGGACAGTTCTGTTACATAAGATTTTTGCTTGTTTAATCTAGCCTGTATGAGGCACTGAAGATTTATGCTTGTCCAACCCCTTGTTCACAGGATACTGATGCAAGTACTGAAATGCTCACTGCTTAGCCCCTAACGTTTTAGGGAATGCTATACTCTAGTGATGCTTTGGATTGAAATCTCACATATTGTTCCTGAGTTTACCACGTCTCCTCTTTTTGCCACGAGTCACACAGTTTTTGCCTCCTGATAGTTTCTTCCCTTTGTAACTGACTGAATGACCTCCTTTGTGCTCGGTGGCAGCAGCTTCCTTGTTCCAAGTAACCACGCTAATTTGCTTCCTAGGTTCTAGCAAGAACTAATGTTTTATTTCATTATAATTTTCAGTTGCCAAAATAAGAGATGCTGAGCAGCATGAGACAAGCTTAAGGCATTTGTCACAGACACCGAAATGATCTCTGCACAGTTGCTGTGCCAAAGGTTTGAGGAGAGCAGCGGGTGACAGCACCAGCTCCTGGTTACCGGCTGGCTCCTGTGCCCAATGATGCCCCTAGCGCAGGAAGGAGCAGCAGCACACTCTGGAGAGTTTCTCAGACTCACTTTCTCACAGTGAAATTTTAAGTATGGAACTGCAGTGACCCTGGGAATACAGACTCCAGGCTCTTTCCCTTTGGAATATGAGAAGATCATAATCTTTCCCATCAGTCAAACTTTAATATTCACCATGACTGTGATGAACATTACAACATACTGCAAGCACACACATAAGAACAGAAACAAAATAAATAACTCCCCCCCCAAAAAACAAAAGAAAATGATCAAATCTTTCCACCCGACCATCTTAAAGAGTACTAAAAAAAGCCACAAGATAAAAAAAAAATATATATATAATCAACACGCTAAGCTGATGGATATTTCTTCTTTAAGCAACTACTGAAATGCATTTAATGAACAGTGTGAAGTGGGAGAGATGAGAGACCACCACCCAGGCGTGCCCACATACAGACACACACATGCACACAACCCAGAAGCACAGAGAGAAACAGGATTAGAGATTTATTTCTGAAAAATCAAATACAGAAGTGAATTCACAAGTAAAAAAAATTGAGTTCACCATAGAATCTTAACATTTTAATTAAAAAAGGCTATGCTAATTCAAATGATGAGAAGTCTTTACAAGCCATTCAGTTCTATCACTCTCTCTGAAAACAGAGAAAGAGACGAACAAGAAGGTAAAGTGCACAGACTGAAATCCTCACATAAAATACTGCAGAAGCAGTAATGTTTAGGGTGCATCCGGTCCACTTCTGCCTTTGTTTTTACACACAATAACATTTTCATGGTCATTTTATAAATGGGATTGTGCAAACTTTTAGGAATCTTGCGTAAACAACAACACAGATGAGTGCATCAGTGCTCCTCCAATTGTTGTGACAAACTTTAGCTTTACCTTTATTTAAAGATTGTTAATCTTTAATGTTTAAACAGCTAAAGTCTAGTGAGACTTTATCACGGGCTAGGATGCCAAAGGGAATGGCAGAGAAGGGAAGGAATTTATGTGAGAACCTGAGTAGAAGGTTGATGGGAAGGGAGTTTTATTAGTTTGGTTTTGCATATGGTGATAGAACTTTAAAAAAAAAATGCAGATACCAACCCATTTCCTGCTTTTGAGTTGCCTTTGCTGTCCGTGCTGAGCTGAGAAAGGACATAGTGAGGCGCTTTGGCACTGTCGGCATCAAATATATCCATGTTGGACTCTTCGCAATCTCGGCGTTTGATCCCTGGCCTCTGCTTTGGATTTCGTTTGCGTGATTTACGTGGCACCTCAGTGTTATCATTGTAGGAACTGGTACTCATGTTACTGAAGTTGGAGGGTGAATCCTCCATCCACATACTGCAGCTCTGTTCTGATTCCAATCCACACCCCTCATCCTGGCAGGACATCCGACTGTTGTCCAGCAAGTCCTCAGGTGGTGGCGAGATGTACAGCACTGTGTGTCTCTTCGGCGTTGACTGCTGCTGCTGGACCGTGTTACTGGTTAACTGCTTTTCACTTACCCCTCGGTTACTTACCCCCACGGCTGAGGAGCAGCTCTCCACTTGCATAGCCTTGCTGTCGGTGACTGAGGTAGAGTAAATGGTAGGACTGGAAGAGGTGGTAAAGGAGCTGCAAGCACCGCCCATGGAGGAAGAGGAAGGAGCTGAAGAAGCATCTGCGGTGTACAATTCAGAAGTAAATACAAGACACATGGTTCTGTGTGTGTGCTGGCTATAGCAGTCCCATTGAAGTAAAGTGATTTATGAACGGATTTCTTTCCCCCAACAAATATTTGGAATTTGGTAAGCTTTGGACTGTAAGCGTTCAAAGCGGTGAAGCCTCGCCAATACGGTACTTTGGAAATGTCCAAATCAGACTTAACGCATTGTGCCGCAGTCAACTTCTCTTAGAACTTACAGTTAATTCAGAAAAAATGGCTGCAAGTAAACAGAGCTTTCGTTGCCTCAGCTGGACTGATTATTTGTGTATAAGCCATTTCATGTAAAATAATGGAAGCCCCAATGCAAAATGCTTATAATCCACATTCGATGCCAATTAAACCATTTATCAATGGATTTTATTTTATTTTTTGAAAAAGACGGGACTGTGCTTAGCCACAAAATATTAAAATAAGTTTCTAACCTATGAAGCAGAGAACTACAGGTCATTTTTAATGCAGACACTCCCTGCTTCAGAGGCAAATCCTGGAATAAAAATATGAGAAAATAAATGAGAAAAGAGCTGCTGATTATTCCATCATAAATGAGAAATAAAATATAAAATCAACTGAGTTGGTAGGCAAAATGGAACTGGTATCAGTCGCTATGACAGCTGTTCATTTTGCAGGTTCAAAGCAGGGATGAGAGATCTGGACTGGTGACATATTGACTTAAGACAATGTGAAATTTCTGTAGTTTGACTCCTTCAGTCTCAAGTCCTGCATTAGACTTCTATCAGACTTCATTAGGTGAATTCCCTAAGCATACAGAGACAGCTTGGGAGAGTCCTCCAACAAATTCACGTTAAGCAGGGCACTTTAAGCAGCATGGTTGTGACTCCTCCGGATGCCCCACAAATGGAGCAGTTGTAGAAATACGAAGGGCAGCAAATAGATCAGAACAGAACCCTGAAGGTGTCTGGAGAGCAGTGCAATCATTTCCACTGAAGAACGTTAATGGGCAGATCAGCTGAGAATGCAAGCTGACATGTTTGAGAGGAGGCAGCAGGAAGGACACAGGTATTGATTTAACTCACTAAGGAACAACTGGATTTTTTATCCAGATTTTAAGTCCCTAGGGAGGAGATGCTGTTTTCTTTATTTCTGCCCTGCTAACTACACCTCACACAGTGAACACAGACTTTAGAAATAATCTAACTTTGCAATCAGTTGTTGATAAGACAGGCGTTTGGGCAGCGAGGTACTGCAGTACAGGCGATGCCTGTTATGATGAGGGACATTACACTTCACTTTTTCTCGAGACTTTTCTTAAATCCAAATTATTTCTGAAAAGGCTTAAACGTAATTGAACTATTTTATCCAGGGTAAGCCATTTAAGAGTAGCATAAAAATTACATTCAACTACAATATATACTTCATTAGCAGCAGAAGTCAGAAAATCTTCCTGCAGTCTCCTTGTTATTTACATGGGTCATCCATGATTGATGAGGAAGGCTTTTTAAAAAGGCATTGGTTTCTTACAGCTTCTCTGTGCTAAATAAAATTGAAAGTAAATCAAAGGTATTTCACATTGGAGTCAAGTGAAATGCAGTGGTTGTTACAGAGCACAACAAATCAATTCTGCTTTTATTCACACAGGGAGTCCCTTCCTCAAATCTCCCAGAGAAGCAGGAGCGGATGAATGATACCAGTTCCATTTCCCAGTTTGTTCTTTGGCAAATATAGCGGCTGAAATTGGAGAATTCAGTCACTTTGAACTGCATTCCAATTTAAAGGCAAATTTATCCTTTATATATCATGCATTAATGCAATGCTTTTTTTCAAAAACATTTATAGGATTGGCAAGAACTATTAAATCCAGATATTAATTTCAGTGACAATATTTAGAAGCTGATTTGCAGCCACTTTGAGTTGAGATTGTTGCTATTTGTGATGCTTCCTTTGTTTTGTTAAAATAGAATTAGTTTCTATTCATCCTTTATGCACTCAAGGAAACAGAAACACGTGCTGTGTTTGCAAACAGAATACGTGGAGCGCAGCGATGCTGGGCCGGGCTGCTGAACAGCAGCATCTCCCCTATGTAAAAAATGGCTTCTGCTCTTTTTAAACAGCTGAAGCTGAGCACAGCGCGTGTTATGATGCAGCGTACGCAGAGCTCAGGCTTTCCTGCCCCTCACAAAGACTTTGACAAATGCTTTCGGAAACGTGGTTTGATTTCCAGGTGCTGCTGTGCGGAGCCAGGAATTGGACTCAGTGTTCCCCGTGCGTCCCTTCCAACTCAGGACATTCCGTGGTTCCACAGATTAAATAATTACGAGCACTGAACCAGGCAGCAGGGCTCCAGGATCAAAAGGCTTTTGCTCCTCTATAGGGAGCTTGATACCAAGGATGGCTTTGTTTGCAATAAGTACTGGAGAAGTTCTGGAAGGGCCTTTTTAGAAGGCCTATGGGGACATCTGTCACACTTCACTCACAGCCCTGCGTTGTGCTGAGCCCCTCACTGTAAATCCAGAAATGCAAGTTGCATTTTGCCTTCAGTTTCTTCAAGAATTTTTTGTAAAATCACTAAACGAAATACTTTTCACTATGAAGCTATTTTAAAGCTGCTAACACTTTCATTATTTTAGGATGCAGCAGTTAGAAACATTTAAGTTACTACAGCTATTTCTGCCAAGTTCCCAATG
The DNA here is from genome assembly GCF_019238085.1 of Lagopus leucura. Taxonomy (NCBI): domain Eukaryota; kingdom Metazoa; phylum Chordata; class Aves; order Galliformes; family Phasianidae; genus Lagopus; species Lagopus leucura. The sequence continues at coordinate 937,805 of NW_024962299.1, forward strand.
CAGTTTCTTCTCCATCTCTTTTTCCTAAAGTTAAAAAACATGTATGTGTATGAATGCATGTGTTTTGCCCTGAGGAAGGAAGGAAAGAAACAAAATGTCCTTCACACATCGGTTATATTCTCCTCCATGTGTCAGACACATCCCAGTGCACCAATAAAATTAAATTATGTACACATAAGCATCGAGATGAAAAATAATGGCAAGAAAACCTCTGTCTTCAGCCATCCATATTCTCAAATGAATGCCACTACCATCCAGAAACATGCACGTGTAAAAGCATGTACAGGCCAGCGCTGTCCCTACTGAAACAGCTAAAACATGTACGAAAGAATGACAAACACCGAAGCCAATTAAACAAGCCAGCTATGTTAGAATAGCCAAAATTTAAAATACGTTTAGGGGGATGAATTAGTAATTCTGTGAACATTTTAAGTTATACAAACTGTGTTCAATTGTCAGTATTTGCTTTTTCTCACAGGCAGGCCTTTAGCCGACTCATTTTCCTTTGAGCCAGTAAACAAATAAATGAGATCAACCAACTAAGAATCCACAAAAGTTACTACAACAAGCACAGTATTGCATCTTTCACGTGGCTCCCTCTGTTACATTAGTTTATTCTGAAGCCTGTGACTACACATGCGTATCTGACACCCACAGGGGGTCTCTTGGTTGAATATGCTACGTTCAAAAAACAACTTTTCCTACAGTTTGTGGTCATTCAGTGTCGCCTGGCACTGCTTGGTGAGGTGTGAACATTTTGCACTTCCACTTTCTAAGGAAGGAAGCTTTCCCCAGTATGCAGAGAACAAACAAAATACAGCCATCAGGCATTCAGTCTGACAGCTATACCTGGTCAGCGGTCGCTCAGGTGACAGTGGAAACAAACACGCCTTGCCCAGTTCAAGCATTTCTTTTATTTGAGCTTTACTTTCCTTGGACACAGTAGGAAATAGTTACAGGAGGCTCTTTCACTTGCAGTTTAACAGTGCTTGCAATGACAAACATGTAGTTTCAACGAGCATGCACATCTGGAAATTTAAGACTGAGTATGATATTTTAACATATTTTCAAAGTAAGAATTGCTTTCAGAGCAACAACACGGAATAGAAGCCAAGTGCACATTATGGCAAGTACGAGGCCACAGTACTGTAAATGAAACATGCACCAGCTTCACAAGGCTTGGTCTTGAATTAATAGTGTGAGAGAGAACTACTGCCACGTTAGAGCAACCTCGAGCACTGCTGGCACTAAACCTCCTGAAGCTACTGACTGCCATCTCCATGCCACGTGAGACAGCTGAAATAAGTAGTGCAGAATTTGTCTTACATGTCTGTTTTTTTTCTCTCAGGTAAAGTGATAGCAAACAGTTCAACGGAAGGAGCTTCTGCTTCTGTTTTGGACAGCAGAACTTGTACACCAATCAATAATTCTGAAACATGTAAATGAAAGGCAGAAAGGAATCAAGAGCTAATAAACTGATTAGTGCCAGAGCTCAGAATGCAAGTAAAGACAACCCGTAACTCTGCACTGCTCCTAGAAGGACCAAATTTCAAAGCAATTTGAGTTGTTCCATTTTGCATCTGCTTTCCAGAAAGCCTAAAATAGGGGCCTACTGGTCCCAAACATTTACCTGACTTTGGGGAAGCCAACAAAATCATATTCACAACCAAGAGACTGAATAATTCAAGCTCTGTCTGAAATCAAAAAGCAGGCAGTGAAAGAAGGGATGCAACACGCATGTGGCACAAATGCATGCTGCTAAAAATCACAGGCTTGTTAAATATCAGAGAGTAAGGGAACATGTAGCAAAGAGCATCCCCATGAGCAGATCAGCGCAGTCTTTTTCTTTTCCATAACAAGCTATTGTAAAAGAAAATGTATTACCTCCTGAATTGCCAGCCAAGGCAATGGCATATATTTCTATATCTTATTATCTTGGGAAGGCAAACAAGGCATTCAGCCTTTTAAAAAATGTCTGAAAGGGAGAAAAAATAAAAAAATCACTTCTTGGCATTGAGGAGACTTGTCTTTGGATAAAATTCACGTGGAGCCAGAAGCCAACCCTGAAATCCTTGTTCAGCCCAATCTACAGATAGCATCCAATACAAGGGTTACCAAACCTTCCAGAACAAAGTGCCTTAATGACACCTTTTCCTTCCATCACGGCTAGAGTGCAACGCAAATCATTTCTCAGCCTGGAAGTTCCAGAGGAGATATTTTTGTTTCTAGAAGTGTTTCTGCCACCTGTACGTGAACAGCCAGGACAAGCACAGAGCCATTAAAGGACTCACCTTTTTCTAGCCTGCATCCCATGTGATCCACCATTGTATTCCAGGAAACAATTAAGCACAGAAATGGAAACTCCTCACATAGAATGAGGTTAGGGTCACATATAAGTTTAATGTGCAAAGTATACTCTTATTAAATTTGTTAATTTATCTAACATGTCATGTTTTTGTAAGACTTGTTTATTCATAGAACTACCTAACACTGGAGGAAGTGTCAGTCCAAAAACAAGGATACTACGTGCAAAATTTCCAGCATCAACCCTTGTGTTGCCAAAGGCTTTCAGGTAAAAAACAGAACTTGCAAAGTGGCTGCAAACCTGCTTTCGATACCTCACATGCCAAACTTGGGTTTCTACTTTTCTTGTTCTTGTATTACTGATGTAAAGTCAACAACTTTTCCAAAAAGAGTTTAGTTTCAAATCAGTATTAACCCACTATTTAGAAACAAAAAAAAAAAAAAAAAAAGGGAAAAAAAAAAAGGAAAAAAAAAAAAGGAAAAAAGAAGAAAAGGAAAGAAAGAAAAGAGACTTATGAAGAAGTCTGAAAACAAGACCGACCTATACCCTGGGTGAGATTGGATGGGTTAAGTGTCTCTGGCACTATTTGTCTTCACTATTGACAGACACTGTCACACAACCCACCACTCGATGCCTGTCTCTGAATGGCGAAGCTAGAATGCAAGTTAAGTGTATTAATAGAGAAAAAAAACTAGCATCCCAGCAAATATAATAAAGCAATCCAATTCACCAGTTATTAAAAAACACTCAGATTCAAGATAAGTAGGTTAATTTAATTTACGTTAAGCCCAACAGTGTAAATTCCCCTTACATTCACATGCTGAACCAAGCAGTGCATTATACTTTGGGTAAATACATCAATCAATCAGCTTTCATTATCAATGACATCCACCATTACATTCACACTCCAGTTCGGGCATCCCAGCAGCACTGTTGTTAGTGGCTCAGGCCCAGCTCAGCTCCTGCCAGGCAAGGCAGAACTCCAGGCCCTCAGCTGCTCTCCAAGCTCCCCTCAACTCCCTGTGGCCCGAAGACAGGCCTGCACAGCACATCGTGGGTCCCACAAAGCACCTCTCAAGTTAAGAATCTGCCTCTTTCGTTCTTTAGGTCCACGGTTGGTTTTTTCCCAACGAATTAGGAACTCCTCTTGGCCTTCAGGAAGTCTTCAATGCTCTTACAGCAAGTGCCTGAATTAGAGTACACTGAGGATGTTCTCTTTTTACCTTCTCTGACTCGGTTATCCATTATTAATTGAGGAACAAGCAATCCTCAAGCCTTTTTTGATGTAAGAACGAGAGCCATTTAATGCAAGAGTTTGTCGTCAAAAATCTCTCAGAATGGTAGAAGCAGTTTGTGTCTGACTGGGCAGCACTGGAAAAGTGGGATTTGTTGGCTGTGTAAGATTTGGGAAAACTGAAAATAAAGCAAATTTAGAAAAAAGATCTAGAACAAGTCTCCGTGATCCTTTACATGCAGTTATCAGAGAGCTCTGCTCCACGCGGTGTGACAGACGTGTGCTCAGTGCACAGACCAGCCCACACAGCTACACTGCTCTCACTGAAGCTAGAGAGCACCCAACTGGTTTCCATAAGGCAAGAAGCTTCTCCTTTGGTGTCTCCTGGGCACAGACACTCAGCAGTCTGCCCTGAGGGACCCACAGCTCGCAGGGCACAGCTCAAAGCCTCAGTGCTGCCAAGTGAGCGTCCTGTGCTGCTCTGCTACCACAGCAAAGATGTGTTTATAGAGCACCTGCCTTGGTCTCATCCTGCAAGAAAGAAGTGCTTGCCACAACTGAAAGAAGCACAGCGTGGACAGACATCCCTGAAGGCATCCTCCTGGGGGCTACAGGAAGGCACCTCAGCTGGGAGCGGTGGGAAGGGAAGGGAAAAGCCTACAAAGAAATGGAAGTTTTTACAGACATTGGAGATCAACTACAAAGAAGCAGCTTTCTTTTTCTGATAATTTGTTTACAGCGTGTAGTCATAAGCCCAGTAGTGGCACCGATCTCTTTGAAATTCTTTGAAATTTCTGGTAATTATTTCTGAATCAACAGGAAAAACTGACTACTGACACCAGGAAGGATGACAAAGTGAGAAAACATTTTCAATAAAAATCTAAATTAAGAAGCTCGACTAACTATTCAAAAATAAAACAAATCTTCATTTTGAAGTATTAGAATCTTCAGTTTGGAAATGATGCAAAAAGCCTTATCTTTGCAGGGGAAAATGACCCATATCCTTAGCACTCAGTGTCTGCCCACAGGTAATCCAAATATTTATCTATTTTGCTACAGTAGCATCTGAGAAGCAAAGCTTTATTTTCATAATTAAAATGACCAGAAATGCTTAAAGCAAGATAACAGCTCTTTGATCCACAAAGCTGAATTACTCCTGTTGGGGACAAGTAGTTTATCCCTTTATTTAAAGAGGAGTATAAGATTGACACAGAAAGGTAAAATTTTGTCATTCCGAACATAAACCTCTAGGATATAAGCATAAGAAACATGGGAGGCAGAAAAATTCAATAGGTAACAGATAAACTGTATCTAAACATGAAGATACAAAAGAGTTCAGTACACACATCTCAATGGCAAAAAAAAATCCGTTCCTCTTCTTACACCACCACCACTCCTTGTGGGGAATTCAGTTTCAGATGAGAACTCAAACCTGCCAGAGTGACACGACGCAGGAAAGAAAACACTATCCTGAGGAGCAATATGAAAATACAGAAGGATATATTGGCCTCCGTGGTAAATGCACAGCAGCACAAGAGAGCATCAAGTAGCTGAAGAAGCTCCTTCCAAACTCCATTACAGCAAGAAGGAGCAGATGATAAGAAGATGGAACAGTTTTCTCAACGAGGGCTGTGAAGGTTTGAACATTCCTGTCTCTGGAAATAAAGAATGAATATGCAGTGCTTGTTTAAAGTACACGGCTGGAAATACTTGTGAACCAACCCCAAAAGACAAGAACAAGGAACTGATCTACTAACGAGAAAGACACCTTTGAGGAAGGACTTAAATTAGCAGTTGGTATTTTAAGCATTGAAGCACTTCCTCAGTACATCTTGACCAACAGGAAAAAACTGGTCAACCTCTACAAGCAAGTGAAAAGAATCAAGCATTCCTCCTTACAGCCGGAGCCTAACACTGTGCAGAAGGCACTGGTAAAGCTTCAGCCACGCTTCTTTCATGCAAGACATCTCCAGGCACAGCTTACAGTAACATCTCTCAGCATGACACCTTCATGTACTTCAAGAGTCTGCACAATGATTCACGTTCAATGTATTTATGGTACTGCATACCAGGCAAAATCCTATGCCCTGAACAAAGACACCTGCGATGCAAATAACAAGCCAGAGAATGCTTTATAGGGGTAAAAATCAGATCCCTTCTCTCCTTTCTGCTTTCCAGAGGTCTAACAGACTTAGAAGCTTGAGATAGCAGCTAAGGTTGTGAACATAGCAGCTCAAAATCCTAGAGTTCTATTAAATTATACTTGCCTGATCGTTATTGAGAGAGTGGGTAATAGCACTTTTGTCTAGATTAACAAATATCAGATACACATTTATTAACAAGTTAATGAATCCAATCAGCAACATTCCATTTTAGTACTTGTAAAGCTGTTCCGTAGATTGCAAGACAAATTTCAAAATGGAAAAACTAGAAGTCTGTCCCTGAAAGGTCACTGCAGCTAAAACCATCCTGCTCCTCCAAAAAAACCAAGTTGTTCACTGCAGCAACAGATCTACCTCCATCACAATATTTTCATGGAACAAAATCCCCCAGAATAGTGCCTGACAGGAAAGCCTTGAGCAAGCTGAGTTTCAGGCATGTACTACCTTGCTGTGTTTTGAGAAGCAGAGAACAAACTATATTACCTACTACAGGAGTAGTAAAAAACTTTCATCCCATAGGACCGTTCCTGACGGCACAATCCTCTCATTATCAAAAGGACATCTGTGATAGACTTCCACACAGTGTGCTAGCAGAACTTCTTAAAGGAAGGCCTGGTTTGAAAAGAGATAAATGAGAATAACCTACAGCACTATGGAGACTAATAATCATTTCTCTGCCACTTCCAAAAAACGGCGAAGTTTTAGAACAAGTAAGGGCTGACAAAAACGACAACAAAGAGAGGCACTAAGCAGGGAAAGATTTCAGAACAAACAGGTCTATGCCACAAGCCAAGGACATTTCTCCTCCTCATCCTATCATCTGTACAGTGGCAACTACCTGAAAATGCTATTAAGGACATGAAATACACAAACGAGAGCCAATCGTGGTGTTTAACAGTAAATTTTAGACTCATGTTTTCCTGTACAGACAGACATATATAAAGCCCAGGCTGATTTCCTTCTTCTTTCCTGTTAAGAAATTAAAGCCCAGCTAGACTTCTCATTATAACAAGAGGCAGGGCTTGGTAATGCAGTAGTAATTCAAAGACACTATAGCAATCGTAAAGCAATTAGTGAAAGCAGCAGGACCCAATACACCCATGTATGTAGAAACGTGGCACACCTATGGCAAGAGTGCAGCTGAAACACCTGTGCTCAATTCTGCTGAGAAAGATGAGGTTTGGCTGCAGAAGAAACACACAGATAACCCCACCAAAAAGCAAAAGCACTCCTGGGATTCCGAAAGGCAGCTGAACGCTGGGCAATGCACGGCTCCAGGGCAGCTGCAGGCCCCAGCGCTGCCTGAGAAGAGCTGAGCTCAAAGCAGCTTGGAGGAACCAAAGGCAGGCAGCACCAGCAGGAATATGGGGAGGGGGGACGGGGGGACTGACTCTGATGTCACTGAGGAAAGTGTAAGCTCCCCTTTCTTGCTTCTTCCTTCACCTACAACTTTGGTACACGTGCTTTCTCTGTTCCTAAAATTTGTCCCCAGCTTCAAAGAGGAATGAGACTTGGCATCAGACTTACAGCAATTACCAAGCACCACTCCATCCGTGATGCATCTGGAGCATTTTCCCCTTCCTCCTGACACGAGGAGAAGGAGCTAGGGCCGTCCTTTCAGCTCGGTGCTGTGCCTATATTTTGGATCATCGTCCACAGACCCGCCTCCAAGTAAACAGCTATCTAAGATGCACTTATCACGACACGGTGGAGGACAGAAAACCCATTAACACCTTAAAAATATCTGGTAACATTCAGTGGCCAGAATTCTGAGGCAGAGTGTGCACGGAGGCCTTTAAAGGCAGCAGCCACGCTGCTTTGGGCTGGGGCTTATCTCTGCTCACATGTGCACGCAGCACAACCGGCTGTGGAATTATCCTGGTCATCACAATCATATGTTTAGAAAAGAGCAAGATTCAATTGTTCTTGTCCTCACTGTGGTGGAAAGTGACATAACCAATGAAAACAAAACCAGCCTCTGCTCTGTTTTCTTAATTTTTTTTCCCAGCAACGAGGAGGACTGTAGTTTCTTGTACTTGGTGCTTCCGATCCAAAGCTGAATGGCACTCAGATACTTAACTGTCTCGTCACAACACTGATGGAAGGCCTCCAGAGCCAGAGCTCAGCAAACAGTGTAAACTACCACAAAGCGACAGCCACCTTTTCTCACTGCTCCTTCCTCCTCATCTTACTCCTCCCCTCGTGCCACCAAAGGCACTGTGCAGCCCCGGCTCTTGGCTGAAGCAGGTCCCTCAGCAGCACTCGGATGAAAACCTCTTCTGTTAGCAGTGGGATCAGCTCAAAGTCTTTGTGAAACTTCTATACCTCTGACATTGAGAAGTGTTCTTAATTGAATGAGTAAATGTCCTCCTTTCAGTGTTTGCAAATAAATCTCCACAGTATTCTTTGCAGTTTTTCATTGAATAAAATCTTGCTGCAGTTTAACCCCAAGATAGCTGACACGTTCTTGGTTTTTTTAGAGGAGCTGGACTGGCTGTTAGCAGACACTAAATACCTGAAGGAAACAGACCTTTAGTTCCATTCACCTCAAGTGTTTAAGATTTCTCTGTTAGAAACAGAATTAATTAGCAGTTTGTGTCTGTCTGTGGATTTAGAGTGTAACAGGGTTTGTGGGTTTTTTTGTTAAGATCTGTGTCGCTACAGGATTTGGTCGCTGCTGTATCTTTGAACAAAACTGATCTTTAAGTACCTTGATTTTAGAAATATATGCCCAGATTATTTTTGAATAACTGCTACAAAAATAACAAAGTCTTTCAAGATAATTAATAAAAACATATTTTTCTTCAATGCGATTACTGAAGTTCCACTGTGCACAGTTAAATCCACAGGTTCTCTCTGAAGAAGTCTGGCGAAACATGACAGGTGAGCAGTGCTGTAAAGTTTTTCCAACAAGTCTACAATCACTTTAATTTCTCATCAAGATTCCTGTGCCATGCAAATGTGGTAAACGTTATCATATAAATACTTAATGCATATGAACTTGTAGAGAGAAAAAAGACTAAAGCAGCTATCAGAATCCTCATCTCACACACACACATTTTTCCTCAGGTAACTTAAGGCCAAATAGGAAATTGGAACATTACTCTGTAATGGATGTGGGGATCAAATTATGAAAAACAAACAACCAGCCCTCATCCAGTGATGATGAAATTTATCATTTTCCCCCTTTTTCCTCATTGCACAGATGTTCAGTAATCTATAGCGGTTACTGACAAGAATTCCAGATGCAAACCAGCACTAAGACTAACCTCACAAATGAGAACTTTGCCCTTAAATGCTGACCTTATTTTTAATGAAGACCAATGACAGAGTCTTTAGATTGAAGTCTAAAACATGGGAGTAGCTAGAGAAGAAAAAGATACAAAGGTCGTGCCTCATTTTTACGTGCTGACAGTTAGAAAAAGAAGTAACTTATCAGTGCTATAAATGTGCTGTCCTGACTAATATTTCACATTCTCATGTGAATATAATATATAATTTTATAATACGTTACACTAGAGAGCTATGTCAGAATGGAGTTTAAATACCAAGCTTCCTCATCAGGCCTCTGAAAAGAAAACACAACCTTTCTTCCTCCCTATAGCCTGAGAACTCCCATGGCCCCACACAATCTCCATTCCTTTTTTTTTTTTAATCCTCACCAGAATTCACAGTTCTACAGCTGGTCAGCATTTGGACTCAAACAGGTACGAGTACCTCTAACGACAGAGTGCATGCCAGGAGCTGAGGGCTGTTCTGAGTAATAGCAGAATAGGAAAATCAATAACATCTACAGATAAATTGTATGTGAAATACAGCAACTACTGACATAGCACACTTCATTATTTAAATCACCTAGTTTGTTAGATTATATTTCCTACGTTTTCACAAAACTTCTCCACAAGCCTTTTACAACCAAAACTTTGCCAGCACTGTTCATGTTGGCCAGAACGTTACAAACCTTAACAAAGCAACAGAATAAATGAGAATGCTTACCAGCAGCAACTACAGCTGGAGGAGGCGAACCTGCCTCACCACCACTTGTTTGGCTCATGGATGCTACAGATGTTTCTCTGGAAGGTGGCAACTGCAGCTCCTTTGGGAGAAGATCATAGACAGATTCTGTTGGACAGAGAAAAGGAAAAAGTTTTAATAAAAAATGTATTCCTGATCAGTAAGAGAGAAGATAATGTATTTGTGTAAGAGATATGAACAATGACTCAACATTTTCAGAACCTCCCTAAGAAGTTACATTAAGTACATAGAGATCTCAGCGTCGCAGAATGAAGTTACTTTGGAAAACAAACCAACCATGGGAACACGAGGACACACATTCTCAAGTCCAAGACAAAAAGATAAAAATTTGTTCCAACAAAGAAATAATTCATGAACTTCCACTGAAGCTGTACTGGTTTAGAATGAAAGAGATGACAGCATATATCAAGAAATTCACGAGCATTGAAGGCAAACATGCACTCAGTGCAAACTGTGCAAATGACTTTCAAAGAAAGAGACTAATTTAGTATCACCATCTCCAGAATATCCTGCAAGGTCTTCCCATGTAATAAGTGTCAGTTCCCGTTATCTAAGATCCCTTACTTCCATTTATTTGCAGCATTTTTCTTGCCTCGGACTTCTCAGTAAACTGCTGCAGATACTGCAAAGCAAGCTCTACCAAGAATGCTGGTGGTGACCCTGCATCGCACCCAGCACCCCGAACTGTGCAGGAGCACCACCTCAACACCACTGCACGTACACCTTTCCAGGAGGCACAAAGAACGCGCCCAGCGTGGAGATGGATGGATGTCTTTACATTCCCTGGCTTGCAAAGGGAGCATGCGTGGCCCTGGGGCTCTGTGCTCCTGTTTACCAGCCTGTCTGAGCGGGGCAGACTGGTGAAGCCCAGGCAGGACAGCCAGGAGTCGGTTACTGCTGCAAGCTGTCGCTGGCACTCAGCTTCTGAACTTGCAACATAAGGCACTAAAACTTATCAGGAAGGTTCATTACACCTTCAAATCAGCTTGCATACAGGAAGGAGTTAGCGAGAGACCCTGGCAGCGCACTTACAACTGATGTCAGGGCTTTTCACCCTCTGTTCTCCTTCTTGACCTGCAAGGCCAGTCCTGATGCACGGAAGCGAAGTTCCAGCAGAGGACAGACATGCCTTCACACCTTTTAAAACCCAGCTGGCGTAACTCAAGCTCCCAAGCCTACCTCGAGCTCTGCAGGCACAAAAAGGCAGCCAGCAGTGCATATTTGTAGGAGGTGGTTGGTTGTCATGCCACATTCTGAGAAAGCTTCCATGAACCACAAATCCCAAGCAGTTTTCAAAGAAAACGTTTACTTATTTCCATGTTGAACGCCTCCTATAAGCTTGGTCAGTGCAATAGCTGTCAATATGACGAAAACATCTCCAAATAAAACGTGGCATTTGGAAGCCATGAGATGTGCGTGGGTCCATTTCCTGCTGAACCACAGACTGTCTTCAGGATGAGGATCTTGACCCAAAGGCCGAGATTGCTGCCGCAGCAACAGAGGCCCCACAGCAGCGGCAGCCGCGCAGCTGCCCCCGGTGCACAGCAGCCCCCAGCAGGGGAGCAGCAGCAGCCCCACAGCCACAGGCTGCCGGGTGTATTTTTACCTGCATGTAGAATACATGCATACATTTTCACTTCTCACTGTTGCCTCCCAAGACATCCTCCTTGAGAGGACCGCTCATCATTATAATTCCAACATGACTCATAAGATATTGGTGTTAGTTACAAAGCCTCGTTCCAGCTAAGTAATTAGGTGGGATCGAGCTTTCATCTTATTTAAAATATGTATTTTTAATTCTCAGAAGTGACAAAGGCATGTCAAATCCGCTGCTCTAAAGGGATGCTCAGAGCCAAAAGCCCCAAAGCAGTTTCTCACGGAACAGATAATTTTAGCACAAATACGACCCACAACAAGCACAAATACCATCTTTGTGAATAATTCTAACAATATGATAGAGAGCACGGGGAGGAAAAGCAGGCATTCAAACTGAAGCACATTCCCGAAGATCACAAGACCATTAAGAGCAAACCTTTAATTTCATGCTTCATTGCTAAAACACCACGCGACTCCAAACGGCCTCACCCACAGCAGCCGACTGCTATCCCCACACCTGAACACTGCGCCAACAAGTCCAACGTCACATCTAAGCCAAGGGGAACCTCCTGGATTTTCCTCAGCACAGCTACAGCTTTGTGAGCTAACGCACATCTCTCAGGAGCTGCATTATTGAGAACCACCCTGCAGAACTTCCCTCGGGAATCTGAAAGGGTTTGGGTACCTTTAAGGAAACATGCCACATCAAACCTGCTCCTAACACATCAGACTTCAAATGAAACTTTGTGTTTTCACCTAAACACAGGCCAGTGTTTATATATGCTGCACTATAAATAGCATTAAAGCAGAAACTGACAAATGCCAGAAAGATTAGCCTTACTGCAAGGAAACCGATTCTTCCCGGGGGATGCGGCTTCTCCCCATGCTCTGCCATACTTAAACAGCTCAGGCTCCTTTCTTACTGATCAGCTCGTTGCTGCTGCTGTTTGGTTTTCCTTTGGTTGTTTCTTTGGTAGTGGAGTGGGGTTTTTTATTTGTTTTTTAACACACACGCTCCTTCTGCCAGAATTTTGCACTTACTCACACGGAAAACATCAACAAGAAAAAGCAGTTATCTAAATGTAGCATTGCATTTGAAAGCAAAAATAATTTTTAAAAAATTAACATGAAAAATACGTAAACAGAATTGCTGTTTTCAGCAGGCACTGTGCTGAATGAAGGAGTCAGGCTGCAGTCAGCTGGCAGCACCAGTACCTCCTAATTTACTGCTGGTTTTAAATCCCCTTGGAGAACGCACCCATTGATCTCGAGTTTCTGTTCTTCCCTACCAGCAGCTCCATGTATACCCAGCATTTTCCCTGAATACATTTTTTTTTTTATGCCAGATAGGAAAAGAGGAACCTGCATTTCAGGACTGTTCTTGCTGCGAAGCATAAACAAGACGGACACACCAGCCCAGCTCAGCAGCAGCCCTGAACTGCTCACATCCATCCCCACACAGCCACGCTGCCAGCTATCCCACCCCACTCACAGCCACCTCCCAGATCCCCCCCCCACCCCTCAGAATACCTCCCGGGACCCACCAGGAGAGCCCAGGCTTCACACATTCTAGTACTGAAATCAAGGACACACAGGGACAGGCAGATTTACACCAAGTACTTCAAGCGTCGAGTTTCTTCACCCGCCCTTTATCCAATTATCCCAGCACTGTAATCTCTCTGCAATCAGCTGCCCGTAACTTTGATGTTGCTGCCAATAGCATTGCCACCTCAGAAAACTGCACTTCACGTGGCCGTCCTGCCAGAACAACAGCCCAGATCCCGAGTCCATAACCAACCCTGCAAAATTTCAGATCCTCTGCGAGCATACAGCTAGAGGTGGCCTAAGCCCCTCAGAACTGAACGTTCCTCTCCCGGCTTTGGATACGTCCCACAGAAAAATCACTGGTGTGCTCACCTCCCAGTGACACCGGACAATTCCCCTTTTGGGCAGGCCCCCATTGTCAGAAGATAAACCACTGCCAGGTAAAAGCTCTCTCATTAAATATGAGCCTAATGCTGACACGGGGACAGATGCTCCTGCTTCAAGTAAGTGGAAGGTGGGAAGAGGAAAGAAGCAGTTTCCTCAAAACAGTTCATGAAAGGAGCTGAAAACAATCGGCGCAGCTGTAGCCCAGCAAACCCAGCACACCCAGAGCCAGCATTGCCTCACATGCAGCAACTGCAAGCCTTCTCTGTAGCTACTCACATGGAATGAGCCTTGAATGACTCCTCAGTTACATCCCCATAGAAGTTCCAGCTATACAGATGAAGAGTTGTGATCCCAGCAATTCAGTGCCTCGCTGGCTCTCACTGTGCCAGAACTGGTTCATGACGCTGCAGGAGGACTCATCTCCTCCCCAGGCTCTGTGAGGTGGCTCGTTGGGTGCAGCTGAACCACCACAACTCCCAAAGCACAGCCAGGCCATCCCCAAAGCCCTCAGCCCCTTCCCAAAGTGACAGCAGTGCCCTGCGTGCAGAGCAGCCATGCAGGACAGCACGGGGCACAGCCGGTGCACTGGGGGCACACAGAGCATTCCCACAGGCTTTTTGCCTTTAAGGGTATGTACTGGAAATCTCTTACCACTTCCTTGGCCTTCTGAGCAAGGACAGTCCTTGTGTTTAATAAGCTGCCCGCACCGAACAGCTATCCACTTCATCCCCACCAGTACAGTTCTCCTCAACATGGTTTAATACCCATGCAGATTTGGCTGCTTCTCCCGAAGCCACTTCCTTGCTGTAGCACATGACAGTCACACCAGAGATTAGACAAACCTTGGTGCTCTCTTCTAATCAGCTGGCAGCATGCTAGCAGAAATCTCTTCTAATGAGGTACTCCAAGCTGATCAAAAAACAAGCAAGCAAACAGGCAAAGAGATGTTTACATGGAACTAAATTAAAAAACAATTAGAAGTACACAAACATGCAAGTAGCTCCAGCTGTAGAGGCTGCAAGTGAGGAAAGTACAGTGGAGCACACATGCTCTGCAAATGAAGGACACTGGAGAGAAAGTGAAAAAAACTAAACCACCAAAACCAGTGTCCATGCTGCATACATCCCCAGGCAGCATAAAAAATCAGGTTCAAAGTGCCCGTGCACATACAGATTTTGTGATGCTCAGTCAACTCATGCTGAAGTGTAGGGTTTGGAGCTAAACCTGTATTGCAAGGTCTCTGCTGTCACACCCCACTCCAAAGTCAGCTGCTGTTTAATGAAGCTCTGTGCGCAATTGAGGTCTTTCAGAAATGTTTGTAGAAGGCACTAAAACCAAAATCTACGCTGTATCTGAAAAGTCAAAGCTTCTGGTCCTTTCAGAAGAACCCACGTTTTTGTTGGTTGTTTTTGGTTTGCTTATTTTTAACTTGAAGTCTGGTTCTACCCACAAATCCAGTCTATGACAAACAATATAGTTGCATACAATAAACCCAGTCACTAAACAACACCACAATAGCTCAGTTCACAAAGGGTTCTGAAAGGGAGGTGGGAGTGTTACGTCAGCTCTAAATACTCAACACACAAGCAAAGCCTTGCTTTGTAACAACATGTTAGCGTCAGGAGACCCTGGTGGATTTTTCTGTAACAAAAGCTTGGGTGTGGGAACACATTCAAGCAAACCATTTCACATCAGGAAGAGCCTGCAGGAGCCGATCAGCTCCCTCCATACATACACCAAGGGAAACCAGGTCTTCCCACATACCCCACGTATGGTTTAATTGAACAAGTTCAGTTCTTACAGTACAGAACGATGTGCGCTGCTGCAGGGATCGTCTGCACCCAGCCCATCTGAGCTCAGGTCTGCAGGGAGATGCAGGCAGGCAGCCTGAGGCTTTGTGCCCCTAAGTCAGCAAGGAGAAGCGCTACAGCCACGCTGAGTGCACACCTCCACACATGTACAAATGGCACAGGATTTGTGCACGACCAGCAGAAGGTGCAAGCCATCAAGCTGACAGGCTGGGGCAGGGAACTCCTTCACAGCCTTGATGCATACATCCCAAAGCACATTACGAGGCTGTCAGCACGATTTCTCCTGTCTGCACAAGCAGAAACTGAGCCACAGGCAGGCAGCAGCTGATGAGGCTGCGCAGCCACCAGCACGCAGTGGGACACGGCTGTGTCCATGCAGGCCGGTGCTCAGTCTGCTGGGCAACACCATAGCAGTGCGTACACGACACCTCTGGGGGTGTCTCAGAATAACGTGATTAAACACAGGACTCAGCTCAAACCAACGCTTAACCAGGTGACAAACACGTCTGGGTTATGTCCTTCCCCGTGCGCGTACTGTGAGGAACGCATCCTTCTGAAAGGAAGGCATGCCAGCTGTGCTCCAGGCACTCGCACCGCTGCCTTCCTTCAGCTGCACCTCCAAGCAGACAGCAGTGGAAACAAGCGATAGAACTTGCTGCCTCCCTTGCGTTGCATCATCCACGCCACGAGCAGTGGCTCTGTGGATGGCAGCACAGCCAAACGCCGGGAGCGAGTCCTGCCACCAGTGCTCCCATTACTGCCAATACTGCAGAGCTGTACTGCCGCTACAGCAACAGTGGCAGGTTTTCAAAGAAACTGCAGTGTATACAGGGCCGTTTTACACAACCAAACATCAAATCTTCCTTCCAGTTCCCTCTGGCTTCAGACAAAAGCAGCGAACCCTAAATCAACACAACTTGTGAGCACACAGGGAAAGGCAGATGCCATCGCTCTGCCCACAGCAGAAAACTTTGATTAAGAAGCTGATGTTGGTGAAAGTCCCCTGTGAGCAGCAGCAGAGGAGCTGCACCGTGCTGCTGACACGCGGCACAACGCACGGCACACGCTGCTGAGCAGGAGGAGCTCTGACACACAGCCCCTTTGCTT
The DNA here is from genome assembly GCF_019238085.1 of Lagopus leucura. NCBI lineage: Eukaryota > Metazoa > Chordata > Aves > Galliformes > Phasianidae > Lagopus > Lagopus leucura. Next base: position 953,987 of record NW_024962299.1, read on the forward strand.
TGAACAGGTCCATCAGCAGCATACGATGAACCAAGTCACTGAAGTTTTACCGCAACTCCTCCATTGCTGCCTCTCGTATTGAAAAATAAATACGTGAAATCCAAAAGGTTTTTTCCTCCTTTTTTAAAGCTGCAAGTGTTGAGAACAAAAATGCTCGTATTAGAAGGGTAACTGTGCCAATAATTTATACCTGAACAGAAGTCACTTACTGCAGCGTTCCACCAACCTTCAGAAAAGCTGTTAATCTCAGCATTCAGGGTTCTGCTCAGCAGGGTAGGGTTGAGAAATTAATCCTTTTAAAGTTGAATTTCAACAACTGACAAAGGCATGTGTTAGCTGAACTCTATTCATGGCACACGTCCAAATATCAAATAAAGCTTTCCTGGCTGTGTTTCAGTCATCCTCATTCACAGCTCAAAGAGTACTTTTATAAATGCAGACAGACAGTATAAATCCTGGGTCTTGTTTGCATCCAATTTTACAAATCTCAGAAAGACAACAACTTTATTTAGCGAGTGTCACTTCAAGAAATGGACCGGCACTGACTTACTAAAAAGTCTGTCCTGTGCCATTGTAAATTCCAGACTAAACTCCCAGAACTCTAAAGAAACAAATAGAACACAGCGGACAAAGCAGCACAGCTGAAGAATGACAGCAGCACAGAGGCACGGACCCAGGCGGGCACCGCTCAGCTCCACAGCCAAACCACCCCATCACCTCTGACTTCGCTACGTCTGAGGAGCAGCAGTGTTTGAGGAGGCACGTTGCTCTTAAACAACCCAAAATTGAGAAGAATGAAAAGAAAACAACCCAAAGCTGCCATATTTTAATTTTCCAGCATGCAGGAAACTGAACTAAGATTGCCCTTTGGAAAGAGTCCAAATATGATAGGTATGAAAATTAAGGAATTCAAACAACCCTATTTTTCCAGGTAACAACAGTAAATAACAATGTTATAACAGCAGCAACACTTTGTGATTCCAAGCAAAACGGAATGGAAAGCATACTTGTTTTCCTCCCCACCTTCATTCTGCCACTAAAAAGCTTCAACTTCATTTCCCAAATGCCCACATACTGAATGTCCAAAGCACAAGTATTAGCAATATCTGCTTACCCACCACTTTACAACATTGATATTGTGCCAAAATCAAAATCCACCAGAAACAAAGGTAACCAGGTGCTCCAGCCGGTTACATCAGTTCTGTAGGTGCAAAGCATTGCAGACAGAAGTCCATCTGACACTCCATACACTCTCATATCAGGACAGTTTCTCAGTCTTCTCAGGTTAGCACAATTTTTTCCAGTGGGCTTATTTTTGCCATCTCTTACATTTGCTGTACAACAGCTGTAACAGCACCCACTGCTGTGCCAGCAACAACAAAAAGACAGATGCACCTTTTCCTTTTGAGCCATACCACGGTACCTGACCTCAAAGAACGGCAGCGTGAAAGAATTCAGACTCTAAATACATTGCAATCAGCTCTCAGATGCAGCATTTCATAGTGAAGACAGGCCTGGAGGCCACATTCATGAGACTTGACCTGTTGCAGCGTTTCCTCCCACAGCACCATCCTCCATTCCGGAGCCCACAGGCCATCAGCACAGCCCCTGGCTCACTTCAGTAAGCTGCTGACATTAAAGGGTGCTTTCATGCACCTTCCCCAAACTGAAGAGCACTTATGCTCCCTTACCATCACTTTGGTTCCTAACTACAATTCAAGTACTATGTTTGATGATAAAGTGGGAAGCCAAGCCAAACATTCAACAGCAAAACGTGGATAAAAAGTTCTTTTCTGTATTGCGGAGCTAAAACCCCCAATGGAATCAGAGGAAGAGGAGCAGTGAAAGAATGAGTGGTGTAACTAGTCTGGAATTACCAAGTGGTAAAAAACATAGGGATGGTAATGCCAAATCAAACTAAACAGAGATAGCTTTTCTCTGATAGCAGCAGACTACAAGGAAAGGTTTACAAGAACCACTAAGCTTTGCACAGAATCCCCTCCAGGCTCTACGAGCAGCTGCAGACTGGCTCCCTTCCTTTGTGCTTTGCTGAGCAGGTGCATCCCTACAGATCCGACACCTCGACTCATTGATCCTTTTACCACCCAAAACATCCATCAGCCATTTCTGAAATTAAACAGCATTCCAAAAAAAAAAAAAAACCAAAACAATCCAACCAAATAAATCTTGCTTTAAATCACTGCCTGCTCATTGCATTGGGCGTCTCTAACTCTGAAGCCATGAACACTAACTAAAACAGCAAGGCCTGTTTATCTGTGCTTTATCATCCGTGACCCCCTCCACTTGATTCCTTGGTTTTGCATGTGCAACACTTTGTATGTGCTAAAGCTCGATGAGGATCCATGGAAAGATAATTTAACAGCAGATAAGCCTGCTGGGGGTTAGAGTTCATGGGGTAATCAGCTGGATGCAGATAACGATGCTTGCTGGACACCCCAGCAAAAGCTTCCGGGGACTCAGACGTGGACTCACTGAGGGCCACCCCCTGGAAGGGAGCAGGGCATCACAGCCTCCCACTGCTATACTGAAGGCCTCTCCAGCTCCATTAACTTGCCTTTCCCTACTGAACTTTTAAGGGAGGAGCCTCGTTCCCAGAGTTCCTTCAGCAGGTACTGGCATCCACTGCATCAGGCACCTGCTGCCACTTCCCAGGGCTTCAGCTTTCTTTCCTTTACATGTTAAAGCTTAATTCAGCAAACATAAAAGCCTGCAGATTCCCTGGCTCAGGGGTAGAAAGGTAATCTTCTGAAATGAATTCTTTTGCTATTGCATTAATGTACTGGAATACCTGCACAGCAAGCAGTACTTAATTTTACTCTAAACAATATAATCCCTTCCTTGCTGCCACACCTCTGAAAGCACCTTTTCTACTGAATTGGCAGCACGCAACTTAAACAAAGTGCTGAAGATTAAACTGAATCTTTTCAGGCCACAAAATAAGAAACCAAATGATTTCCCCATCAGATTGAGGAGCAGCTCCATCCCAGGTACAGCTCAGGTTTCAAGGTGAGGCAGAAGGCCCCATCCAGAATACAGATGCCCTAAAAGAAAAACAAAGCCAGACTTATACCCAAAGGAAATCTGCATGTAGGCAAAGGAAGGGCACATGCTCACTCAAACATACTTACAGCCAAGAGCTGATGGAAGTTCTACCAGTAGCAAACACAGAGAAGAGTTTAAAACTGCTGAATGGGGGCACAAGCCTGGAGCACCAAACCCCACAACACAGAGAAGTCAATTGCAAAGGAACACGCTTCTGCTGAACACGTGTAAGCGCTCTGCTAAGGGAGCAGCAGGGCTCCAGCTTCCAGTAGGGTCCGAACCTGTCAGATACCTTCAAGACAAGAGGCAATAGGATACAAAACCCACACATTTCCTACAGCTTCTGGGAAAATAAACTGCTACGTTCAAGATGGATAACTCACCCCAATAAGAAGAGCAGGTGCAAATTGACACTGGATGTGAACTGCTGATGTGAGAGCTCACAGAAGTCCCAAGAGCAACAAGAACACTTCAGAATTCACAGCCTGACATGCACGTGGGCCCTGAGGACGACCAAAGGGCTGAAGCAGCCCACACAAGCAAGGCTGAGGATGCTGGGCATGGCAGCCTGGGGTCAGGACAGCTCCAGGGGCCATTCCTGCCTGCCCCACTGCACACAGCATCTTGCACAGCCACCATCAGTGAATGGTGTATGAGCAGATCGTGTTCCTCTGTGCACAAGGAAATACAAACTGCCATCGGTTCATGGAAACTACTGAACTCTGCAGCTTATTATTTTCCAATCACTCTGTAATGCTGCTATCAAAACTTACAGATTCTTCTGCTCAGCAAAGCCATAGAAAATACCAGGGCTCCAGACAATGCGACCGAAACAAGTGGTGTGTAAGTGGCTGTTTGTCTGAACTGGAGCGCAACTCCAACAAGCAAAAACTCTTTTTATTGTTGCCTATGAATCTTTCTTTCCTACATGCCTCATCTTGCCAAGCACTGGCATTGATTGCTATCTGTCTGCCTTCTGTTTGCCAAACAAACTTCACCACAACTCAGACCTGCCTTTAATAACAAACCTCTGCATTATTTGGTACATTGCACCAGTTTCATAAACTTTGCAAGGTGACCCCAAATCCTTTCCAATTATTTACAAAGCAACTGCAAAAGCTCTCTGGCTGCTGTTGGGACGGCTGGCAGATGGGACTGGGAGGGCAACTCCTCAGCACATCCACCCCAATGGCAAAGCATTCCCTTCACTGCTGCTACTCAGACCAAGAGCCACAGGGTGAATACAGAAAGTAACTAATACCATACAGTGTAGCAGAGAATAACCATCACGTTCAGGAGCCCGACCCCACGGCCCTGCAGGTCCCTTTCAACTTGGGATGCGATTCTACGAACAGATGCTGATCGTTTACATCTCAAGCCCTGCTGAAGCAACGCATGCTTTTGCAAACAGCAGCTCCTTTGGATTTTACCACGTGCCCAGCAGTCTGCTATGATACAGTTCAAAGTTAGACCCGTGAGTTCATTGCAGTCAGTCTTCAAATCAGCTGCTGTACTTACTGATGAGAAGGCCAAATCTTATCCAAAGAATATCCACCCTCATCAGTTTACTCTTAACATAAACACAGGGAAGATAACACACGTGATAAAGCACAGAGGGACGAGCACGTACCTTACTTCACCTGCACTTTGGCCACTCACCAATTCCTGCTAAGATTAGCAGCGTATCTGAACTTCAGAATGAGGTCAGGCCGCTATCTTTTGTGTGAAAGAAATTACTACTCCTTCAGAGTCTATTGGAGTCTATGAGCAATCAAAAATGTAAGAAAAACAAAGAAAAAACAAAGTTTCTCAAGCAAAACTTAGTACGAGGAATGCAAAGAGGCAAAACCTCGTGTCCACAAAGTACATAATGGACTAAAAAAGCTAAAGATGAAGGCGAGAGGAAAGGAAAGCATTGAGAAAGACTTGCTTCCTCTGCAGCACATCAGCAACAAGGGAAATCTGCACAGCAGACGCATGTAGTTTTCCAACTTCTGGCTCCCGAGAAACCTGCGAGGCAGAACGCAGAGCGCAGCAGGGGGCAGGCAGGGCAGGCATGGAACAAGGAGCACCTCGTCCTGACACACAGCCACATGGCTGGCAGCTCCGCCCCAAGGCCTGCCTCCCCAGCACCCAACCCCAGCCCTCAGTCGCCCCGTCTTCTCTGGATACACCACAGTGTAGCTGCACAGATGAGGGGCAGAACGTCAGAAAACCTGACTCAAAGCACAGTGTACTCCGAGACTGGTTTCCCAATCCCATTCGTTTGGAGACATAAGAAAACATTGCGTTGGCACAGTGTGTGGAACTGGGTAGGAACACGCAGCAGAGCGAGGGGCTGTTCCAACAGAATTTTCTAATTCTGGTGAGAAAAGCTGGGAATTCAAAACCCTGCCCCAAATCCAGACAATTGTTTCGCAGCAACGTGCTCCATAGCTCTGATTTTGAAGCCAATAAGACAGATGGACTCGAAGGAGAGTCAGACATGTCCAAGGCTGGCAGAACTTACAGGGCTTTGGAAGAACTGTGCTCTGGTCACCATCAGCCTGCAGAAAGAACCACTCAGCCCAGCCTGTCTGCTGCAGCACCTTCTTGGAGCTCCTCAAAGAAGCTAAAACACGTTATTTCTACTCCTGAAAACTGCTCGTATTTGTTCTGAAGTTCAGAACTAAAAGCAGGCTCTTGCTGTTTTCATAAGGCGTCTGTTCCACTCTTCTTTGATCATCCATTGCCTTGCTAGAGTTACTTCTTGCATCATGGAAAGAAAAAAAATTCTATTATAAAAAAAAAAAATTGCTACAAAGCGTATGGAGTGCGCCAATAAATCCCAGTGGGCACAAGTAGATCACAGTCACATAGGCATGGAAGGAAACCGAGTTCTGACTACGTGACATATTCAGGGCAAAGGAGCTATTCAGGAGACCGCTCACATTTTTCTTGGTGCTTCCAAGCTCCAAAAAGCCCTGCAGTTTTACAGGTATTCAGATATGAAAAACAAAACGGGCAAAAAAAAGAGTAAGGAGCTCTGACCTTACCTGCTCCAGTGAAAAGATGCAATTTTTACTATGCATTACTTTTTAGCTGTTCAGAATGAAAGCATTAGCTAAATTAGCACATTTAATCAGTTCAGAGTTAGTGCTTGACATTGAATGAACTGCTTTGATTGCAATTTTGTACCTCTGCCTGTTCATAATGAATAGTTAACTTTGTTATACTTGAATGCTGCATATGATATTCAACCACAGAACAACCAGCCTCAAGGTTTTTGGTTTTACACTTCAGTGATTTTTCTACTGCGTTACCAATCTGTGTGCATTTTGGGTTGTTTTATTTCAAAAAGGACAGTATGTTACATAAAGAGCAGAAGACTGAAATTGATCACTATCTCTATTATCAATTAGCAGACACCATCCTTTGACAACGGTCACAAAGGATCTACTTTCAGAAGCACTGGTGACGTATGCACACCAAAAGCCAGCTTTCCAGTCCTCAGCACTGCAGGGATGAGCTCCAGAGCCACCGCTCAGCACTCACAGCCCTGGCAGCCGTGTCCCCAAGGCCGGGGATCCCACAGCAGGGATCCCAGCTGCTTGCTGGGCACGCTGAGCCAGACGTGGGCCCACCCTTCCCACAGCTAGTTTCCACACGTCCCTTCCTTGAGTCAGCGTAAGTCATTCAAGGAGACCCACAGCAAACTCCATCCGCAGTCATAAAATCATAATTTCTCTCTGAATGAAGAAGGGAAAAACTGAGTTTGTTTTAACATGATTGTTCCCCAAGCCAGAAGTTCAATGTGGGGCTACAGAAACATTGGTGTGAACAGAGCAGTGAGGAAAAGAGAGGGAGGAGACTGTCTGAACTCAGCAAGTGCAGATGCATGCGAGCTGCAAGTACAGAAGTACAAACTGGAAGATAAAGCTCTTGGGACACGCAAAGGAAAATGCTCTCTTTCCCAAGCTAAACATGAATGGGAAAAAGCACCCTGAAAAGAACAATCGGAGCAAATTTTAAATCAATGACTCTCTCTTTCAATTGCCGTTTCACCTCTCGGCTGTGTGGGTTCAGAAGTTATGTTGGACATTGTGACAGAAACACGAGGACAAGAATCGGCACTGAAGTGGCCATGCAGAGAGAATGCTAACGCGCAGTGACAGCGTGCCAGGTGACGTAACAGCCACGGGGAGCAGGCCGGGCCGTAACGACCACAGCAGCCTCATCCCAACTCTCCGCACACTCAAATATAACCTCTCTTCTTCCCTAAGAGCAGACGGCATGACTTAATCCGAGCGCTAATACTCCTCTGCTCCCCTTTCAACCAAGCAAAGCACAAACACTACGAAGCTTCATTGACCCCCTGGAAGACCCCAGTCCTCCTGCTTCACTCCTGCCCAAAACACCTCCGTGACCGCAGCTGGCACTCACACGCAGGCACCAAGCAATGCAGCCACACTCACAACCCAGGGCACGGAGGAAAAGCCACGGAGCAGCCTGTGAGCAGGATCCCAGCTGTGGGGCAGCACTGCCCTGCTCCCAGCACAGCCTCCCCACCAGCACACAGCTCTGGGCGGACCTCCTTTATCTCATCAGTTGTACTTACACTCTCATCCAGGATAAGTTTATCCAGAGCATAAGTGAGCGGGATAAGTTTATCTGTACCCATCTATAAAATAAAATGGCAACCAAGCGTGTCCCAATTAATCAGATAGCCACTAATATCTTTTCCAAAATCCTGCTAAAATAATGCCAACAAACCATGCAGCAAAGAGGAGAGATTAATTATTTATTCTGCGTAAGTATGCCATCCATTCTAACTTCCAATTTAGATCAAAACGCATTCCAAACTAACATCTCCTTGATCGTTCACTACTACAAGATACAGAACGCAAATCTTGTTTTAGGGTCTCCCCCACCACTCTGTCCAGCTCTGCACACACAGCTCCTAGGGGCACTCCCAGCACGAGCCGTCCCTCTGCGGGCTGTGACCCCACAGCAGTGCCCCCAGAAGAATGTGCTCCTGATGAACCAGTTTGAGAGGCTCTTCCCACCTGAAGCTGACACTCAATCATCCCATTAAACCGAAACAAATCGAAGACGTTGACAATTCACAGCAAGGTGAGTGAGCCCACAAGTTCTGTGCAGTTAAGCACGAGCCCTTGAGGAAACCTCATTCTTAGAGAGAACACCTTTATGCCGTGATGCTTTACAGACTGTTCTAGTGACGCGCTTCTCAAATGCTCACGACAACCATTCAAATGATTATTTAAATTGACTTCCTCACCAGCTGTATTTTTATTTTCTTTCTTTGTTAGAGCCGCCTGCTTCTACTGCTGTGGCTAGAGCAAAGCCGGGTGGACACGTGTACGTCAGGCCACAGAACCATAAAATACACCAAGCTGGGGAAGACCTATCGGGACCACGGAGTCCGACAGGGCAGCTCCAGAGCCCTGCAGCAATAGTGCTGTAAGGAGCACAGAGCGCCGCCCGGCAACGGCAGCTGAACGGCCCTGGGCAGCGAGAGCTCTGAAGTTGTACTTTATTCGTGAAAGTGTTTTTATTTCTTTTAGTTCCAGCGTTACCGACACGTGCCTCACAGTTAACGAGCACATTAACGTCAGCTCCAAAATTCCTCAATCGAAATAAATCGAAAAAAAATCCCACTTCAATCCCTCCTCCAACGTGCGGCACCGCACAGCCGCCCCCCGTGCCACACAACGCCGTCTGTCCGGCCGTGCATCCCCGCACCGCCGCCTCTCCGATCATTTCACCCAACCCAGCGACGTTACGGCCTTTTCAATGACCGGAGCGGCGGTCGCAGCCTTCGTCCCGCCGCACACGCCGGACGCCGCCGCTCCCCCCGCAGCGCCGTTCCCCGCCGCAGGCCCCGCGAGGCCCATCCGCATTCCCGGGCGGGCCGCGAGCCCCCCGCCGCCCCCGCGGGCAGAACCTGTCGGGACGCATTCTTGAGGCGGCCGCGGCCGGGCCAGGAATGCGGGCGGGCCGCGCGGGCCCGGAGCCGGAGCCGAGCATCCCCGCGGCGGGCTGCAACGGAGCTCAGCGCGGCCCGCCGTAACCCCCCCCCCCCCAAACCGGCCCCCACGGCCCCGCTCACCCTTGGAGTAGAGGGACTTGGGGGACTCGAGGTCGAGGTCGGCGCTGAGCAGAGAGATGAAGTCCGAGGGCATCGCAGCTCCGCGGCCCGGCTGGGGCGAGGGGGGCGGCGGCGGGAGGGGGCCGGCCTGGGGGGGGGGGCGCTGCTGCTGCCTCCGCCGCCCCGGGGAGGGGAGGTCGGGCACCGGCGGGGGAGAGCGCGGTGCTCCGCTCGCCGCGGGGCGGACCGGGTCGGGCCAGGCCGGGGGCTCCGCTCGCCGTCGGGACCGGGCGCCGCCGCCGCCGCCCGCCGCTGACAGGAACCGGCCGCCGCCAACGGAACGCGCCACCCGCCCCCTCCGGCACCTCTCTGCGCCTGCGCGGGGCCGCGGGGAGGGGGCGCGCGCCAGGAACGCCGGCGCCGCCGGCCCGCGCATGCGCCGCGGAGGGCGGGGAGACAAGGAGACGGAACGGCGCCGAGGCCCGGCCTTCTGCGCCTGCGCGGAGCGACCCGTGAGGGCCGTCTCGGAACCGCGCGGCGAGGGGAGAGGTGTCGCGGGAGCGAGCGGCGCGAGGGAGGTCGTGCGCATGCGCGAGGAGGGCGGGGGGGCGGCAGGCGGAAGAGCCGCGGCGGCGGCGGGGGGCGCGGAAGCGTCTAGAAGGGGGGGGAGGTGGGGCCGAGGGGCCTCGCGCGGAGGCGGTGAGGGGGGGCGGGCGGCTGCGAGTTGTGCGGCCGGATCCGGGCCCTCAGAACCGCGGAGATACGGGTGCGCTCTGGAGAAGGCAACGCAGGGCCGCCGAAGCGCTAAAGGGACCGGGAACCCCTCCTGCGAGGAGAGCCTGAGGGAGCCGGGCCTGGCCTGTCCTGCCTGAAGGAAGCCCGGGGTCTCGTCGCTGTGTAAAAGTACTGGAAAGAACGTGAAGGAAGGGAGAGCCGCGCTCTTGTTTGTGCCAGCCGGAGCCAGGAGCGGAGGCAGTCTGTGTAAATGAACACGGGAGGTTCCCCTTGCCCATCGGCAGCACTGCTGTGCTGCGCAGGGACGTGGAGACATAGGCTGTGTGGACTGCATGCAGATCTCCACGGCTGGGGACCGGCGCGGTGACCCCGAGCAGAACGCCAAGAGCTGTTCTGTGCGGAGCAGAGCAGGACAGCGTTGTGAGCAGGCACCGTGCCCCCAGCCTGCCAGGGGCTCTGGCATCCCTGGGGTGCTGCAGCTCCTTCATGCCAGCAATTAACAAACTGTCTGGAAGCCAGCACCTCTGCTCTGCTGTCCTGAGAAGGTGCTGCCAGCAGGTGATCTGCAGTTAGAGGTGAAGCACATCAAGACAGGCCTAGGCATAGAGCACAGATGACAGCACAGAATGAGGCTAAAAGTGGGAGAAAGAGAGTTAGAATCCTGCAAGACCCCAGCTTCACCCCAGACCCAGGTGAGCTTTAAGCTGTAAGGGCAGCTACAAGGTTTAATCAAATCTGTCCCTGTTTGTTCCCACCAGTTGCAGGCTCCCCGCTGTCTGTGGTTCTGGGCTGTGTGACCAGCAAGTGAAACCCAGTCTGTGTTCCTTGCCGAAACAATCGGGACAGCATAGGAGGAATTCAGACAGTTCCTCTTGGGGGCTGGAGAGCACCACTGGCTGGCACAGCCCAGCAGGCTTAGCACCAAATCCCTGAACATGCCTGGCTTTCGGGGACTGGTAAGATTTGGGGGTTGCCTGATGACCCAAGTACACGCACAACAAGAGTGAGCTCACTGATGTGCAGGTTGATGTAAGTGATGCCCCATCTGTGTCAGTGGAATCCGGAACAGAGATTTTCTGATCCTGTGTGGCCTCTCATGGCCCATGCAGTACTGGGCACCGTTGGCGACAAATCCAGACTGGGAAAGGCTGGAATGCCAAAGGGTGTTGTACATTAAGAAGTATTGATCTGCGTTTTCCTGTACTTTTTTTTTACTTTTGAGCATTTTGTCTGCTTAGCTTTGGAGCACACCTAGCTTGAGCCTGTACTTGCAGCTCCAGGCAGATTTGCTGTGGGCTCTTGGTGTTCTGCAGGTTCTTTTCAAATGGTAGTTTGGCTGATGGGGAAGATATTTAGTATCCCAGAAGGGGGAACTGCAGGCGGTGACTGTAGTGGAAACAGTGAGTGCTGCTGTAGCTTTGCAAACTGCACAAACAAGGGAAGTTTAAATAACAAAGAAAAGGAAACCTGCAACCTGTTTGGAGCAAAAGGGCCCACAGTTGAGTGAACACACTAATGCATTTTTTCCCCAGTCGTCACAGCAGAGATTTACAGAATGACAGGTTCTGGTCAGGGATGCTGCCCTTGGCATGTGGAGATGCTTGGCTCCATCCTTCCCCACTCTACTCCACTCCACTCAAAAGCCCTTGCTGGACTTGAACTTAAAGGTCTTTTCCAATCTTAGTGATTCTGTATGGAGTAACATAGATGAAACACAAGAAAATCTCAGCCAGTTAACTGCCAGGCACCGAAACATGAGACTCCTGTTAAAATTTATGTATTGTGTAATTAAGGTATTTTCTTGTTTTATAAGTAAGCTCTTCTCCCTGTGTAAGCAGTGGATAGCAGCAGGTGTGAGTGGGAAGCAGTCTGCACAGGGCTTGTGTGTGTACACTGGCAGGTGCATGCGTAGTCACTAGCCCTGCTTGCAGTGTCTAACCCTGTGTAGGTGTTGTATTTTTCATCTGCATTAGAGAGCTGTCAGAAAATAATTAGGCTCTTTCAACAGCTGCCCTACTCCCAGATTACTGCTTCCTGACTCATTAGAGCTGCTGAGGTTGGCAGGAAACTTGTTCTGTAGTAATTTCTGCCAGCAGCGTCCCTGGAGATGGGGCAGCCTTGTGTGTGACACCAGCATCCACTTCAGCCTCGTGATGGAGGCACTGGGCCGCTGGAGGCCAGTGGGTGGGCTGCTATTTACCAGATCGTCAGCGCTGTCATTAGCAACAATCAGGAGTTTCCCGTTGCTCTGATGGCTGCATCGGCTGGGCACATCAGCTGGGCACTTGAGGTGTGTGTGCCATTTATGGACTTCCCAACTATTTGGCTAATTGGGGTTTTGAAAGGAGTAAAGAGTGGGACTGTGTGACCCTAAGGATGGACATTCTGTCCCTGAAGAGCTTCAGAGCCACATGGCAGCTTCATCTCATAGGTGACTGGTGCTACCAGTTCCATTGGTCCCCAGATTGTGTCAGCTAACATCCAGGACCACAGCAGCCAGTTCTCACTGATTTTCCTTGCCCGCTTACTGCATCAGCAGCTGTTGTTTTGTGCTCCCTGCTGTTCTGCTCATTTCTGGGATGCCCCAGCCAGGTACTGCTTCCCATGCAGCTGCTGCAGCTCCCATGAAAGCTGCAATTAGATAAATTCTAGATCTAGATTCTGCTGACAGCTGTGGGTGTGGGGAGACATATCCTTTATAAGTATTCATGTAAATAAATGCTGTGTTTTTTGTGTCTGTTCCATCTTCCTGTTGAAAACCCTTCTCCCACATACATGGCCATGATGGTTTGTGTTGTCATGTGCTGCTGGAATGTTGGCAAGCACGTGGTGGCACGAGGCAATGCTCTGCTGCCCAGAGCTCATCCCGAGCACGCAGCCATGCTGTCACAGGAGCAGACCTTTCGGCACTTCTCTGACAACTTCTTTGCTGCTTACTTGTCACACTTCCTGAGCAGGTGACTGGAATTTATCAGGGCCTTTCACTACACCTCTTCTGTGATTATAAAAAGTCAAATTATTGTTATTACAGCATTAGATACTGTGCAGAATCAGCAGCTGCTGACCAGAGAGCAGGCATTCATGAAACCAGAAAGACAAGACGGTCCTCAGCCACGTAAGTGCACCGCCTGGCCACGGAGATCTGCCTTACAAATAAGTTTAGGACAGAAGGAGGGCGATTGCACAATGTTTGTTAACTGGAAGCTTGAGTATCATCCATGTTTAGACCACGATGGAATGAACGCTGCAGAAAACCCCATTGGCTCCCCCCGCCACCAGATCTGGTCAGCATTGCTCACACATTGTTTGTCCAGAAATTGTCACTTTCCTGGCGCAGTGCAGGAACAATCGTGCTGCTTGGTTACAATGCTCTGAACAAGATCTTTGGCAGAGGCTCACTTTTAACTGATGCCATCTGAAGGATTTTTTCCTCTGACAGGAAGACAAATCCTGCGTCTGCAAAAGCTCGACACTTTCTCAGCTTTAACTCATTATTAGTTTTAAGCAGAACAACTGTCATGGCCAAATTTTCCCTGCTCAAACCACTCTACATCCATACCCAGCCATTTTCAAGAATCCAAGTTACAGCTCCACAGCTCAGGTTCCTTCTCAGTGATGTAGCTCAGCTGATGCTGGCTCCCTTTCCCACAAAGCTTGGTGCTCCAGGAGACCAGGGCGGGAAGCAGCGAACAGCTGTTGTGCTTCCCCTGTCCTTTGGGCTGGCTCTGTTCATCCTGGGGGCATATGGAAACCCCAGGCCTTAAATGCAGAGGATGAGAGCTGCTCAGATTTATAACATGTAACAAATACTTGAAATTCAGAAACAGTAACAATAGGTGGATGCCCAAGAGTGCAGTAAAACTTGATGCTGAACACCAATGGACTAATTCTACACTTGGTGTCTGCTGTAGGCAGCATTATACACTTGCTCACTGCGCACTTAAGGAGGCACAGCCCAGCTCACCATACATCCTTCACAGTGGCTGGTGCTGCAACACCATGACAAACTGCACCTCCTCTCCATGTTGTTCCATTTCTCAGCTAATTGCAACATGTCTGGAGCTCTCAGCCCTCCCTTCCTCCGTATGCCTCAAGTCTGTGTACAGCAGCGTCCTGTGCTAATAAGGAACTGGGGCTCACAAAGAGGCAGGAGCTGCCAGCGTTCAGCTCTGAGGTGCTCCCAAGGCAGCTTCAGCACTGTGCTGCTGACTGCACACGCTGCTTCCATTTCCATGCCCATTTGCAGTTCTTCACCTCGTAGCCTCTTCTTCACCTGCAGGAAGCCTGCAGCACGTGCCCTCCCTTTCAGGGAGTTTTCTGGCAGGACAAGAGCTGAGGCAGCACCTGCATGCTGCAGCTGCACTAAAGCCAGCCCCAGCAACACAGGAGAGTTAAGCACCAGTGCAAAGACTTGGGATGCTCCTTTTTTAATCCTCACATAAAATGGGTAAACAACTTTGTTAATGCCTCCTTCATGTGCTGAGCACTTCCAGGCCTGCTGGCCCCACCACTTAGTGAGCCACAGGAGATGGGGGCTGTGCCCAGCAGGCAGCATCCAGCACCTGAGATCAGCAGAGCCAGTGCCCTTCAGAGGAACACTGATGGCTGCTGCTCCTAGCAGGTGAATTTGGAGAAGGCTTCGATGTAGTTCCTGCGGTTGAAGCTCGAGCCCCTTGAGCTCTGATGGGTCAGCTTGCCTGCAGAAAAGGGAAGCTGTTTGGCAGAGGTTGCTTTTGCTTTCCACAAGACGTTCAGAAAGGCAGTTAAAAACACAAAGGTGCCACACAACAGGCCTGGAGGTCTTTCATGGGTAGTTAAAGGATTTGAAATGAAGCAACAATAGAAAAAAAGCAACGTGGCAAATGGGAATTCAGCAGAAGTAGCAGCAGGACAAGATCTGGTAAGGGCAAAATTTACTCAGAGCAGTGAAAATGCAGCTGAATGCAAAGAGCATCAGGAAAACTATATTTTAAAAATGAAACGGTGTCAAAATGCAGGTAAAATTATGCCTGTGGAGAAGACAAATTTGTTACCATCACACCAGCCAGCACCCAGCAGCTCCTTTCCTTGGTTCCTAAAACCAATCCCTCTGACTGCTGCAGAGGGCTCAGGACTCTCCTGAACTAATTCTCGTCTCAATAAGATGTTTGAAAAGCATGCCTTCCAGCTTTGAAACTTCAGCTTTATAGAGAATCCATTATAAATCTAGCTAAGCTGTTTCCACAGTTAATGACCTAATGATAAATGTGCAGAAATACCTGCTTCCAGTCTGAACGGCTCTTGCTTTTAACTTCAGCTTCATCCTCCAGATCAAAAAGCCCTTTGACAAAGTTTCTATTCCCCGTGCAACAACTTCTGCACTGCAATTTTGTAACCTTTTCTTCGATAAACTACACTGAGCTCAACTGTCTCACCATAAATAATGTTTTCCAAGCTTTTAATCATTTACGTGTTTTTAAAAGCCAGAGGCACAGCCGTAGCATTCATTCCCTGAAGCAGCAGTGCCAAAAGCAGGCAAGAGCTCCCACTACTGCAGGAGAGGAACGCACTCAACCTTCGCCCCGCCGCCACGCTCCGCCACCTCCTTGCTGTGATGCACTGCACGCCGCTCAGGACGCGGCCTGGCGTTTCCCAGCACCAACAGCTCTGGCGGCCCGGTGCCAGCGGCTCCCCTCAGCCAGCAGCCCGCTTTGCAGGGGAGCTCCGCCTCCTTCCAGGCGGCTCCGAACAGCTCAGCTCACAAACTGCTCCTTGAGGGAAATCTGGAACGCGCTCACCGAGCAGCTCTGCCCTTCCACTCTTAAATCAAATCCTTCCCTTCTGATTTTGACCTCGTGGTTTTTGCTTTAATTCCATTAAACCATGCAATATACCTTGCACTATCAATTCAACCAGAAGCCCAAGCAGTTCAGCTAATCTCAAATATAAAAATATCAAGTTAGACTGATAGGTCTATTTTCCATGAATTTAGGTTGACTTACCCACTGTAAGACCTGTAAGACACTATGGCCTGTTACCTTTAGCAATACACCTAAATAGAACTACCCAGATCTTTCCTACTAAATATTCCTTGGCACGTTTTTATCTTTTTGCTATACTCTCATTAAAATGAATAAACAAACCAGACAACCAAACCAGCTAGAACAAAATGAGGGACAAACACGGAATATTCAAGAGCCACTTAGGCAACAGCGAGCTTTGGGCTCCCCTGTGCTGCACACAAGGTAGGGCAGATAATTCACTGTGTAAGATAAAGCAATCAATGGAATAACATCCTGAAGAGGGAAAAAAAAAAACTCCTGGGGAGGTTTTGCTGCAGCTCTGCTGAAACAGCATTTGAGGAACATGACCTGCTGCAGCTGGGAGCAACCAGGCCAAGCCCACCAGAGGAGCAGAGGGAGCCCCAGCAGTGTGCTCCATTCCCAATAGCTATGCAGTTCCTTGGCCTTCATTTTTAAAGAGGTGGACTGTAATTCTAAGTGTAAGAGACTTCTAAACAAACTTCTGAGGAGCACAGTGATTTAATGGAAAAGGAAAAAACAACACAACCTACAGGAGGTTCTCATAAACAGAACATTATACGGCTTCTCTTTTGCTGCAGTTCAGAAAGGTGAATTGCTCTGCTGCAACATTTGGATTGGGAACAAGCGTCAAACCGTTGAAGGATGTAAGACCCTGGAACACAAATTCCTTTCTGATAACAGATCCTGAAACCACCTCTCCAGCTGGAAGAGCTGGAAAGCTTCATGCCTCATGTTGCAGAGGCACACCCGCCTCTGTGCTGCTGGAGGCTGGCTGCAAGGCAAAGGATCCTCCCATATTTCTTCCAAGATAAAAAACAGCATTATGCACAAATCCCAGATGGATTTCTTTTCCCTTTTTATTTAGGAAGGAGAGGCAGGATTATTTGTGGGTTGCCCCCCATCTGGTACAGATTCACAGGCAGTAAGAATGAGTTTTGTTTCCATTACACACGTTGGATCAAAAGCCCAGGGAGAAAAAACTCCATCTCAAGAAGCCGCATCAGTTCCCATTTCTGGCGTTGCCACACACAGCACAAAAGCACCCGAACAAACAAGGATCCAAGGCATACATTGTTTCACAGAGTATACATGTTAAAAGGACAAGTAGAAATATTACAAAATCAACGGGATCACTTCTAAAATATTTATATTTGTTGAACCGTTAAAAACAGACACAGAAAGAGGTAGCAAAGCTAACAACTTCCTGCTGCTCCAATTAGTGTTGCCTGCATGCACTGAGAAAGTTACTGCGGAATTGAATCTCTCAAAATCTCTTCTGGACAGGATTACAGATAATTTGCAGTTTATTTCTGACAATGCTGTGTGAAGTACTGAGGCAAATCCACAGGCTCACTAGCAGCTGTTTCACGTTGTCTGGCTTAACAAAAAGGCATTGAAAGGAAAAGGTTATCTGTGTTTTACTTTAGCGAGCAAGAGAGAGAGAGTGCAAGCACGCACGCACCAGGGAGACCACACACAGATGTAACAGTAACAGGATGCTTCACTTGCTCTGCCACAGCAAAACTCAAGTATGACAGATCCCTGGGTGGCAGAATTCAGACAGTTTGATATGACCTTGGTCCCATGGATATGAACATCACTCAACACGGCTAAAAGCAAGGCATCAAAGGTGAAGGGAACCGGAATTCCATGTGCTGCGTGCATGCACTCTCTCTCATACCTGCTTTTTCAGGCTTTCTGAGGTCCTATCAAGGTCGATTCAAGATGATCTCCCATCCAATATGTAATAGCGATACATTAAGCCTATGACTAGTGCTCCAAAGATGGGGATTAGCCACGTTGACCAGAAGCTACGGGGAGGAAAAAACAAGAACAAAGAACACACACCCAAACACACACAAAAAAAGAAGAAAGTATGAAGTTAATGACACATTCAATACATTCACTACTTGCTACGTCTGTTTTCACCCATCTCCCACCAGCTCACAGACCAACTACTCAGGACAGAACAGCTCCAGCTGTCCCATGCTCAGGGCTCCCCTGCCCCTGTGAGAGGCCCCTGTGACTGCAGGGATGGCTTGGTTGCTTATAAAACAACAGCTGGGTTGCTGAACGTTCCAGCCTGGCACACACAGAAACCAATTTGAGTTTTTTGTTGTTTTCTTTTCTTAAATAAGCCAGACTGTCAATTTGGGCTATACAAACAGCTGAGTTGACTCAAGGATGGAAATTACTACAGCTACCCCACAATAAATCATCCTTACTCATAAACCTGAGACCACAGGCATAGGCTCACTTTCAGCAGCCTCCTTAAAAAAAAAAAATCCTAACAGAAAAGACTGAATTTGCGTTCTGGTTGCAAGCACTCCTGAATTCTCAACTAAATTGCACTGGTCGCCATAATGATCCTTCAAAAAAAGGACACTGCTGTGAGTATCCACAAGAGGAGTGCAAGCACACTTGTGCAGTGTCAACACATGGACAGAGAATTGAAGCTAAAAAATCCCAGGCTGCCTGCTGTGCTCAGTGTGAGCTGATGTCTCACCACTGGCTGCACCTCCATCTCCAACAAGAGAGGTGCACAGCGAATCCATTGTGATGCAGTTTGGCAGCTTGTTGTGGAGTTCCTGCTTGTTGGAAGGACAGTGCAGTAACATCCCACTGATTGTTTTCCTGCCTGCTAGAGCTAATCTGCAGTTCTACAAACGGAGAGTCCCATTCTCCCAATTTCTTACTCTTAAGAAGATACTATACCTTGCTTGTCCTGAGGATGTCCTGCTTTGATCCTGAAAGAAGGAAGAGGGAGTTAGCAGGGAAAAAAAAATACCCTAAGTCACACTAACAAGACTGCAAGACTGGACATGAATTGCAAACGCAGAGGAAGAATAACCCTCCTCTTCACAGAATCACAGAATTGTAGGGGTTGGAAGGGACCTCCAGAGATCATCGAGTCCAACCCCCTCCTCTTCCTTTTCTAAACATTCTCTCTCTCAGAAGTGTAGATGCTTCTGGGGATGTTTGCCCTCCTCCCCACCTCCACATTCTATTAGTCTAAACCTTCCCACCCAGCTCTCAATTTTATACTGGAACTATCAAAAAAAAAAAAAAAAAAAAAAAGCCTCGAAACCACTCTGATCGTTTTATGTGACACAGAGATATGATCATCGATACACAGCATGGTTTGGGTTGGAAGGGACCTTTAAGGTCACCTAATTCCAAGTCCCCTGCTATAGGCAGGGACACCTCCCTCACAGCCCCATCCATCCTGGCCTTGAATGCTTCCAAGACCAAGCATACACAACCTCACTCAGCGACCTGCTCCAGTGTCTCAGCACTCTCACAGTTAATAATTTCTTCCCAATATCTAGTCTAAATCTACTTTCTTCCAGTTTAAAACCATTTCCCCTCATCCTGTCACTACCTGCCCTGATAAAAAGTTCCCCCCAGTTTTCCTATAGGTCTCTTCAGGTACTGGAAAGCCACTATAAGGTCTCCTTGGAGCCTTTTCTTTACTGGGCTGAAGAGCCCCAGCTCTCTCAGCCTGTCCTCATAGGGGAGGTGCTCCAGCCCCCTGATCATCTTCATGGCCCTCCTCTGGACCTGCTCCAACAGCTCCATGTCCTTCTTGTGCTGGGGGCTCCAGAACTGGATGCAGTGCTCCAGGTGGGGTCTCATGAGAGCTGAGCAGAGGGGTGGAATCACCTCCCTCAACCTGCTGCTCACACTTCTCTTGATGCAACCCAGGATATGGTTGGCCTTCTGGGCTGCAAGTGCACGTTGCCAGCTCATGCCAATACAGAAAATCATCTCACCATGATCCCTTTTCCAAACTTCTGTCTGCATCCCTACCTACTATCTTACTGCTTGGCCACTGACACATACAGCTGCAAAGTTCTCTTCGTACCTTCCTTCGCATGCAACCTGTCTCCATACTATTCATACTATTTTCAAAAAAATCTGAGAATTAAGTACTTCTTCCAGTCAGCTGAAAATTACTTTATCAATTCTACAACCTCTCAGTGGCTGTTGCTGTTCTCCTGTATCTAGCAGCCAAAAATCACCTTACTTGTCCATTCTGAACAGTATCACCTCCACTTCTTGAGAATCACAGTGCTTTCTTTTCTGCCACAACACCCCATCAGTGGATGCTAAACGTTAACATTTAACTGTGGGGAGTTACCTCTGACCCGAGTCATAAGAGTATGCAATCACTATTTTTTTCCTGGTAAAAAATAAATAGGTGGGATCCACATTACTTCCATCTGTTCAAATTATACTTGGATCCACTTTTAAAGCAGATATTGCACACTACAGAAAGACCCACTGGACTCTGTTTAGAATAGAAAAATATCTGCAAAAATATTTAACTCATATCCAGCAGCACTGCTCAGATTAATTTCTATGCACATGTTAAGCACATCGTTCTGTTAATGAAAGAGTTGAACCAAACAAAGTAACCTTAAGGTGAATGCATAATCATGCAGCCCGCTTTATAACTAAGGGTAGGCTTTGCCTAGCCTGAATCACTCTTCCTATGGCTGGCTGTAATAACCAAGTTCTCCCAAGGGCTTCAGTTGCTGCTCTCTGTTGATATTATTGATTCCTGGTACTCCGCAAGCGGCCCTGCTTTGAACAACACCCAGTGAAAGCGTTGTTGAAAACAGAGCTGTGCCTGCTCCAAGCTTTCAAGCCAAGCAAGAAGAGAAGCCAGCTGCAGGACAGTTTACCTTCCAGACGGCATTCTATTTGTTACCATTTCCCTCTCCCTATCCCTTTTGAAGGCATTTTTGCAACACTGTCTCCCATCCTAATCCAGGAGTACCTAAGTTTTAACCAACACCTACGATTTCTAGGGCAGTTAACAGAGAATTCTTGTTTTGAAGCCAATCCCGTGGTGGCTGTGCCTGCCTCCTGCCTTGAATGTAACACTAACAGTTCAGTCATCAGGATGCAGCCAGTTCTGCAAAAATACAGTCTGTGGCTCAAGGTGTAGAAATAGCATTGCTGATGTCAGAGGAGAGAAGGCACAAAAAAACCACTCCCATTTTCACACTGAAGTGCTTGCTGAGCTTCTGAACAAAAAGAAAGGAATCATTTGCTTAGGAGATTTATTCATTTCTGTAGCTGTAAGCATAAAGCACAAACTCCACAGAGAGGAAAAAGACAAAAAGAGAGCAAAATAAAAGGTGCGTGGTGACTTCTTTGTTCATTTTGTAAGCGTAATATAGTTTCCTCAGCATTAAATAAAATGGAACAGTAAAACACCAGTGCTTACCTTGGAACCTCCCTTTTTACGGTCATCCTGTCATAGAAAAAAAAAAAAAAAAGAAGGAAAAAAGTGATAAGCAACGACTTCAAGAGAACCTGCAGTCATTACAGTCATGATGAGGGAATTGCTCTGTACACAGTCCACATCATAGCAGCAATTGCCTGGACTCCAGTTGTCAAAGCAGACGTACCAACAGCGCCCAAAGGCACCGTCTTTGTAGCAGGCAGGAAGCTGGTGTTTGTGTCATGCCTGTCATCTCTCATCCTCCTGAATCCTAAACTACAGTCAGATAGTACTATCAGCTAAGGAGCTACTGATACGGTTAGCTCCTTTAAGTGCCACCAATTTAACTGAAGGGAGAAACCTGCTCTGAACAGTGGGAAAACTAACTTGGTTTTATTTTCAGCAGCAATCCCCCTTCCTCAGCAGAAATCCTGGGTGACACTGTATGAAAACTTAGCTACTTACTGTGCAAGACTCATCTTGGTGTACATTCACTGGGTTACATAAAGGAAAGGCACACTTCTACAGCATCCTACCCTGTGTTTGAAAGAGGGCTGGTCCTTACCGGGTGGATCTCCCCTATGTAGTACTGCTTGAGCATCTCCCTGGCATCTGTGGAATGACCGACATCTTCAAAGCTCTCCGTGGCATCTCTTCCAGCTTGTTCAAGTAAAACTTCTTCTCCACCTGGGTGCTGGAAGAGAAGACTTAAGGTGAGCAAAAGCATGAGTGCAAAAGAGGTGTCCAGAGTCTCAGCAGCCTTTCTGGCCCTTTTCATTCCTTATGAATGAAACCAGCACCAGCGGTATCTACCAAAGATTCAGTCATCCAGCCTCTCCTTCAGGAAGTCACAAAGAACAATGCATGCTGCACAGCTGGGAAATACCTTGCATAAAATAAAAATCTTTTCAAAGAGGCAAATCTCCAATGTACACAGAGAAGCACAGCTTATCCCCCTGCAGCAAAACCAACTCTTCTGCAATTCTGCAACTGATTTAGGCAAGAAAATAATACAGAAGAAAGCACATCCTCATGTACCTTTTCATTGCCCTCACTGCACAAACCAGACTCCCTTGCAGAGGAGCCTCTGCTGCATTATTTTTTCTGAAGAACTTTCCAGAGACAACTCAAGTCCCAGTGAAGCACAAGACAATGCTGCATTCACAAGCATCAGTGGAGGAAATGATGTTCTACTTCTTCAGATCTGACAAAAAACCAACAGCCTCTGCATGTAGCTGTACAGTAAAAAGTGGAGAAGAACAAAGGGAAAGTGCAGTGACATAAGAAGCTGCAGCTCTAGCATAGCTGCACCAGTACTGATCCAGCATACAGCTACTCAGCACCGGGTGGAGAAAGAAAAGTATTGTTTAAGAAAATCTACCATTTGACATCACATACTGATTTCAGAAGTTCAGGAGCTGCAACACCAGAAGCACCATATGCACAGGACACCCCCAGCAGCACTGGCATTGCTGGTGGTGGCAGACGGTCACAGCGAGACCAGCAGCACAGACTGAAAAATCCCTGGTGCAGTGCTATTTGCCTTGATGGGTTGGGCTCTCAACACTGTCAGTACCAGAATTCCAGGAACAGATTGGCAATAGAAAGCAGTAACTACAAGGCCAGCAGTGTACAATCTATTTACAGTGTGTGTATGGGAAGAAATACTTCTGTTTAAACTACCAGCTAATCCAGTTAAACCAATAAAGTGATCAGACTGCTGAGTCCACACACAAGGACTAACCCAGTTTCGCAGAGCGCTAGGCAACAGGCACCAAATGGCTGCATGAGAAGATGAGACTGGCTCAGCACTCAGAAATTCCTCTAACAACTAGAAGCCTGGAACTGAACAATTTAGAGTAAATTTCACATCAAAGGACTCAAAGGTTTTCCTCTGTAATACCCTTTTCCTTCCCACAGACACAGAACAGTTGTTATTGCCCTTCTTTCTTCGGCTTGTTTGGTTTTTCTCCCAAAAGCCTAAATATTCTCACTTGGCTATCCCACCTCATACCAAACATACTCCGTGTGGACACAAAAACAGTACAGTTGTTTACTCCAGGGAGCTGCTGCAGCCAACTCTCCAATCCCCATATCAGAGCTCTTTATTCTGAATAAATCCCTTTATTGGGCAGGTACGTAACACAATCAACACAGAGCTCCCTCAGCAGCCATGAAGGGCAAAGTCTGCAGGCCTGGGAGGCAGCTGGGCAGCAATCAGGTATCAGCTCTCCTCAGCTGTAAAACCAAGGAAGGCTCCGCTCTGCTGCTCCCCTTTGAGCCCAGCCACGTCCCACTGCCATGCTCCTGCACTGAGGCTCACCTGATCTCAAAGGCAGCCGGGTCAGGGGCTGCCATAGCAGAAAACCAGCCCACCAAAAAAAGGAAAGGAAATGACTGTCTGCCGGTCGTTGTGAATGAACTCTCTACAGACCTGGGTGCATGAGAGTCACCAGGAGCAGGGGCTGCAGCAGGACCACTTCAGGTCACCACAGCACTCCTTAGCTCACCCTGCCAGACATGGTTGTAGTGTGGGATGCTGCATCTCGTTCTGCACCATGTGTGCAGTTGTCCAGTTTACAGAACACTCTTGTAAAGATCCATTTGCAAAGGAATGAGGGGACGAAGGGCCAACCATTAAGATCTCTACAAGAACCCTTTGGGGATATCTTGATAGAAACCTCATTTCAGAACTGAGATGAGTTTTTTTTAAAATATTACCCTCCTTTCCTAGTCATCCATCCCAGATGAGCAGACAAAACCCCGCAGTAAGACAGGACATGGAGTGGCTGCCTGCTTTCAGTGGGAACCAGTGCAAAAGAGAAGAATGGCAAAGCTTACTCCTCTTTACATGTTTGGTTCTGAAGCCTTCCTATGCACTTGCTAAGTCTCCAATAATTACTTGCTCATGCACATCTGTCCATCATTATCACCAAGCCAAAGAAAAAAAAAAAAATCAAGAATTTTTGGCATATCTTATTTCTGACAGAACTCTCTAGTCTAGACACCCACAACTGCAGCCAGACAGCTCTTACCTTGTCATACCCAAGCACATATAAAACCAGACTATTTATACAAGTCATCTGCTCTGCCACAAAACTTCCCAAAGCTACAGCTCCTGCAGAAAAACACAGACACTTTGAGAAGCGTGGCAAACTGAAAACAAAATGTACTTTCAGAAGAAACAATGACAAAAATAAAGCTTTCCTCCTTGTGAAAATGAGCAGACAAAAGCCAACGAGAATAAGAGATGGGCCCAAGTGCCAGCCCTCCAAATTCTTCCTTAGCAACAATAATGTAACCAGGACCTCCCTCTCTCTGGAGTCTCTCACATACATAATGCACTAAGTACCTGATGACAGCAGCAGAAACAGTCTTGAGGCACTGGTTCTGGCAGGACATACCCAGTGCCACCGAGCAGAGAAAACAGCTTTAAGAGGGAACCCTGCAGCCTGGGAGCAAAAGCAGCAGCCCCTGCGAGCACAAGGCATCCATAGCCCCACAGCACGGGGCGAGGTGGCTGCTGTGTCGCAGTCAGGAGGATAAGGTGGAATAAAACCCAGGATTTGCAGAGTATGCACAATGCTTGGAGCTACAGCAGATCTCAAACGAATCATTTCCACGTGACCTTTGAATCAAGTTCTCCGAATCCAAGGCCGGTTCCCACAAGGCAGAGAATAGCAGCAGGACACTGAGTAACCCCATATGCAACCCAAACTGAAATACACACTGATGATCTAAGGCAGCAGGTAAAATAAGACTCTCCCTCTAATTAGTATTTAGGAGCAGCTCATGTATTTCTCATGTTCTGTGTTCAGCCACAAGGTTTTATTGGTGAAAGCCAAGGAGCTGCTCTCTCTGCAAAGCCTTTAGAAGGGACGTGTAGCACAGCAGTCAGAACTGCCTGCACTGCTGACAGCACATGGCAAAGGCTTCAAAGAGTGCAACACAAAGTTGATGCAGAAGGTGAGAACCTGGAGCTGTCTCTCCACAAATGCCAAGTGCCTGTCCACGTGTGGCAGCCACCCTTACAGCCCTGGGGCAAACCACCAGCAAGTTCAGAAGCAACACCAAACAGTGGTCAATTAGGTTGCTGAATCAGATGAGACAAAATCATCACGCTGAAGAGAGATGCAAAAGCTTTAATTTCCAGCCACCATTATTAGAGAAATATGCCATGAAAGGAAAGAGTATTTCTGTGCCATAGCAATGTGTCAGTACCGTGCAGGCCAAAAAACACCTACACAAATGGTGCTCGTCAGCCACACGCCCTTCACAACTTGTTCTAAGAGACGAAGCAGGTTGGTTTCCCTAAGTCTGTCTCCATAGCACTAGAACAAGTCAGCATAAGGAAAAACAGATCCCTGACATTCCTCCTTCTCCCTCACAGTTTTGGTTTCAAACACATCTGAGTGTGCAGGAATTATGTGCAGAAAAACAAAGATATTCAGTATTGTTCTCCTACTGCTAGCACACAGATTTGGAGCTGGCTAGTTAACAGCTGACCTGCTGCACCTAGGCTGCAGAAATCATGAAGCAATATTCAACAACCTCCTAAGGAGGCTTCTTAGAGATAACAAATTGCTCCGAGGCAACGCTCCAGCAGAATTCAGCAATCTTGTTCAAATAATCTATGGCCAAAGGCCAGAAAAGGCAACAATTAGACACTGCTTCAGTGACTACACAAGATCAAGGGAAAATATTACCCACTGAAACTCTGATAGCTGCAGTTACAACAGCTTGGAGCTTTAAAGCAGAACAGTTTATCAGACAACTGTAACCTTTAAACAAGACAAACATTCCTGGTTCTGATCAGTTACACATTGTTCTCCTGTCACTGGACTGATTACAGTGGGATAACAGATACAAAGTGTATTTTTACCAATAAATTAGGCTGTGATTTATGTTTACAAGCTTTAGATAGCAGAGAGCATTTGCTAGCCATGCTACTACACTTACAAGAGTAGCCTTACTCTTCTTCCTTCCCTAATCAAGTAAAGTTTTATGTCAGAAAAACACAAATGAGAGAAAGGGCTTGGGAAGGGCAACACAAAAATTTCTTCTGTAGGAAACATCTAGGGCACTCCACCCAAATTGCTGGGGTAGAACAAAGGAATTTTCTGGGCTCATTTACACATACTGAAGGCGCTCCAGAGAGCAGAATCCAGATGCCATCTTAGCAGAAAGAGCCAAGATGAAGACTGTGACCGCTGCACAGCACCCATGCTGCAAAAGCATCATACACACACATGGGTCTGCAGGTAAATACCTTGGAAATTGGGATTCTGAAAAAAATTCTTCCAAGATTTATTTTTTTCCTATCTCTTAATTCTGAAAGCAATAAGCAACAACCGTAACCATACACTGAGTCACACATAAGACAGGGCACTTCCTGCAAGTACCTCCCCAGCTTCCAGCTGGTTTTGGCTCTTCCTAAGCCCCAGGTGCTTTGTTATTTAGAAACAAATAGTGAATTGCTTTTCCACATTTTTGTCCCGTCTTCCCCGAAGCTGCCTAAGCTTCTTGCATCCTTAATGTTCTTTGGCAAGAATGGTCTGCTCCCTGCTGTGTGAAGAAACATTGTTAGTTTTGAAACAGGCTCCAGCCAGCTTCCGTGATGCCCCCTGCTCCTTGTACTAAGCGTTTAGAGGCAGGCAAACATGAATGCTTTCAGAAACCCACGTAATAACAAATGTTCAAAATCTGCCCTGCCACCCTGTCCACTTCATTTGGTTAGCAGAGCTGCTGAGCCCAGTGTTGTGCTCTGCTCTCAGGAACACGGACAGGTGCCAGATGACAGGTTGGCCTAATACCAGGGAATACAAACATGAGGGGGGCCACGCGTAAAGGAGGCAGTCGCTGCCCCAAACTGCTCACAGACCTTCATTCTGCTCATAGCTCCACTGTTCAGTGGCTTCCTGAGCTAGAGCCACACTTAGTAGGACTGTCTTCCCTTCCCACCCTGACAGCATGTATACTTTTGTGCATACACCCAGCTAGGTGTACAACCCGTCCTGCATCTCAGATAGATCTGTGGGCTCTCCTGTACAACAAGCGGCTGAGTGTCAGCTGATGATTTGCCGTGCCTCTGCCGTGCCCAGCACCCTGCAGCCACACTTCCACAACTCACCATCCCACTGTCCTACATCTTTTCTTCCAGCCTTCCTATGGACTGGGTGCCTGGAGCCCCCACACATATTAAATGCCCAAGAACAACAATTGTTCATCAGGCTGCTTCTCAGATCCTCACCTGACAAAGACACCTGAAAACACTGCTTGAGTATTGACTGCATGCAGAGCTGAGCAAAGGAGCTGGAAGCCAGGACTCATTTACAGCCCTGAAAGGAAAAACAGTAATTCCTGGTTTAAAAGCTGCAAGCAGTGAAAATCTAACTATAGCAAAGGCCATCTCAAGCCACCATGGTAAGAGACACTGAAATTCCTCATATGAGGAATCATATGAGGAACACTGACACATCTTCAAAGCTCTCTTAAAGTAAGTGTCAGGAGGAAGACTCAAAGCACAAACGAGATTCAAATTGAAGCATTATGATGCTGGATCCTAAGAACAAAATAAATCACATGCAACTTTATATCCTGTCTATAAACACTGGAAAGCTACACAGAAAGCCACTGCTTCCAGCTGCCACATTACCAGCCTCCTCCTATCTGGAAAACCTCTTACACCTCAGCAAAGGAGTTTGTCGCTACATGTGATGTGATGAGTACATAGCGGACATGCTGTAATCATACACGCCTGGGGGAAAACAGAAGTTTAATTTACACAAGCAAAACCAGCAAGCAGGAACTTGAAGATTTGTAACAAAGTGCTCTCCTCCAGCCAGCTCAAACCAGCTCTCATTGTTACCCTACGGACACTACAGGGCTTGGCATTACTTTCAGCTGAGACAAAAACCCTTCAGAAACGTTGATAGCATTTCATCGTGCTCTGATTTTAGCTCCAAACAGCAAGGACACAGCTTTCAACTTGCTTAGAAGCAATAGTTGAAGGCATCGAGTCCTGGGCAATTTTTGTCCCTGCAACCAGGGGAACTGGAGATGTCACAACGCACTGCGGCCCTTCCGAGCCGCTTTCTCACGGCCAAGGAGGCGCACGCCGGCCCGGTCCGCACCGCTAGGCTCCGACCGCAGGCCGCGGCGCGTCCGTTACAGTGCGGGGCTCCCGGCGGGCCCGGCTTTCCCCTCCTTCCTCCTTCTCCTCGCCTTCACCGGGCCGGTCTGGGGACACGGAGGGGCCCGGCGCACCCCGCACCTCCGACCCGACCCCCCGGCCCGGCCCTTCCCCTGGCCCGGCCCGCCGGACCCCGCCCCGCCTCACCTCCTCCAGGAAGCGGGTGACATCGTAGACGCGCCCGTGGATGACCAGCCAGGCCTCGCGGTTGGAGTTCCGCTTCCCCACCTCCTCCAACGTGAACACGGGCCCGGCCGCCTCCTCCGCGCAGTCCCTGGCCTCCGTCCGCTTCCCAGTCTCCATGCTGGCCACCGGCAGCTTCGCGGAAAGCGCGGTTGGGCCCGCGGCGGCCACCGTAGCGACGTCGGGAGGAGCCGCCCCCCTCCTGCTCCTACGCTAACGGCCCGCTGCCGCGCTGCGCCGAGCGCACCGGCCAATGAGGAGCGATCGGCCCCGGCGGTGGAGCGACTCCCGGCACCGGTCGCAACCAATGGGCGAGCGCCGCGCCGGGCGAGGGCCAATGGTGAACGGCCAGAGCGGGAAGGTGCAGAGGCTCACCTCGCGCAGCCTGACCCCGCCGCCCAGCTCTGAGGCACAGCGCCGCGGGGCGCTTTGGGTTCCAGAGCCTGGCAGAACGGCTGCTCCTTTTGTCAATAAAGCAAGCCTTAATCTCATACATCTTAACAACGAGCCAGTGCTGTAACGTTCCCGGAGCGCTGCCTTGTTACCCATTCCTAAAGGTCCGCTCCCTCCCAGGCAGGGTTAGGGACAGACGGGCAGTTTGTGAAGTCACTGCTTTTCACGTGTGAACTCACAGCTGTGCTTTGTTTGTTCTAATGCAACTGCTGAGGCAGCAGAAATGCCCTGTGTGGAAAGAAGTGCTGATACCATCGCTGACACTGGCTAAAGGTTAAAGGTCTATGCAGTGCTCTGCACACCTGCAGCTGGGGTTCCACTCCGATGAGGTACCACAGGGCACCGCGTGCCTCCGCCACACGGGAGGGCACAGCATTGCTAAGAGAGTGAAGTCTCACTATTCTTGAAATCCTTAGCCTCTCTCTAGCTCTGTCAGAGTCTGAAGGGCACAGATCTCACAGCATCCTCTCCATCTACTTTCAGATTAACACAGATTCTTTACCCATAACTGACAAGTCAGATATATTCTCTATTTCAGCAAGTTATACATTTCTTCAACCAGATTTTGTATGCATTGACATCTTTACCTGTTATGAAACTTCTTCACAATTACTTAATCAATAGCCATGCTCCAAAGTAGCTTATACCTTGAGTTTATTTTTCCTCTTTCAATCCTTTTTAGTGTAGCTCTTTTCAGTCCTTAAGGATGCATTTCTGGTTCTGCCTGTAATCCAAGCATCCTCTCTGGCACAGAGAGGATATCAACATGACACGCAGCCTTTCAGTTTCCTTTCTAAGGAACATTTCTAAGGGGGAAGGTCTCCTTGCCCTCATCAGGTTATGTCCTATAAACTCATGTTAGGATTTTACCTTGCATCATTGTTGCCACAACATTCTTCTGCCTAGCCTTGGCAAGCGCAGCCCTGCCCCATTTCACATGGAAGGCTGTTGTAAAGGTTGTTCTACCCTCGCTTCAGCCAGGCTACCTATCTCTGCATTTATGTGCTGGGCCCATCCAGAGTGCAATACCATAACATGATAACATGATGGAAAGAATAGCAATAATAGCAGAGTGGCACAATCCCACACTGCAGAAAACAAGAACAAGCCTAAATACAACAACTAGGGGGACAGAAACAAAGAAAGAAAAACTGCTTACCTTTAGAAGGCCTCTAGTAAGCAGGAGATTTCCAGCAAGAAAGCCTCACCCCCTCCTGTCAACCCTTAAATGAGATCTGGAAAGGGATGGATCCTGACTCCACTCCTTCCTATCACTCAGGTGCGTTGCTTGCACCTGAGCTCTGCTGGGTTGGCCCTGCCTGCCCACCAGGTGTTCAATCACTGTTTCAGGCCAGGACTCAGCATTTCCACTACGTGTAGGTTGCATCAAAAACAATGTCCCTTTCCCTAGATCTGTTCAGCACATTGCTGCCTGTCTTAATTTTATTAGGAAGCATTTGCCTTTTGTCTCTAGTTGGTTTACAGCATCATTTTCTGCAACGTGATACATTTTCGAATAAGTGCCTTTGTACTTTTGTCTTTGCAGCTTGCGTGCTTGGAGGGTTTCTCTATATATTCTTCAAGACAGCCTCATTACACTCCTCAGCATTTCTTGTTTCTATTCTGACAACAGTTTTGTTACTATTTTTCTGTACCTGTCCACTATCTTTCCATGACTACATGGCAGAGTATCTTTTCTGCATTTGTATACAGTACAGTGGGATCCTGGTCCAGGACAAGGCTTTCAGGGCACATTAGCAATACAAATTCTGATTGTGGTGTGTATTTATTTGAAGAGCGACAGGATTCAATTACTGCTCCCCATGATCATTATCCAACAGAAGTCAGAAATCTACTGCGTGTCTGTTCAGGGCGCAGGCCCTTGGGGGCAGATGCTGTCTTCTGCTTGGTGCAACACCAAGCACACAGTGGGTGCACAAATGCACAGGAGAGAAAGAACTGTGCGGTGACCAGAATGCCCCCAGTAATTTTCCTATTTTGTTTTCCACTATAAATCGAACAGAAGGACAGACACGAGACCTCAGCAACGTGTAGATCTTGTTCCCTGGAATGTTTTCTTTCATCTGTAATCGCTTCATCAAAATCCATAAATCAGCTAGTTAAGACTAAAAAGCACAAGCATGACTGTAATTTGTGTCTTCCTGCCCAGTGTTTCTTTTGGCACACAAAACACCAAACCTTTTCCTGAAAGGGAATTTATGGTGACACTGGGAAAGGATTCGGTGAAAGTGGACAGAAAGGTCCACAGCATTCCTGATCTCACTTCCATAATCCCTGCTTCCTCTTCATTCGTCACAGAAGATTGAGAGAGCATAACAATGGTTTGTAATGCTGTGGCTACTCTGGAAATCACAAATATAGAATTATTTTCCAGTGCTGGATGCTGCTAGCTCATAGTTGGCACAGGCAGGCCAGGAGACCTCATGAGAGAAAAGACTTACTTGAGATGCCAGCACTGCAGCCCCTGCCACGTGCCCTGCTAGCAGCAGAGCTGCAGGGATTAGCACTCTCTCAACCCTGTGCCACAGTGACTGCTGACACCTGTCAGCACAACTGTGCTACAGCTCCTTCAGCTGCTGCTGTCAGAGGGATCACAGGGGCTGCAAAAATCCCATCCATCGGCCCTAACCTGGAGCAGCTTGATTTTCCAGGATAGGGGGGAGCTACCGAGCTGTGCTGAGCCCTTGGTGGAATGGCAGGGAGGTGCTGGTGGGTACCACAGAGGGAGGCACTGCCAGAAGCAGGGGAGTCAAAAAGCTTGGCCTGGTGAGCCATACCTCTGCCGCTTTCCTTGAATTCCACAGGGCTGGAGGGGACAGGCAGACCCTGCATGGCTCTGCCCGTGTGGCTCCAGGAGAAGGCTTTCATTGTTTCATGGGAGAGAGGGCTCCAAGGACTCTTTTCTGTCTCATAGCAGAAGTAAATGCAATTGCTCAAAATCCTCAGATCAGGGAGAGAGGTGAGGTTCAGGAGTCCTGGCTGTGTCCCATGTCCTTACATGCTGTGACACAGAAAGAGCTCGATCACGTTGCTCGTGAAATCCTAATGAAATGAGTATCTTAATCAAAGCGTGTTGCTCTGTCAACTCGTCTCAGCCCAGGAAGCAGCCGTCCCTATCTCCCTCTGCAGCCTTCCTACTGCAGCCGTGCTCACCGCGCTGGCCGCATGACACCGTTCCCTTGCACAGCTCCCTCTGACCCGTGCTGCCTGGGGCAGCTGCTGCCGCTGGGCCTCACACGATTATTTTTATCTCCCTTTGTTTGCCAATAAAATCCCCTCCCAGTTTTACTGTTTTCCACTTGACACACGGATTTTTCTCATGTGCGTTTCCTTCTCCTCTGGCCAGGGGTGGAGGACAGGGAGTATCCTGGATAAC
This sequence comes from Lagopus leucura, assembly GCF_019238085.1. Lineage (NCBI taxonomy): Eukaryota > Metazoa > Chordata > Aves > Galliformes > Phasianidae > Lagopus > Lagopus leucura. The sequence continues at coordinate 986,354 of NW_024962299.1, forward strand.
CTCACGTGAGAGGAATTTCCACATGCTTTTCCACCTGAGGTGAAGCAGCGTCTAAGATGAGGCACGGTTTGGCTGCAGACCCCCATGGCCCCAGGGCCAGCTTGCAGCACCAAGGCTGGCACCGGCAGGGTGCTCGTGCTGCTCGCTCACTGGATCACCTGTGGGATTCCCTGTGGCAGGGAGCATTGCCCGTGGGGCTGGGATATGCCATCCACACAGAACTAGAGAGGCTTGAGCAGTATGCCCAGGAGAACCTCATGAGGTTCAAGCCAAATGTCGTGCTATCAGTACAAGCTGGGGGGTGAAAGGATAGAGCACAGTCTGCCCGTAAGAACTTGGGTGCAGTGATGGATGGCAGCTGGACACGAGCCAGTGCTGTGCCCTCAGCCCAGAAGGACAACCGCATCCTGAGCTGCACGAAAAGCAATCGGGCTGGCAGGACGAGGGAGGGATCCATTCCAAGTCAGGCTGGAGGAGCTATGAGAACCAGATTGAGCTATGGGTGTCCCTGTTCATTGCAGGGAGTTGAGCCCAATGGCCTTTAGAGGTCCTTTCTAACTCATCTAATTCCACGATTCTGTGACCTCTCCTGTGACAGAGAAGAGCAAGGGGCTTGCGAGTAGCTGGGGCACGAGGGGTTCATAAAGGCCTCCTGCCGTAAAGAACGGCGCCTTTGGGCCCGAGCGTTCCTCCGGCCCGCCAGGGGGCAGCAGCGCGGCGAGGCTGGCTGGCGCGGGGCACGCCGCTGATGGCGGGATCCCTTCTCGCGATAAGAGCTGCGGCGCCGATGGGGAGGGGGGCGGGTGGGCAGTGTTGTCGTCACTTCCTCCTGCGCCGCGCGTCATTTCCTGGCGGGATGGCGGCGAAGCGATCTCGGGCCGCAATGGAGGAGCAGGAGAAGGCGTCGACGCGGAGCGACGACCGCGAGCAGGCGGTGAACCGCTGGGTGCTGCAGTTCTACTTCCATCAGGCCGTGGCGGCCTACCGCGCCGGGCGGAACCGCGACTTCCGGCAGCTCCGCGATGTGATGCAGGGTGCGGGGCGGCGGGCGCTGGGCGGGGCGGGGCGGCGCTGGGGGCACCGGGCCCTCCATAACCCACCTCCATAACCCACCTCCATAACCCACCTCCATA